>NW_028227260.1:95796960-96396960 GCF_978045245.1 Mus caroli | reverse complement strand
CCACACCCTCCCACCCACTTCCCTACCCACCCACTCACACTTTTTGGCCCTGGCGTTCCCCTGTACTGGGGCATATAAAGTTTTCGTGTCCAATGGGCCTCTCTTTCCAGTGATGGCCTACTAGGCCATCTTTTGATACATATGCAGCTAGAGTCAAGAGCTCCGGGATAATGGCTAGTTCATAATGTTGCACCTACAGGGTTGCAGATCTCTTTAGCTCTTTGGATACTTTCTCTAGCTCCTCTATTGGGGGCCCTGTGATCCATCCAATAGCTGACTGTGAGCATCCACTTCTGTGTTTGCTAGGCCCTGGCCTAGTCTCACAAGAGACAGCTATATCAGGGTCCTTTCAGCAAACGCTTGCTAGTGTATGCAATGGTGTCATCGTTTAGAGGCTGGATCCCTGGATATGGCAGTCTCTGGATGGTCCATCCTTTTGTCTCAGCTCCAAACTTTGTCTCTGTAACTCCTTCCATGGGTGATTGTTTCCAGTTCTAAGAAGGGGCAAAGTGTCCCCACTTTAGTCTTCCTTCTTCTTCAGTTTCATGTGTTTTGCAAATTGTATCTTATATCTCACTATACTAAGTTTCTGGGCTAATATCCACTTATTAGTGAGTACATATCATTTGAGTTCTTTTGTGATTGTGTTACCTCACTCAGGATGATGCCCTCCAGGTCCAACCATTTGCCTAGGAATTTCATAAATTCATTGTTTTTAATAGCTGAGTAGTACTCCATTGTATAAATGTACCACATTTTTTGTATCCATTCCTCTGTTGAGGGGCATCTGGATTCTTTCCAGTTTCTGGCTATTATAAATAAGGCTGCTATGAACATAGTGGAGCATGTGTCCTTATTACCGGTTAAAATGCCCCATTCTTAAGACTGGCTACTCTAGACTCAGTGTCTTTTCTGGGAGCTTTTCACAGTAGATTCACAGCCTAAACTTAAAGTGACAAAAACAGATGCTTTAAGAATTGATTATATATATTGGATATTAGTCCCTTATCTGATTTAGGATAGGTGAAGATCCTTTCCCAATCTGTTGGTGGTTTTTTTTTGTCTTATTGATGGTGTCTTTAGCCTTGCAGAAGCTTTGCAGTTTCATGAGGTCCCACTTGTCAATTCTCGATCTTGCAGCACAAGCCATTACTGTTCTATTCAGGAATTTTTCCCCTGTGCCCATATCTTCAAGGCTTTTCCCCACTTTCTCCTCTATAAGTTTCAGTGTCTCTGGTTTTATGTGTAGTTCCTTGATCCACTTAGACTTGACCTTAGTACAAGGAGATAGGAATGGATCGATTCGCATTCTTCTACATGTTAACAACCAGTTGTGCCAGCACCATTTGTTGAAAATGCTGTCTTTCTTCCACTGGATGTTTTTAGCTCCCTTGTCGAAGATCAAGTGACCGTAGGTGTGTGGGTTCATTTCTGGGTCTTCAATTATATCAGCTATTAAAAAGAATGAATTTATGAAATTCCTAGCCAAATGGATGGACCTGGAGGGCATCATCTTGAGTGAAGTAACACAATCACAAAAGAACTCACACAATATGTATTCACTGATAAGTGGATATTAGCCCAAAACTTAGGATACCCAAGATATAAGATACAATTTGCTAAACGCATGAAACTCAAGAAGAATGAAGACCAAAGTGTGGACACTGTGCCCCTTCTTAGAATTGGGAACAAAACACCCAGGGAAGGAGTTACAGAGACAAAGTTCGTAGCTGTGATGAAAGGATGGACCATTTAGAGACTGCCGTATCCAGGGATCCATCCCATAAGCAGCTTCTAAACGCTGACACCATTGCATACACTAGCAAGATTTTGCTGAAAGGACCCAAATATAGCTGTCTCTTGTGAGACGATGCCGGGGCCTAGCAAACACAGGAGTGGATGTTCACAGTCAGCTATTGGATGTATCACAGGGCTCCCAATGGAGAAGCTAGAGAAAGTACCCAAGGAGCTAAAGGGATCTGCAACCCTATTGTTGGAACAACATGATGTACTAACCAGAACCCCGGAGCTCTTGTCTCTAGCTGCATATGTATCAATGGAAAGAGAGGCCCATTGGACTTGCAAACTTTATATGCCCCAATATAGGGGAATGCCAGGGCCAAAAGAATGGGAATGGGTGGGTAGGGAAGTGGGGGGCGCTATGGGGGACTTTTGGGATAGCATTGGAAATGTAATTGAGGAAAATATGTAATAAAAATATTAAAAATTTAAAAAAAAAAGAATTGATTAGCTGTCAGCCACCGCAGCCATCTTCCAGTAACTCGCCAAAATGACGAACACAAAGGGAAAGAGGAGAGGCACCCGGTATATGTTCTCTAGGTCTTTTAGGAAACATGGCGTTGTTCCTTTGGCCACATACATGCGAATCTACAAGAAGGGTGATATTGTAGACATCAAGGGAATGGGCACTGTTCAAAAAGGAATGCCCCATAAGTGCTACCACGGCAAAACCGGAAGAGTCTACAATGTCTCCCAGCATGCCGTGGGCATCATTGTCAACAAGCAGGTTAAGGGCAAAATTCTAGCCAAGAGGATCAATGTGCGGATTGAGCACATCAAGCACTCAAAGAGCAGGGACAGCTTCCTGAAGCGGGTGAAGGAGAACGACCAGAAGAAAAAGGAAGCCAAAGAAAAGGGCACCTGGGTGCAGCTGAAGCGCCAGCCTGCGCCACCCAGAGAAGCACACTTTGAGAGGACTAACGGAAAAGAACCTGAGCTGTTGGAACCCATTCCATACGAATTCATGGCCTAATGTACACAAAGAAATAAAATACCAGCACCAGGAAAAAAAAAAAAAAGAATTGATTAGCCATAAAGATGCTCCCCAGCACTATAATTACTGTATTCATCTCCATGGCCTTTCCTTCATCATCCAGTTATAACTTTCCCTTATCTTTGGGTGTTTCCCCCTCCCTCTCTTTTTCCCATAAATGACGTGCTGGAAAGGAGAAACTAATCCTCCTCCTGCCTCGGTACAATGCCTTCCCCCTTCTCTGTCCCGAGAGCCTCCATGTCTACCCATAGAGCACAGGGAAGCTTATTGTCTTTGACAAGACTAATAAAAATAGCCCTGACCTTTGAGAAAAAGCCACTCCTCTAAGGATTGGTCATCAGTAGTTGAATTTATCTGAAAAGGAGCTGGGACTATCAACTCTACTCTCTTGGCTCCTTCCCTATGGTCTTGCATTCTTTAAATGCATTTACAACATTTGATCCCCTAGAATTTCAACTCTGAGTTAGTGCTATGATCATACCACGACTATCATTGACAAGGGATCTAGTGAGGAGAAACCAACTGAAGAATTTCCCATTAGGCACTGAACTTCCACACTGGCCTGGCCCATTTGGAATTTGGCAGGCCCCTTATTAAGGTCTTAGTTTCTACTCCAGGGTCAACATCCCATCCCATAACCCAAAAGTATCTTGCAAATGGGCAAGAGTTTTCTGAGTTTGAGTCTGTATTTCAACAAGATCCTGAACTCGCAATCTTTTCAGTGTGTGTGGTACACATGGACTTCTGACACTTGCTTTCAATCTGTATGGAGACAAAAGCAATTTGAGTGGGAAGAAAGGTTTACACAATTATGACTCAGTTTCTGCTTTGCCTAGTCCTCATGCCTGCCTGTAATTTTGTATCTATTATCTCTGCATTCTACAATTACCCTAGCAGAAAAAATTATATGGCCAAATATTATCATTTCCACCCACAAATGGAATTATTTTTGTTTGCTTTGTGTTTTCAGTCCATAGCCATAACATTCACTTGATAATTCCATTCCAATTATGTATGTCTGTAGCCCTAAAATACAGGGACATCAGAATAATAAGTCTCTAAGCAGATGACTGTACTGTGAAATACAGCATTTATGTCTCATATTTGGAATGTCTAACAGCCTTAATAACAAATATTTTCTGTGAGTAAAAGTCATACTTGGAGCACAGATCCCACTGTTTTGGAGAATGAGACCTATGATGTAACCAAGGGTTCTGAAATGGAACACCATATGCAATAGACAGAACAAGTGTTGGGGGCATGGTCATAGGAGAGCAGGAGTTTGCCAGCATTGTACTGAATTGTTTTTATATTTTCCTAGAGTCCAGAAACCAAAGACTTGAGCCCATCTGTGTTTCCATAGCAGCCACTGAGGAAGCTCTTAGACTAGGAGTCAGAATAGTAACCAGTCATGAGATTAAACCCTCAGTAACCGCCTCCTTCTTTGAGAATTGTTTTGGCCATTTCTGAAAGGTCCCCATATTCATTCTATTGAGAGTAATTATGTGTCTGAAATAAGAACTCTTTTCACTGGGTTCCACATTTTTCTAGTTCTACCCAGTTGAGTTCTTAAATTCATTATCAGTTTATTCATTGATTCACACACTGAGCATGCTATACAATGTTAGGTATAGGATTATTTGGTAGTATTCTTCTCACTTCAATACTGATAGCTTTAATTTCCTCTTTATCAAAAATCATTCCTTTGGGCTGTCAGTCATCCTCTCTGCATCAAGCTCTGAGTAGTGATAACAGCCAGGTGGAAGCTCAATCCAGCACTCTTTGGTTTCCATCTACCAATAACTTACACACATTAGTTGTCCATTTCATTTCCTATATTTTAAATCAATCTACTTTATTTTCCTCTAATCACAGATGCTGCTGCTGCTGCTGCAGGTCATTCCTCTCTTCTCAATACTCTTGTTTTTCAAATTCTTTACAACTTACATCTCTACTTCCAACTGCCCTGGTCAATATTTCTAAGTTCTTTACTCTTTGTGTCCCATTTTCCCAACCAACTTTTTTTTTTAATGACTTCATTTCTTTAGTACAGTGAATACTGGCTGCTCATGAAAAGCCTACCATTTGGCAAACTGGCATCCATGAAAATTCATAGGTTCCATGATCATATTGTTGCACATCCTTCAGCCTGTCTTTGTACCTTCATAATTTTCAAAGGAAATAGAACTGATCAAGCAAGAGTCTCTCCTACTCCACTAATCTAAATCTTCACATACAACTTAATCAAAATGATTTTGTAAAAGATTAGCATGGATTCCCTCTTTACTAAACTCAATAATAATTCCTACACAAACAACTTTTTGATGTACATACCTAACTCACATCTTTCTTTGTACCATGGATCTATAATAACTAACTTCCTATCTCTAATTAGATTTCTCTGAACATAAGACCATAATTAACAAATAGTAAGTCATCGATTCAAACTCCAAATTAGAAATCTGACTATCAATCTGTGTTCCTTCCTTCCCTACACTCCCATACTTGGAAATATATTAAGTCCCATGTATTCATTGAATTTTCGAAATATTCCTTCTGTTTATCCTTGGTTAGAGTCTCACAGAGGCTGAACTTCCTTTCTTCAGTATCTCCGTTGAGAGAAGTGTTACCTTAATGAATTTTCTACCTCACTGATACTGCTCTTACTCCATACCATTCTGTTCTATTGGCACCAAAGAGACTTAAATCTCATGTGACCATGCTGTTCTATATAACATCCTTCAGTGGTATTATTCAGATAAAATCCAGACTCTTTATTATGCCATGTTAAGCTCAGTCTGGGTACTTTTGACCTTACTTGGCACCCCAAATCTCTATATTGTACCAATCCACTATTTTCTACTCTAAGGAGTGCCATTTGGCGCCACATTTGACTCTTCACTTATTCATTAGTACTTAGCTTCTTATTATGCATGATTCCTAAAGAAGGACTACTTTCTCCTATTACAGACTGCCACAGACTGTTACAGAGTGGAAACATAGGAGCACATTGGGCAGTGTGGCACATTTTGGGGAATTTAACTCAAATTTTATCTTAATCTTTGTGACTAGAAGAAAATGGATATATTTATGTATCCTTGAAAGAGGAGATAGAAGGAAGGGTCATCTGCTTTTGATCTTTTGTTTCTGTACTGTCAGCCCCCAAACTTCCTCTTCCATTTTAATTTCCACTGTCCTGTCAAATGATTGACAGTTAAATGAAATTCACATGAAAGATCGTTTCAGTGGGGAGTCTGGGAGGAAGCTAGTGACTGGGACATTGCTATGAAATGAACATGTTTCTCCATATCTCCCAGAGGAGGCTGGATGACTCTTCTTCCTTGGTTTAAAATTGCATCTGTTATGTTGTTATTCCTGACTTCAAGCCCTTGTGGAACGAAGTGAAACTTCCACTAGCCTGAGGTATATCTCCCAAGCAAAGGGGCACAGAAATGACTGTGAATAGATGGGTGACTAAGTGCTCTTTGCATTTGCAAGCCATGACAGAGAATCATTAATACAGCAGCTTTGTGTCTGATCTGCTGATTGAATCATTCTGAGAGACAATTTAAAAGCTCATTCTATGCATCAATTCAGTTTATGTTTATAAAAGAAATGTATATATATATATATATATATATATATATATATATATATATATAAAACTAATAGTAAAAAGTTAAGTGGGTGTCATAAAATGAAGCAGCTATTGGCTTCTGGTTAAAGCTTTTCTAGAAGCCACAAACAGCAAAACACTAGTCCTGTCTTTCTTCAGATGCCATTCTCTTCCATGCAAAAATATGGTCTTTACCTCCTTGGGTGATAAAATGTGATTATTAGCCAACTTAGCAGCCCCTGTACCAAGACATCAGGGAGGCTTGTAGAGGCGCTGGAGATACTGTTTCCCAGCCTGTATTTTTTCTTATTTCTTGACTCTGTTTTAAAGTAAAAATCCAAGGCCCTAAGTGATTAGGGAAGAAGTAAGCATCCTGTCTAGAATTCAGAGCTCAGAAGCTGCCCTAAGAGCCCCCTACCAGGACTGTCAATGCAGCTGACTCTGCTTGCTCACCCTTCATTGCCTGGATTCCTCATTCTTCCAGACTGCTCATTGATGATATCTTTCAAGTGAGATTCATTTAGTTGTCAGTCCCACTAGGAGGTGGGTTGGAAAGGGAAAAATGAATAATGGAGGAAGCTTAGAGGTCTCTCCAAAGCAGCAAAAGATCAAACAACAATGATTATGTCTCTCTAGCTCTCAGTCACATCTCCTCACACAGCCTTCTTCCTCATATAGTGTGGCTTACAGTTTCCATGTGTCTCTTAAAATCAGAGGAACATTGACTAATCTCACATTCATGGACCTGGGAAGTACAGAAATAAAATCTCCTCCCTTCAAAGAACCCAGTTTGTGTAAAATGAGGAGGAAACACAAATCTTAAAATTTAACTGTCCCAGTAGTACAGGTGGTAGAAGTAGGACTGGGCACAGCATATTCAGAGGCCAGGCAGATGCTCTGGCATTCTACTACCTTTCAGATATCAACCTCTGCAACTTTGGTTCATTTCCTAGATGTATTGGCCCCTTGTCCTTTAGTCATGGCATTTAGCAAGATCCCTGCTTGTGTTGCAATTCAGTCTTCCCTGTGACATCTTAAAGGTGTTTTTTTTTTCCTCTATATGTTCAAAATCATTTATTGATAGTAAAAAAAACCTGTTTGATCTATGATGGATTTTTTTATAGATAAAACGCTAATGATTGGATACATGTGTTTTAGGTAACATTGTTGCATATACTAGGAAACTCCTTTCTTGTCAGTGCAGTTTGCCCTTGTCTGTTTTCTTTTCTGCTTTATTCCTGGCACTTTGCATAAGGCTGTATATGTATGGATATTTGTGAAATGCTCCATGCTGTGCTGCATGAAGTTGGAACTTAATTTGCATGAAATGGTTAGGATGTGGGACCTCTAAACATTTACCAATGCTGATTAAGGTGCATTGGAGTTTGGGTCATTTCCTAACGACAAAAATAAAGGTGAGGGAGGCACACTGGCTCCCCATGGCTAGCTTAACAAATGACTATACACATAACTCTTTGAAACATGAATGTATTACCTTTCAGTTCCGGAGGTCACAAGTGTGAAATGAGTCTCACTGGGTTGAGTCTCTTTTGGAGGACCAATGTAAAATCTGTTTCCATATCCCTTTCAGTTTCTATTATTTACCTGTATTCTCTCTCTGGCTCCTGACTCCATCTCACCACCTTCATAGTAAGCAATATCCACCATTTGGAAGGCTGAGACAGTAAGATCTTGATATAGAGACCAGCCTCAGTTATGTAGCAGTTTTCAAGGCCAACCTGATATATATACTATGGCCTCGTCTTAACCTCAAATGCTAGATAAATGTGATGGAACTTTGTCCAATCTGTGGAGCTTGTTGGGGAAATCACTTAAGCCTCAGTTTCATATTCTGTAAAGGAATGATGATGATGATGACGAAGACAGTATTCTTTCCAGCAAACAATTAGAAGTACTTAGCATAGCACCTGTTTCCTAATAGGCAACAGTTAGATGGCAGCTCTCTCTATACAACTTTTTGTCATACATATCTCTTAAAAATTATTACTTTATTTAACTAGACCCCATATTCATTTGTAATCCTTTTGTTTTCTCCCAATTTATTCTGGGTTGAGATTTTAGGAAAATATATTTTCATCTCTTCACTCCAGAGTCATTTCTTTAGCCTTTTTCTATCTTTTAGGCACTATACTGGTATCTATAGATGTGCACAGATTAATAGAAGAGTGGAAAGGAGACTCAAATACCTACCACCAATTAGGTGTTTAGTAGATATTGTATGTTTGGTTCCAATTCTGGTAGCCCTCCTCCTAGGGATGTAGTCTTTTCTTTCCTCAGAGATTTGTTCCCAGGGACAACGAAGATATTTTTTTAAAAATCAAACTAAAGAAAGCCATAAATTACCAACTCATATTGTAAAGCATATAATTGTGTTGAGAATTGTGATAATAGCTTACACTTTGCTCAGATCTGATTACAGCTCAAGGGATAAACACAAGCATGGCAGTCAGTGTTTACCCTGCTAGGCAGTGGGACTCTGGGATTTCAGAAGCATTGCTTTTCCCTCCTCCCAATGCCTAGTTTATTTCAGTTTGCACCCAAAATGCATACTGCACATTTCCTTTTTATAAACAATAAAAATATTCCAGAATGCCTTGGGCTCAAATACAACTGACTTCAGCTCTGATAAATTTGGCAAGATGTCTGCACCATCAGTCCCAATGGAGTCCTTAAAGGTCAGGTAGCTCCACATCCTCATTATACAGGTACGTATTTGATACCTCGAGATGGTGGGACAGTGTTGGGCTTAGACAATTTATTCCTCGCATATAGAGTAGCAATTAAAAATGCCAATAATCTGTTATGTGTTACAGCTCATTGAATCCTTTTAATTATTGTTAGGAATATTTTCTTACTATAGTTGTGTTAAAGAGGTTAAATGAGTCACAAATCTGGATAAAACAGCTGCTATGCAGTGACCTAATAACCTGAGTTTAGATTGCTGGAATTCATGTAAAATCTGAAAGCAGTAATGTGAACATCTGTAATACTATCACCTCTATAGAGACATGGGAGGCAGAGACAGGAGAATCTATCTTTAAGTTCATGGCTCAAATTATCTGGCATATGCAGCAGTGACATATAAGAGATACACTGTCTTATTTTTCACCTTCAAACATCTGAGGTTGCCTTCTGACTTCCACATGTGCACTTCTGGCCCACACATACACACATACGTTGTACACACATACAAAATAGAAATGAAACACACACATATATCATCATACACACTTAAAAACCATCTTCAATGGTCACATATTAATACATACAAAAGGGAATGATAACCTCTCCAAGATTCTTGTCAAGCTATATCTATCACTTTGACTTATTCAAGAGAATTGTCCTGTGATCTTGATCCAAAGCTTTGAGCCTATAGCTAATTCCCAGTTGAAACAACCACTGAACACCATCTCCCACTCATCTTAACCTAGAAATGTTAGCACCCTCTTATTGCCACATAAACCTAGAAAATGTTGATTATGACTCCTTACAAAACAAAGTTCAACATGAATATAATTTGAAAGACTGGGCAGCTTCAGTGTTATTAGGAAAAATTTCTGATATCATCATATAGTAATTGCGACTTGATTTCATTGGCTGGTGCTGTTTTAACTAGGATGTCATTAGCTCCATGCTTTTTTAAATTAATTGATGAACTAACTAATTAATTTGTTTTTCTGTAAACCAGATTGCAGTTTCCCCTCCCTCTACTCAACCCTGTCTGCCCCCCAACTCCTTCAAGCGTCCCTCTCTTGCTCCCCCAACATCCACTCTTCCTCTTTTTCCCTTCAGAAAAGCAGCTCTATACTTTTAATAACCTTCGTTACATTTCTTCAAATCTCCTCCATCAAAATGCAGAAAGGAGGCTAGAATGATCTGAAGCTGTGTTTCAGGAAGTGGAATCAACTTAAAGACCTAACATGATACTTAATTTGCTGGAATGCAGAGTCTCAAACTAGGGTAGCTTAGAGGGTCATTTTGAGACTATGATTAAAAAGCAGTCTTCAGGGAAACGGGTCAGTGCTGTTAATGCATTTCATGTACTTCCTGCTCAATTCATTTGCAGTTTATTTATATCAAAAATGGACTGTAAGTGAGAGGATTGTGTAATAGTGAAACTGGAGAGAGTATGAAAGGATGAGAGTAGGAAACTCTAAGATGCTGGATCCGATGGAAGTTGACTGGGAATAGTGACATCAATCCCTGTTTACCTTAAAGCACCTTATGTGTTTTGTTATCATTTTTTCTAGAATTTCTTTTTTTTCTGCCATATTGTCTGAAATTTCTATAACCTTGTTCTGGAGAGAGCAGGGCAAGGCCTCAAACCACTTCAAAATTGTTCTGGCAAGCACTATAAGAATGCACAGGGTCACTGCAGACCCAAGCATGCTGGTGGCTTGCTAGGAAAACTTTATTCTCTTTTTTTATTAGGTATTTATTTCATTTACATTTCCAATGCCATCCCATTTTCTAGGATTTCAAGCCAGCCTCTTGGTAGTATGTGGCCACATTATTAGATAGATGACAGCCTGTTTTTCATACCATTTTCTCAGGTCCTGAGCCACTATATTTACCAGCCATCCTAACAGTTATCCTGGACAGTTTTGACAAATTTAGCTACATAACTAACTTTTGTCTCTCAAACATCTGAGCCTTTGTGCATCCTGTTGTTAGTGTTCTTCCCTGCCTGAGGACTTTGACATTATCATTTAAGGGTTAGCTCACAATTTATTGTGTTTAATTTTTTTCTTTGTATGTGTGTTGTATGCTTGTGGATATGTGCTTGTGGTTGTGCTCTCCTATGTATGTGTGTATGGAGGACAGAAACAAGATCTGTGAATATTCCTTTATTATTCTTCACATTTAATTGTATCTATGTTTGTTTGTTTGTTTGTTTTTGAGACAATGTCACTTACTGAATCCAGAGAATGACTGATCATTAAGTCCCCAGGATCCATCTGTCTCCTCTCCCTACTGTGGATACAAATATGTACCTACCTCAATGCCTGACTTTGATATATATGTATTTCAGTACTCATCATTGTGCATCAATCTCCTTAACTACTAAGCTATATGCACAGCCCATCTTTTGAGTTCTGACTATAGCTTCAGTCATGGTCTGGGGTATACTTGGACCACTCTCCATTATAATGTTTAGACTGGTGGGGCATTGGAACAAAACTGATGAACATCAAGCTAGAGCAGAGTAAATGCACATGGCACTGCTAGATATGTATTATAGAAAACAAGAACCAAGGGATTTGTAGGAGATGAAACTGGGAGGGAAGGAACATTATGCACCAAGGAAACACCTTGCATGAAGTCCTTATGGCAGTTCATATAACTGGTACATTGTAATTGAGAAACAGCAATTTTGGAAAAAGGAGGCTAAGAAGTAAGCAAGAGCACTGCACAGGACTTTTAAGGCAAGGGATACACCTTGAACTTTATTCTATGCTGAGCAAGATGCCATCAAAGGACAAGTGACATAATAATTACCTGTAGTAATCCAGGTGACTCATCATGACGGGAGTGTAGATAATGTAAGTGGGAAGGAGAGGGTACAATATGGGATTTAAGCTGGAGACATGAGTAGAAAACTTTCAATGTGTGAGGCATTAAGATGCAAGAGAGACATATGGAGAATTTTATCCTTAGTTGTTGCTGCTGTTGCTATGGAGCATCTGGGTGAATAATTCATCTATTACTTGATAAAGGAACAATCAAGGCAAGCATCTCGCTCGCTCGCTCTCTTGCTGTGTGTGTGTGTGTGTGTGTGTGTGTGTGTGTGTGTGTGTGTAATGAGAATTCTTCTGAACATATAAAAAAAGAATTCATTTGAAGGACCTAGGTTAAAGTTATCAGTTTAGTTATTATCCACATAAAAGAGATGTAGTACTTTTCAAACACACTTATATCATCCTTGGTCCTGACTTTTTTGTGTCCCCTTTCTTCATGCTTCACTGGTCTATGATCTTCTGGGTTTCCTAACATGAAGCAGTAAAAAGTCAGCTTCTTCCAGTTTCCTTTCAGACATTTGTTCCCCAAAGACTCCCTCTCAAAGATAATTCTCTTTCAGATCCCAGATGCCATACTGTGCAAAGTCACACAATGTGAAGATGAACAATCCTATATGAGTTTGTCCTTAGCTCTTCATGGATCATTTGCTAGGGAGGTGACTTGAGATCCTGACCCCTTCTGGAATCTCTTTGATCTTCTTTGTTTAAGATCTAACTTTTGTCCTTCTGAACAGAACTGGAGGTTGGCAACTAAGGCGTCTACATCTCAGTGCACACAGGTCAGTCAGTGCATTGCCAAGGAAAAGATTGGTCTGTTTCAGATATTTCAGTTAATGAAGTTACTCCACATTTGCTTGAATTATCCTGTTTGTGGCTCCAGAAATCATGGAAGAGAGACAAGTTATACCTGGTGTGCTCTTCAAATAAGATTAAGAAAAGCTGTTTCACTCAGGAGTGGTGTGTTACAAAAGGGATAACTAGAGTGTGTGGTAACCTAAGCCATCAGGAGACATCAGATCAATCAGGGACAGTGTGAAGAAGGAAACAAAAGCACCATAGGGGACCACAGACCAACAGGGAAAAGGGATAGTTGAGCAGATTTTTAAAAACCCAAAACTCACAGAAAGGTCATTCTCTGGAGAGTGTGATGTGTCATGGAACCAAAGTAAGTTTCAAGGATAAAGTAGTTGTGAACAGTGTGAAGTGCTGCTGTCAGGTCAAGGCAGGTAAGTGGGAAACTTAGGTTTTAGGAAGGAGGACAGTGGTGACTCAGAGAGAGCAGTTTCACTGAAAGCAGATAACAAAAGTCTTTGAGAAGAGAGCAGAGAGGAGGAACAAAGGAAGGGCTACCCTTAGGCCAGAGAGACCTCATTCCTATGATAAAAGAGAAGTACTTCTCTGGTACTTTCATGGACATGCTTTACCCATGCTATCAAATTATTGAATCTGAAGAAGAAACTAGATCAGGACCAGGTTATCCCTACCATTTGTCATAAGATGGCTCTGGAGGTCATTATTTTAAGTGTAATAAGCTGGTAATAGAAAGACAAAGGCCTGGTGATATTACTCATCTTGAAGTATAAAGTAAAAGAACCGCACTGTGATGGTTAATGTTAAGTGTCAATGTGATAGAATCTAGAATCACTTAGGAGATAACTTCTGGGCATGGCAGTGGGAGATTATCTGAATTATCTTAATTGAAATGGGAAAGTAAGCAGGATGTAGGCAGGATCATTCCCTCACTGGGATTCTGAGTATTTAAATGGAGAAGGTGAAGTGAGCAGTGTGCGTGCATGCATACATTACTCTTATTCTTGATTATGGACAATGATTCAAGCTCTTGCTGCCGTAACTCTCCCGCCATGATGTACATTGAACCATTAGCTAAAGTAAGCCTTCCTTAAGTTGCTTTCGTCAGATCATTTTATCATTGCATCATAAAAGAAACTAAGACAAAACCACAGCCCAAACATAAACAAAATCCCACACCCAAATTTAGGCTTGACATTGATAATAATTTCACTATGAACATTTGCCCAAACATCATATTTTATACTTTAAACATTACAATTTAAAGGACAAGGCAGAAAGCAGTTTTATCAACAAGTGCAGGCACCTTTAACCACACTATAATATATAGTCACATAGTTGATGTGCTAGATGAAGGAAGGCTGTGTAACTATAAGCAATTAAAGCCAGGAAATCCCTGTCCCAAAATTCTGGGACCTTATTGAATGAATTTCCCCAGATTGTATCTCCCTGTACCCTCTTAATAGTTCCACTTACTGCTGGACCTTTTACAAGGACTCTGAGTTCTAGGGTGTCTCCTTTCCAAGCTCAGCCTCTGAAGGAGTTGGTAGGTATACCTGATGTTTCAGAGTGGTCTGCTACTCAGTCAAGACTTCCTACCTGCCTATAGGTCTTTAGGGAGAGGAGCTAATGGATTATTAATGAGACCTCTATGTTTAAATGCACACAGGAACAAACAACGATTTAATTAGGAAAAAAGCTATTTAAAGTGGTTTAAAACCATGCATGTTTATTAGTACTGGAATGTTCTCAGGGTTGCTTCAAAAGGGTGCACATTATATTTGTTTGTTTCCACTGATATCTACTGATCATAGATAGAGCATCAACTTTCTCCAACACAACCATTAAGAACCTCCTCCACATGGTTCTCATGTAAATTAGCATCTTCTCATTCAGTAAACATTTAACGGGCATCTACCATATGCAAAGGGGTACTTTTTTGCCCTGGGGACCTCCTCCCACTGTTTTTTCCTTTTCCTCTTATTTCCTTCTATCTTTTAATCTCTTTCCCCCTTTTCTGTTCCTTTTTCTCATCCCCCTTCTACACAGACACACACACACACAGACAAACACACACACACACACACACACACACACACACACACACACACACACACACACATGGTTTGTAACATAAAATATTCAAGCCTAGATTTACTGGTCTCAGCAACCAGAAGTGTTGGTGGCAACAGCTGGTGATTTCCCCCTAAAACTAATCAATTAGTTTTCAGAGGTAAAGTGACTTCAGAATGTTGTTGAGGAAACAAGAATTAAATATTGTGTGGAGGAATTTTATAAGCATGGCTGCTTTTGGCATTTTGCTGTATCACTATGAGGTGACATTGAATTGCATGGACCTAGATCAAGGAATTTGTGTTAACAGTAGCATCTATTACATGATCATAGAGCTAGAATGAGTAACAGTGCCCAAGTCCTTCTTTCATTTTGGAGAATAACTTGTGTGTGTGCGTGTGTGTGTGTGTGTGTGTGTGTGTGTGTGTGTGTGTGTGTGTGTGACAGGCTGCACTCTTCCAACTTTTCCTATTCCTAGAGGCCAGATAAATTTCTCAAGTGTATCTCTTAAGATTAGTTTTACTTTTAAGATGTCTCCTAACACTATGAAAAAGAAAGGTGGTTTGCATTGCCTAACATCTTGTTTAGCCACTCACATGTTCTCAATCACTTGACTTAAACTATTGCTGAATGGAAACAGTACTCACTAGCAAGGGAAAAGTGTCTAGAACAGCAATGAAAATACTGTTCTCTACTTCTTAGGACTTGGTGAACTTAGCAGAGGAGCATCATAGATGTTTCCTCCTCTTTCCTGTTGGTTAAGGATGACCTTGAGTCATTCAAAGCTGTATTTTCACATAGGATCCATTTTGGATCACTGTAACCAATCTTGTTCCCTGGAGATACCCTCTCCCAGTATACTCTATTGGTGTTAAGAAGTGGAAAGTTGATGGTACCAGAGTAGATGTTAAAGTGACTGTCTGTAAGACTAATAGCAACCAATGAAAGTATCCCAGCACAAGTTCAATTCATAAAGAGTTTAATGAACAGCCGCTAAACATTGCACCAAAGCATTTTAAAACACAATTTCTACAGAGAGGCAAAGATCAGGCTTCCATTCTAAATTCCTTAAGACAGCCCCCCATCCCACCCCCCATCCCCACACATCCACAAGACTACACACTCTTCTAGTCATAAGTTTACCTACAGACACAGTCTTAAGAATAATGGGACTGGCATGCATTATCCCAACAATGGCAAGGAAGCAGGGAATAATGGAAAGATGGATGAAAAGACAACCAGCAGCTAATGATACACCCCTTAGGAGCTTTGTTCAGTGGGTGGGCAGGAAGAATCTGCTTGTGGTGCTACTTGTGGCTTTTACCTTTGACCTTAAGGATATGCTGGACTAGTTGAGCTATTCAGATCCAAAGTGGCTGAGGCTGTTGTACTAAACAATCTCACTCCTTTGAGCCATTACTACTAGAAGTGATCTTCTTGGGTAATAAAAGACCTCTGTAGTGTCCAAATTGTCTCCATAACCCAGAGGGCCTTCCATGGCTGTGCTGGTTCTAAGGTCAAAATGGCCCTAGCTTCTCAGCTATTCCTTCACATTGGAAATGAGTGTGGAATATTTCTTTATTAAAGACATTTGTAAGAGGTGCAGGCAAATTATTCAAACTTCTGAGACTACCTTATAAAATTTGCCTCTGTTCTTTTTGTTCACTTTTAAGAACACATGAGATCAAATGGTCTTTAATACATTATAAAATTGGTAATAAAATTAATGATTTAACTGACTCAAAAAATAAGTACAAGTATTTCTATGATTCTACAATTCACACCTCATTACAACTGGCATCCAAATCAGGTAAGGAGTCCTTGACATAATGGGGAACAAAGTGACTGGGCCTGAAAGAGGACAGCATATATACAATCTGTTTGTGGCCCTTTCTTCTGAGGCAGATTTTAGCCTTTAGCCACCACCATCATATTCCATCTACAATTTAACTAATTGCTTTGGCAGGAAGGTGAGTTTCTTATATTCACCATCTTTGAACAATTCTAGTCATTCGATCTAGATCATTTTGTTTGTACATGTACCATTTTAATTTAACTCAAAAATGTCTGTTCATTTTTTTCCTGGAAGATTTTGTAGGCATCCATGAATCCAAAATAAGCAATACTCAACTGGCTACAAGGGGCTCAGTATTATTGAAGCAATGGGACTTTCTTGAAGGAGACATTTATTCAGGCACTACTTTCCTGAGGGGCTGACTAAAACTACAATAGAGCCCACTACTCTAACGTTGGAATGACCCAACTAGTTTTCTCTCTCTCTCTGTCTGTCTCTCTGTCTCTCATATACATATGTTTGACAGAGGTAAGCATCAATTGTCCCCCACTGACCTCCAAGGCAAGAAACTATTGGTTACTTCAAAAGTTTCCATAGGCTTCTTCCCATTCTACCAGGTAGGCCATATGCCTAGTAAGCACTAATGGGTATCAGGTAAGTAAGATTATATGAGATAGCCCAGCCTGACTCTGTAGTGAGTCAGAACCATCCAATGAAGCCCCAGTCACTAGTGCTCCTGGATCTCAACACCCTAGACCTCACACCGCCAAGGTTTCCACTAGAAGTAGAGTCTCCTGTCCTTTCTCCAGTGGGCAGAGTGAAATTAAACACATGCAGTGCCATCAGCTGGGGGAGACTGGCATACTAAGATGAGAAACTGGACAAATGGCAGTGTTTGGCTCAATCCAAGCAATGTTCGAAGGACAAGTCATTTTTCTGTTTTACATTATCATTGAGGCTCATAAATACGAATTGAGAAAGTGATTACACTCAGTTTGGAACAGGGTTAAAAAGAATCCTGAAACATATGAGGGGAGCCCTGGGGTTTCGAGTTTGGATGCTTCCTGGGGTATACAGTGCTCTGGTTGCTGTGCTGCCACTATTATCTACTGTTTGCGGATCATGCCCTTGATAGCTGATTCCCGGTTCACATATGTAGCCCAATAGACAAGATTAAATATGGCAAAGAGCACAGGGAAGATGATGCGGGAAATTTTGTCAACCTTGCTGACACTGTTGTAGGTCTTCGTCTCAGCAGGACTGTCTTGCACATAAGTAGCCTTGGGTGAAGCAATCGCTGTTGGAGTTGAAGAAGCAGTAGGAGCAGCAGCAGACTTGGAGATGGTGGAGAACTCAGTATCCTTGGCCAGATTGATAGGATAGGTGGTGCCCACTATGTTGAAGGTGGTGCTTGTTTTCTTTGTTGGAGCTGCTGGTGTTTTCTTCTAGAGGCAGAAAAAGAGGGGAAGTGGGGAGAACAAAACAAACAAAAGATAATGAATTCACAGCACAAATACACTCAGAGACTGCAGGGAAGAAGAACCATGGGGGTGTTAAAGAACCTACTAAGTAGTCAGGTTTATATGTAGGGAATATATTTTAAAAACAGAAAACCTGCATGCACAATTTTGACTATCCTAGTCAGCCCCAACTGTCACCTTGACACAGTGAGTCTCAATTTAGGGATTGTCCATATCAAGGTTGGCTTTTGGGTCTGTCTGTGGGGACTTGTCTTGACTGTTCACTGATGTAGATGGGTCTACATTATTATGGACATCACTACTTTTTAAGCAGAGGGTCCTAGACTATCATGAGAAAGCTCTCTAAACATGGGCCTTCAGATCAGCCAGCAAGCAATAGTCTTCCATAGTTTCTACTTCAAGTTCCTGCTTGAGTTCCTGCCCCAGCTTCCCTGGGTAATAGACTAGAACATGAAAGTGTAAGCCAAATCAACCCTTTCCTCTCTTACATTGCTTTTGGTGAGTGTTTTATCACAGCAGCAGAAAGAAAACTACAAGATTTGCTTTCTAGTTATATGCATTTGAGTAAACCACATTTCCTTTGTGAGCTTCTGTTTCTTCATTTGTAAACTGAAGATGAAAATAGCTGGCAGACTGATGAGATCAGGGCAGAGTGGCAGTGGGAACTGACAGGAAATGTGAGGTCTTATAGACTGTATGATTTCATCCTTCATAGTAACCCTATGAGTAGGTGACATTCCCACTTGATATGTAAGTCAGCCTCAGATTAAATGGCAGAACTCATACTACCAATCTGATTTCCTGACTTCTGTCCATACATAGTCTGTGCTGCTTTCTATAGCACAAGATACTCTTGGATACCCGAGGAAAAAAACTCCAAAAGGCTGCGACCGTCAAGGGGCACACCTCCTGTGAAGAAGAGAGCTTGGTGAATCTGCAAAGTCATTCTATCTTAAAGATAATAATAAATAATATGGAGTATTTACATGCATCATCACAACAGCATGCTGTTCTCATGCACTATAAAGGTGCTTATCAAAGCAGGGTACGTACAAAGGTTTCCCACTCTTGTTTGGCTGCTGACAAGAACCACAGCCTCCTTCCCAGAGAAGGAGGTTTTTTTTCAGCATAAACTATCTCCAGAACATAGTAAGAAGTGTTCTCTGTCTCTCTCTCTGTCTTTGTGTCTCTCTCTGTGTCTCTCTGTCTGTGTCTGTGTCTCTGTCTCTCTGTCATGCTCACACACACACACTCATGTTTATGTGGTGCTGCACTGGGGCTGCCATCTTGCAAAACAAAGGAGACAATGATTAATGCTTAATAATAATAATTATTATTAATAATGCTTAATAATAATTAATGCTGCAATAGAGATGCTGTGTGACAAGGTGGCCAAAGGAGCAAGCTAGCTCCTAACTGCAACCCAAGGCAGTGGCCTACTTCAGAACCTAGAAACTCTTACCATGTCTTCCCTCCAGCTCTTCTTCAGACACCCCTGTCTCGTTTTTTGCCATTTTTGAGAACATAGAGTTAACTTCTTTACTCTAACAGATCTTTCCTGATTTCTTTCCTAAGTTTCCTGTTCCTTTTGTTGCCAGTTTTGTTGCATCTCTCTTTTATTACTTTCTTTCTTCAGAATTCTTATCACTTTTCTCTTTCTGCCATTAGACCACAGTACCATTTATTTTCCTGATCTAAATAAACTAATCACCTTTTTACATTTACTGAATAACAAGGTCAAAAAGTCAGGAAAGGCTAGAAGTTGTACTGCAGTCTCTTTCTCCTTCCTGCTCACAACAGTGTATTGTTGAAGAGAGCCTGTGAACACATGACTGTCATAATATGGAACTTGAGTCCTAACTGTTTAGAGTAAAGTGCTGTCAATGTGCCTGCAGGTGTGGGAAAGGCAGCTCAAGAAAAGCTGTGAGGTTTCCTGTCTGTATATTAAATGGAATCATCAGATGATACTGCAGCAAAGGCCAGGCTGAAGCCCAGAACACTGTTGAAGGCTGGCAAGGAGCTTGCTAAGACTGAATCACAGTTAGCATGGGCAAAAATAGTTGCAGGAATTGAAGGCACAGATAGAAAAGACCAGTTCTTGAAAGGGCTTGTATGCCACACTCTGTCTGCCAATGTTTTAGCATCAGTGTTCTCAGTCAGGGGCAGAGAGGGTTGGGAAAGGGGAGGGAGACTGTGCAAGATAAGGGGGTGTTCATGTAAGTGAATAAAAAGTCTGACTAATAAGACATTTCAAAAGCAATACTTTTCTTCCTGTTGGATGATTGTAGTTACAGTGTTACAAGCAGAAGGGGCACAGAGCTGAAAGCCTTCTAAGAACCTTATAAATGCTTTAAATACTACATGAGGCTCATTTATAATTAGCAAAGTCATTGTATGAATAGAGTCCCGCTGCTAAATGCTTTTGCTATTAAATAAAATAGTGCTTTACTTCTTTGCCTGCTTATTAGCTTGCTTGGTAATTTCTTTTTTCCATGGGTAGACAAAAAACAACAACCAAAGCAGGAAAAACAGAAGGGGAAGAAAACATTACCCTAACTTTACTAAAAGCATTTACATTTAGTCATGTTATAAGCTGCTTATGACTAGGTCTTAAACAATCACTTGTGGCTATGAACACATTCTTTGTTTCCTCGGCCACTTTATATTCTATAGGTAAAAAGATGCAACAGTGGATTTAATCACAAATTATTTAAATGGTAAAGTAAACTTACCTTTTAGTTTCTCTTACCGCTTCCAATGTGACATATTCTAATCATTATTACATTTCTACCTGCCTTGTCAGGGCAGGATGCAGAGAAGTTGTCCTTTCATGAGTGGAGAATGTTAAGTTTTTTGAGATTAAAAATTATTCTGGAGATTAATTGTGAGTGTGCTTAAAACATTATTGGATTATACTTTTCATTGTTTAAAAACTACACTGTTGGGAAGGAGATAAGAGAGAGTGAAGGTGACAGCAACCAAATGAATTGCACACACAGAAGAAATTGTCAAAAACAATATTTAAGTAATAAAAATAAAAACAGAATTGTTTTACCACAATTTAAATTTTATACATATATCTCTATATGTGATAGTAGTTTTAATTGTCAACTTGGCAAAATTTGGAATCGCTTAGGGAGACAGTCTCAGTTAAGAGGCTTTCTAGATCAGGTTACTCCATGGGCAATCTCTGTGACATAGGGTCTTGTGTTAATTGATACGGGAACGCCCACTAGAAAAGTGGTTGGTATTATTCTCTAGACTTCGGCCCTAAAATAGTACAGACAATTAACTGAGCAGTAGGCATTCATTTCTCTCTGCTCTTCACTGTGGATGTGATGTGACTGACAGTTCAACTTTTTGTCCTCTTACAGTGTTATTCCCTGAAGTGCTGAGCTCTAACCTGGAATTGGGAACTGAGTTACACAACTGTATTTATTTAATTAATTAATATAATTAATTAATATATTCATTAATTAATATAATGAAGCATATTGTTTAATTCTGCCCATCTAACTGGAACTATCCATACTATACTGTTTATGATACTTTACATAATATGTTTGTATATGAAAATATATAATTAATCAAAGACCTTGCCCTCAGAAAACTCAGAGAGAGCATTCAAAGATAAAGATTAATTACAAAAAACAAAACAAACGCAAAAGACAATTTGAGGATGAAGAAATAGTTCAGGGAGACCTAAGTTAACACCATTAATAGACATGTAAAAACTAGGTATGGCAGCACATGAAGAAAACTAAAATCCTAGTGCTGGGAAGACAGGAGAGTTCCTGTGGCTTGATGCATAGACACTTTAGTTGAATTAGTGACACTAGGTTCAGTGAGAGACTCTGTCTTAAATGAGGTAAAGAATGATAGAGGAAGGCAGGATCAATTTTAAAAAATTCTGTGGTATAGTTGGGTTCTCAGGTAGTACTATGTCAAATTTTCTGAGGAACTGCCAAACTGATTTCCAGAGTGGTTGTACCAGCTTGCAATCCCACCAACAATGGAGGAGTGTTTCTCTTTCTCCACATCCTCACCAGCAACTGCTGCCACCTGAGTTTTTGATCTTAGCCATTCTGACTGGTGTGAGGTAGAATCTCAGAGTTGTTTAGATTTGCATTTCCCTGATGACTAAGGATGCTGAACAATTTTTTAGATGCTTCTCATCCATTCGGCATTCTTCAGTTGGAGTACTATGCAGCTATTAAAAACAACGAATTTACGAAATTCTTAAACAAATGGATGGATCAGGAGGATATCATCCTGAGTGAGATAACACAATTACAAAATAACACACATGGTATGCACTCATTGATAAATGGATATCAGCCCAGAAGCTCGGAATACCCAAGATACAATTCACAGATCACATGAAATTTAAGAAGAAGGAAGACCAAAGTGTGGATACTTCAGTCCTTCTTAGAAGGGGGAGCAACATACCATATAAGGAGTTACAGAGATAAAGTGTGAAGCAGAGACTGAAGGAATGACCATCTAGGGATTGCCCCACCTGGGGATCCATCCCATAGACAACCACCAAACCCAGATACTATTGTGGATGCCAACAAGAGCTTGCTGACAGGAGCCTGATATAGCTGTCTCCTGAGAGGCTTTGCCAGTGCCTGACAAACATAGAAGTGAATCCTTGTAGCCTACCATTGGACTGAGCACAGGGCCCCCAATGGAGGATCTAGAGAAAGTACCCAGGGAACTGAAGGGGTTTGCAGCCCCATAGGAGGAACAATAATATGAATTAACCAGTATCCCCAGAGCTCCCTGGGACTAAAGCACCAACCAAAGAATACACATGGTGGGACTCATGGCTCTAGCTGCATATGTAACAGAAAATGACCTAGTGGTTCATCAGTGGGAGGAGTGGTCCTTGGTCCTATGAAGGTTCTATGCCCCAGTATAGGGGAATGCCAGGGCCAAGAAGCAGGAGTGGGTGTGCTGATGAGCAGGAGGAGGGGGGAAAAGATAGGGGGGGGGTGGAGGGGAAACTAGGAAAGGGGATAACATTTGAAATGTAAATAAAGAAAATATCTAATAAAAAAAGAAAAAGTATCTTTAAGGAGGGGATCTAAGACCCAAATAAGAGCAAACAAGCTCTTTAAATAAAAGCATCTTGTATTTGGAAGAGAAATGACTTGTTCTAGGTTAATAGAAGATACAACTATGGATTGAAGAGAGTGAATGAAAAGTTTAAAGGGTGATTGCAAAACTGAGTGTAACGATACATGTCAGAAATTCTACCTACTTTGAAGATTTAGGTAAAAGTTTCACTAGGTGAATGTCAACCAGGGCAACACAGAAATATTCCATCCCAGAAAAAGAGGGTGGCACATGTGTACATATGAAAGTATTCTTAAATCAGAACTAATTTTTGTTATGACTTCATGTGCTAGAACTAACTCTTAGAATTGAATTGATATTTGTTCTTAGTCTCTTTTTTGTTGTCTCTTAATTTTAATCTGTCCTTTCAAACTTCATAAGTTTTTCTGATTCTTAATTCAAAAATTAATCATTCCCCCTAACAACCATTATGTATTTGAATCTTCTACCTTGTATTTCTTAATTTGAGTCTCAGAGGACAGCATGTTGAGAGATTGGAGTTAAAACCCATGAATCATCCCTCAAGAGCCGATGTTCAGGCCAGCTCAATGTCTGTCCATTGATGAATTCTGATTGACTTCAATTGGTCAAAAATTATATCAGCCTAATTGTATTACTTTAAGTGTTTTCTATTCCTCACAGAGCCTAACAGACAGAAAGTTAATCGATGGGTATGAAGTGATGGCTCAAGAGAATGTGCTCTTCTTGCAGAGGATCTAGGATCAATTCTTAGCACCCAGATGGTAGCTCACAATTCTAGTCACAGGGTATTTGATTCTCTCTCTCCTTTGGCCTCTGGGGAGCACTCCATGCATTAGTGTACTTAACTAATTATACATATAAGATAAAAGAATTTTAAAAGTTAATTAAGCATCTTGATAAACTCTGGCATTTCCAGGTCTATCAGTTTATTAGCCATAAGTTTGTTATAAATTGTCCTTAATAAGCATAAACTATATCAGATATTGATCTAACTTCTTTGAAAATATCTAATTAACAATATATTCTAGAACTTTTTGTTTATTAGACCTGGGTCATCTTTACTCTTTGGATTTGGTGGGGGGAGCTGTTTCACTTAATCCCAAGCCCAAAATCTTTTGATGATAACAATTAAAATGTCTGTAGCTTTCAGGTTCTGGCCCAAAAAAGAATTTCAACAAGTGACTAGCATTGGACATGAGGAGAAACAAATGATCCTTATCTTTAAATACAATACTGGTAGTAATAACATCCAAAAAATAAAGGATATAGCCCCAATTGGGTAGTTGAAGGTGTGTGGGGGGGGGCACACACACAGAAACACAAATATAGAGAGTGCTTTCAACTGAGCAAGGAAAGCTTGTTACTTAGAAGCAAAATCATTACAAAGGAGTTTAGACAGACAGAAAATGATGCTCAAATTACAAAGACTACAAATCACTCTCAAGTGCTCACCCCTCTCCTAATCATCCTCTGAGTCACTTCCTAAAAGATTTTTTCCACACATAATAGGTAGTAAAGAATTGCTCTATTATAACTTAAAGTAATAACTGATGCAAAATGTGCTGCAAGAGGGACGGAGATGAGCAGTAAAGATTGATGAAGAACACACAAGAGAAAAATGGAAAGCATGAAAGCAAGATGTGAAAAATCATGAAATAAATATAAGGTAATTGGGCTAGAGAGAGAGAGAATTCAGTGAGTGAACGAGCTTCTATGAAAACATGAGGACCTGAATTTTGTCTCCAGAATTCATGTGAAAATTCAGGAATAGAATCAAGTGTCTGTGATCCAAATATGGAGGAGGTAGAGAAAAGAGATTATTGGGACCCACTAGCTAGTAAATCTAACCAAATTAGTGAACTTATTATTAAGCAAGAGACTGTCTCAAAAAAGTATGTTGTATATGTGATTGAAGAAGATACAACAAAAAAGAAGGTGAATAGGAATTTTTGAAAATGACCAGAGACATAGAAGATAGACTTGAGGAAAATGGCAGTGAAATTAAATGAAAAATAATGTAGTTAATTATTATAGAAGAAATGGTATATATAGAAAACAACAAAAATCTCTGGTATATATAATTGGTACATCTAGGAAGAGAAAAGAACAAGTCTATGATATCAATAAAGCTTTCTTTATATATGAAAACCAAAATTTTACAACTTTTAAAATAAAATGTCTGTTAATTTTGTATCCAGCTATTTTGCTGATTTTTTTTTAATTAGAGGTAGGAGTTTTGTGATGGAGTCCTTCAGGGACTTTTATATATAAAACTATATTATCTACAAATAAAGATACTTTGACTTGCCTATTTTCATTTCCTATTTTTCCTTTGATCCACTTTACTTGTCTCATTGATCTAGCTAAGACTTCAAGTATTGTGTTGAACAGGATTAAGGAAATTTGACATCCTTGTTTTGTTTTTGTGAAAATTATTTAATGGTTTTTTTCCCATTATGATGATGTTGGGTGGAGGCTTCCTGTATATGGTCTATACTGTATTGAGATATGTCTCCTATATCCCTAGTCTCTTAAAGACTTTTAACATGGAGGATGTTGGATTTGTGTCAAAAGCTTTTTCTGAATCAAATGATATAATCATGCCATTTCAATAGTTTAGTTATGATTATATTTACTGATTTACATATGTTGAACCATCCCTTCATTTCTGGGATAAAAATTACCTGAACATGGAAAATAAACTTTTTAAAATTATTTTAATTAGGTGTATAAGGATTTTATTGAGATTATTTGCATCAATACCTACATCTGAGGCATTGGTCTATAATTTTGGTATATAATTTTCTTTTGGGGGGTTGGACCTTTATTTGGGTTTTAGTATCAGGGTAATAGTAGCTTCATAAAGGAAATTTGGAAATGTCCCTTCCTTTCCTATTTTGCAGAAGATCACACATCTAAGATTATTGGACAATACAAATTGATCTTGAAAGGTTTAAACACACACATACACACAAACACACAAACACAAAATGTTGGATGGATGGGTAAGGGCGTGTAGATTTGAAAACTAAGGAAGGAGGATAAATGTTATCAAAACACATTGCATGAAACTCTCAGAGAACAAATAAAATCCATTATAAGGCCATGTAGTGGCCTTCACAAATGAAACATACACACACACACACACACACACACACACACACACATATATGTGTGTATGTATATATGCCATAAACCAAATGTTTAAGGATACGAGAAATTTCCAAGTATGCTCTATTGCTGTATAACACCATCCAGTGTAATGCTGATAATAGCAAGTGATTCCTACAACATCTTAGACAGAGAATATGAACTACAAACTTAACCAGAAGTATAATTCACTACAAAGACATGTGATAGATATCTTGCACATGCAAGAAAGTGGGAAATATGGTTCCAATAAGTCCTTAAAAATCTTCTAGACAACAAACTTAAGATAACTAAGAAATTAGTGGAAAATAGATATATTGACTTCTGAGAAAATAACACATTTAAATGTAAAAATGTAACTAAATATTGGCAGGAATTATAGCTGCAAAAATGAAGTAAATATTATAAAACTTGACAAGCCCTCACTATTCCTTGTACAAAGTTGAGCAATGAATAGAGAAGAAAGTGTGAGAAGTAGGTTGGGTATATGAATTTCCTTATGTTTTGTAGATGAGGTCATTATTCTTGGATCATAACTGACAAGTGAAGATGTAGAAGGGTTAATGAATGGCAAGGATAAAAAAGTAACAACTAGAGAAAGTACAATAATAAAATAAACAAAAACCCTATAGGAGAGTAGGTCAAGAAAATTAGAGACAATTTTTCTTCATTTACACCAAAGTTAAGTATCTGTTTAGGTAAGCAATTGCATTCTATTTCAAAGATTGCTAACTCAACATTTTATTCTATGAAATATACGTTTTAACCCAGCTTGAGTGGCTTCAGTACCATTTATCTTATCTATTATTTTCTGAAGAATAATTATTGGACTGTATTTCTAGTACTTTTTAGAATGCTATAATGTACATTATAGTGGTTTGAATAGGAATGGTTTCCATAGGTTGTGTTTGAAGACTTGGTCCATAGGGAGTACCACTAGCAGGAGGTGTGGCCTTGTTGAAGTAGGTATGGCTTTATTGGAGAAAGAGTTTTACTAGGGGTAAGATTTGAGGTCTCAGAAGTTCAAGCCAGTTCACTTCCTGCTGCATACAGATGTAGATGTAGAACACTTAGGTACTTCTCCAGCACCATGTCTGCCTGCATGATGCTGTTCTTCCCACCATGAAAATTGTGGACTGAACCCCTGAACTGTAAGTCAGCTCCAATTAAATGTTTTCCTTTTATAGGTATTGCTGTAGTCATGGTGTCTCTTTACAGCATTAATACACCAACTAAGACATACATTTAAGTCTAGATACCTCAACTCCTTCAAACCATTGAGTAAAGATATACTTGATCTCATTCATGATTAATTCCTATTGGTCCAGTGTTTTTATCTTGACTCTGTTCTTTATCTACCTATTTAGCCAACATCTCTTCAGCTTTCATTCTTATTCAGATAAGCTACAATATTCAAGATGTGTATAACCCACTAAGGAGGCAAATTAGTAACTTTAATAGAACTAAATTATTTTAATATCAGAGTACCCATACACAGATCAGTCTTTATGAATCCTGACAGGCTCTACAGAGAAAGGAATGTTTTAGTTGGGTTTGAAAAAATAAGTAGGTCTTTACCAGGATGCAGGCAGGGGTGGGGGAGTGCACTATAGGTAGAGAATGCAAAATACACAAATACTTGGAAGGAATGATGAGTACTTCAGTTTTACTAGAATGTGGATATTCTGGAGAATGAGGGGTAGAAGTGGTCTTAGAGACTGTGCTGTGGATGTAAATAAGACTCCAAGATTCTGGGTGGCTTTCTAAGTACCGATGAGCTTCTCCAGAGTACAGTAGCATCATCACATTTATATTTAATCCAACACCAGAAGACATAAGCACTACATGTTATTTGCTGTCTTTTAATTGTTCCTAGTTAAGTCCAGATTACCAAGAAGCACTCCAGTTGAGAATTGTATTGATGACCCCAGTGAATAGAACATAGCTCTGCTGAGTTCCTGCGGGCTACAGGCTATTCACTTCTGGTCCCAATACAGATCTCTCAGGAAGTGCTTCCCAGCCCTTCCTTTGCTTCCACTCACCTTCATCTCCAGGGCCTCTGGTACCTTCTTGCCTTCCCAAGCCCAACTCCGCTTGGTGAAGTAGTTGACAGTAGCAAATTCAATCAGTGCAGAAAATACAAAGGCATAACAGACGGCTATGAACCAGTCCATGGCCGTCGCGTATGCCACTTTAGGTAAAGAGTTTCTGGCACTGATACTCAAGGTGGTCATGGTGAGAACAGTGGTGACACCTGAGGAGAGAAAAGTCAAGAGCCAGTTGCAACTGGAAGACAGTGGCAGTGTACTTGGTGAAGGTCACCAACTTCCCTCTGAAGGGAAGTTCTTCATCGCACTCAGTAAGGACCTCAAGTTGTGTTGTCTATGGAGCAGCCTGCTGTACATTTCAGTAATAAACGTTTGCTTTTCCTTTGCTTCAAGTAATGGCCTGTTTTTAAGTAAATTTTATAGAATATCAAGGCTGAATAGATCAATCTAGCAAATATTTCATTCCATCTGCCATTAGAGTAAGATTCTTCAGTCTACTGTATAGCTAGCTATCTGCTAGTCTCAGACTAAGCACTTCTGCTGAAGAATAAGTAACCCATTTTATTGTAATAGAGCTTCTTAGAAAGATTTTTGACCTGAATCTGTTTCCTCCAATGGTTACCCTACTAATGGATCTCAACGTTCTTTCTGTGACCCAACGGGAAGTGAAATATTCCCTTTTCTCCAGGATAGGCCTGAAGAGACCCAAGAAGAGTCTTTTCATCTCCAGAGTGATGTAGACCAGTGATTTCCTCATGTCTTCCTTTTGGTCATCTTTCTACCAGTCCTGGTCATTTTCTTTCGACAATCTGAGGCCATGATTCAGAGCATAGGTCTGAATTCAATCTGGTTTCCATATCTCCTCTTTGTGATGTTATAATAATGCAACAAACTAATATGGAATGTGTTTCAGTCACTGCTTCAAATTTTGAGTTTCCGAGCTTTCTGGGTATTCAAAACTATTTAAAAATCTGTATTTTTTTTATATAACCGGAGTTTCTTTGGCTGCCACTTACTTGTTTTTTGTCTTAGAATTCCTTTAATCTCTCTGAGCCTTCTTTATCCCAATCTGTGAGTGTTAGATACCCTGGGACTTTCATATTCTCAAAGTCAATCAAATTTGAAGGAGAAATGATAACAGTATATTCTGATTGTTAGAAAGCTGGGGAGGATGGGTAATATGTTCATGGGTCAAGTAGGGCACAGGGTGAAGAGACATTACAGAGTAAGGCAACCAGAAGACTCACCGAGTCTATTAACTCTCCTGGGAGAGTAAGGCATGTGAGCAACCGACCACCCCTGGTGCCTCTTCTTTTGTCTTGGCCCTTTGAATTCCTTACTTGCACATTTTCTATATACATGAAAATCTAGACTGGAGAAGAATTTTCAACAAAGACCCTAAAGGTATACTTTAAAACAAACATAGCATCAAAGCTGAGTTGCAAAAACACATTTTTACCAATGTGAGGGTCAGCTACAATGTTAGTACTTATGAACAAAGAGACCTCACCAATCCTAATATACCAAGGAGTGTATGAGCCATGCATACCCGTGACTCATGTATGAAGTTCTCAAATAAAATTAGATTTAAAAAGGAAGTAGAGATTTATGGGAGAAATAAGCTATCTCATTCCTGGCTATGAACAAATGCACATCCCCATGAGCACATTTATAGCAACTCTCCTGCACCATAAATGCTTCTGGGCCTTATCTCCATGGAAAGTTTTACTTAGCTTTTGGTGCTTAATTAGACCTGTCACCTTATGGAGAGCTCTTAGCTGGTCAGATTTGGAAGTGCTCTCAATCAATCATTCCATACACTTCCTGGAGCTTTTAAAAGGAGAACCAGCTGCATGGTGATTCTCTCTTAAGACTTCTAGAAAGCCCTTCTTCAATGACTAAGGTAGAACTGGCTGACCTCCTCATTTCCTATGAGTATTTCTAGTACACTTACTTGTTAAGATATGTCTATTCTACCAAACTGCATGCATAATGAGGGGAATTAACATGACTCCTCAGTCTTTTAAAACTCTTTCTCATAGACTCTTTTATGTACCTAAGATCTCTACTTGGTCTCTGCCCCCACCCCCAGTTTTATGTCATTATCATATAGTATGTGTTCATTTGTGTCTGGGTACAATAATTCAGTACAATAGCTTAGGTTTGTTCTTATTTCATCTATTTTGAGAGTAATTTTATTGATTTCAGAGTGATCTCATAGGTTTAGGGTAAACTAATTAGTTTATCTATTCACTTATTAATGGGCATCTCAATTGTTTTCAATATCCAACTCTTATTATAAAAGTGTCTAAACAAATTGCATTAAATATTTATATAGATATGTTTTTCTTCTCTTCATAATACATAGCAATGGAGGTGGAGGATCATATTATATGAATACATTTATGCTTCTATGACATTGTAAGGCTTTTTAAAGTAGTTGCACATTTAACATTCTCAGAAGATATACATTTTAGTCAACATGCATCACTCATTTATGAAATTTTAGTGCTAATTGATATTTTCCTTGATAATGAAAGTATATAGAGTATTGTATATTTTTCCACACCAACTTACATAGGTTACAGTAGACTATAGTATTTTCCTTATAAGTCACTGCTATTATTTGTATATTCAATACACAGTCACCAAAACTCATTTCTTTATTATTTTCACTAACAATGTCAGCCTTCCTTCTAAGATACTTTTCCTTTCATTGCATGAAGAACCATCAGCATTTCTTCCTGGGAAAGTATAATGATAACAATCTCAAGTTTACATTCTTTCACCAGCTTTTCTTGGAAATGTAACGTTATATCCTTCTTGAGATAGTGCCAGTTTTAGGCTATTATCTCTTTCAAGTTTTTGAAACCACTCTTTTCCTTCTCTCATTCTTCTGTGCTGTACCTACTCAGTGAATCTCATGACAAGTCTCTCTGTACATTTCATATTTTTGTCGTTTTACTCATTTTCTTTTGACCTATCTTTCTATTTTTTGATCTATTTATTTTATTAGATATTTTCTTTATTTACATTTCAAATGTTATGCCCTTTCCTAGTTTCCCCTCCAAAAATCCCCTATCCTCTCCCCCATACCCTTGCTCCCCAACCCACCCACTCCTGCTTCCTGGCCCAGGAATTCCCCTATACTGGGGCATAGAACTTTCACAGGACCATGGGCCTCTGCTCCCATTGATGACTGACTACACCATCCTCTGCTATATATGCAGCTAGAGCCACAAGAGCTCTGGAGCTCTGGGGGTACTGGTTAGTTCATATTGTTGTCCATCCTATGGGACTGCAATCCCCTTCACCTCCTTGGGTCCTTTCTCTAGTTCCTTCACTGGGGACCTTGTGCTCCATCCAATGGATGACTGAGAGTGTCCACTTCTGTATTAGCCAGGCACTGGCAGAGCCTCTCAGGAGACAGCTATATCAGGCTCCTGTCAGCAAGCTCTTGTTGGCATCTGCAACAGTTTGACCTATCTTTCAATTTAGGAGTAATATAACAATGTTTAAAGAAATGGATGTTAGTTTGTATTTTTAAATTCTATGATAACCAATATGCCTTCTCTCCTGAATGTTCTCTATTTGTATTCATTTATTTATAAATATTCATCATAAATGTTTGAAAGTTTCTATCTGATTACTCCAACATCTATAGTCCTACATGTTTGTATTTTAAACTGTGGTATAACTCATATACAATAAGATGAAAATATCTTGCACATTTGATCTCATTGGGAAAATGTATACAATTGTATCTATATATGACCAGCCATTGATGCATTTTTGTGAATGAAACATATATACATGCTTATGGAAGTGTTTTTTATTTAATGCACTTTATTAACATTATTCAATTCAATTAGTTATATATGTAAAAGATTAGGAGGGTTATCCAAAATTCTTAAAACATTAAAGTTCCTATTCCAAAAGATACATAGTATATCATTTTTATGTTTTATTCTGAGACATATGGAATTTTTAATTTAAGTCCATGAATAATTTCAAGTAATTCTCTCCAATAATGTCTTTGTGGTAAATTAAGTTTCTGTTTACAAGGGATTGCTTCCAATCACACTCTAGTGTTTTATTTCCTTTTACTTAGTCTTCTTTTTTTTATGCCAATACAAGGCTGCTTGGATGACTGCTGCATTTTAATCATCTTGACATCCTGTGGGGCATGTCTCTCCACTCTGTTTTTATTTTGGCTATTCTTAGCTCTTTGTTCTTTTAAAATTAACTTTTCAACTTGGCAGTTTTCACATTAATGTAGTTATTGTACATACGTTCTGAATTCTCAAGGAAACATGAATTTCACACATACCCCTTGCCAAAATAAAAATGTTTTCACATTATCTCTATATCTTTTGTGTAGTTTCTTAATGTTCTCTTACACTGAAGTCACAGCTCTTCAGTGGTATTGAATTTGTGGGAATGGTTTTTCTCTTAATTTCATATGATAGATGTAACAAGTTATCACAACTCTAATGGCTTAAAAGCACCACAAACGTGTATATATGGATCTAGGCACAATTAGCCAGAAATTACTTTTACAGAGTTAAAGTCAGTCTTGACCAAGGCCCTACTCCCTCTGAAGGATCTGGTATAATAATCTATTGCGTCTTTCAAAACTTCATTAATTGCATTTCTTGGTTAGTGAGACTTTTCCTCTTTCTACAAGACAACAACAGATCATCTTTCAATCTGGCCTGCTTCCTTTATCACAACACTTATTCTTCTGTAGTTAAATACCTGACAATGCAGAATAATCTCTCCAGCTTGAAATCTTCAACTGTGTCACATCTGGAGATTCACTGTCATCACATACAGTCACATTTCCACATCCAAGAGACTTGGAGATGAATTTTTGGATGATATTATTCAGCATTTCACAGCTTAAGTTATAATCCTTATCAGCACCCTCTTTTATATTTTAAAACTAAGATACTTGTTTACCAAGACCAGTAACCCAAATAAACTGGCCACATTTTATTGAAAATAATTTTTGTACAAAATATTCTGATCATGCTTTTTCTTCTAATAACAACCACTTTCACTCATACCCATAAACTTTGTTATTCCTCTACTTCAGTAACATCTGAGTATATCACAGTAATAAACAGACAGCTTCCACCTGGGTTTTACAGAAATGTATAGTGGGCCTTCATTCCACATGATTATTTCCTGCCACTAAATACTTTCCTCTTGAGTTCTATAATGTTGTACCTTTCTTAGTCTTTTTTAACTTTCTCTTTCTTTGCTGCCATCTCCTTATGGACCTGACCCAATGTGCTACCTCTCTCTGAAACATCATTTACTATTAATGAAACAACATTGGATAGCTTCAAGGTATTGGTAGAAATGCCTTCTGTATGTGTATCTAGTATATATGAGTGTATGCTTCACAGTCTGTGAATCTGCAGTGGTTCAATGGCCTAAAAAAATTAATCTTTGTGCTTCAAAAATCTTGCTGTGGGAAAAATAGGTAGAAAATATTTTGTATGCTTTAATTCTCAGAGGAAAATGGGCTAATGATTTGCAAACTTCTTCCTAGATATAAGTAACTTCATACTAAAGTCAATTTCTCTGATTCTACATAGTGTTAGAGAAACCATTTAAAGTATATATAGCCTTTACTGAATATCAGTGAATTTACACACTCAAAAGGCCGGAGCAGATGCAACAGGCCATTTATATACACACAAAATCATTTCTGGGCATTGGAGAAATGGCTCAGCAGTTAAAAACACTTGTTCCTTTTACAGAAAACCTGTATTTCACTCCCATCAATTCCATGATAGCTCACAGCCATCGATAGTTCTAGTTCCAGGTAGATTCTTTTACCCTCTTTTGACTTCACAGGCATCAAGCATGCACACAGTGCACATACATACATACACACACATACAGGCAAAACGCTCATATACATATAATAAATCTTTATACAAAAATGGTACCTTATAAGACCTAGTCTACTTCTCTGATTTGAGGCTTGTTTTCCACCTTTGACTTTTTATATTCTCTGCACTAAGTTTGTATATTTTTCACTGAAGACTCTATTGTTTTTCCTGGTTCCCAGAACAAAATGAGATAAAGAACATTTGAGTAATTGTACTACTTCAACATTTTTATCCTTGATCCTTTCTTTGTTAGAAATTCAGTTGCTTGAAAAAAGAAAAGAAAAGAAACAAAAAAGAAAGAAATTCAGTTGCTTGAAATCCCAGAAACTGATGATGACATTTCTGCCACCTTTCTCCCCTCTACTGTGCCTTTGCAAGGGTCAGAGTTCCCCATTCTCCAGGAAGCAACACTTACCAAAGACTGTGCGGGCAGGGACAGATTCTCTATTAAGCCAGAAAGACACTTGTGACAGAATGACAGTCATGATACATGGCAAGTAGGTCTGGATGACAAAGTAGCCAATTTTTCTCTTCAGATGAAAGTGGGTTGTCATGACGACATATTCTCCTGGACAGAGAATAAAATTAGGCAGTATGGAGTTATACAAACACTGTTAAAGCAACTTGAGCCACAGTTCTGTGATTCTCAGGGATCCTCAATCTTATATTCAAGTTAAGATTTCCTAACACCTTCTTAACTCTTGAGTTCTAAAGCAAAATTATGAAATAGTATTTTGGATGTGAAAGATACAGTAATAATGTACCATAACAACTTGCTGAGAGCAAGTCTGATGAGTTTATTTAAATCATGTCTTCATTTAAGTAATGAGAAATAATGACATTTTATAAAGAAAGCACTTACTGTATGATACATACTCATGTAACATTAAAATATTTAATATTCATAATGGACCTGTGAAGTAGGGACTCCAATGGACCTCATCTTACAGGTGAAAAAAGCCTAAAACAACAAGAGTGTGAACACCTTGCACAGGTACCCAGCTAATAATTTGTAGTGCCCCAAATTAAGCCCACATAGGTTAGTCTACAGTTTATTCTTGCTAACACTATGCTTTGTTATTCTGCAGGCATTTTTATAACAAAAAGATCAAATAGGGTCCAAAGAGAAGGATCAAATACAATGAGCATGCACAGGTTCCTGTGGAGGACTCTGGTTTAATTTTTAGCACCCACATCAGGCAACACCTCAGATTTCAGCTCCAAGAGAGCTTATACTCTCTTCTCGCTTCTGTGAGCACCTACATATATGTGCTGTACATACAGACAAGCAGACACTCTCATACATATGAAAATATAGATTGTTGAGATATGACAAACAACATCCAGATTAATATTTTACTCTTCTAACATCAATCAGTAAATCCTTGCCTTCTGTATTTTTCAGCAGCATTTTCCATGAATAGCAGAGGCAGAGAACAGTGGGTTGTATCCTCAATTCAAGCACCACTAAAGATTGCTAGCCATCTGCAGAAGCTACTAACAGGCTAGGAACCAATTCTTCTTCACAATCTCTAGAGAATAATCATTCTAGCAGTGTTCAGATTCTTAACCTCCAGATCTGAGAGATAAGAAATTTAGTCTGGTTTAAGCCAACCAGGTGGTAATAGCTTGTTAACAGGAACACGGGGTTCCCAACTGTAGCTAGATCTAGATATTCATCCAGCTATTTGGCATAACTATTTGGGTATTTAAACAGGCATTTTGACATTTTACTTTCTCTATTTTCTATTCTCTTCCAAACTGAACTTTCCAGCAAATTATCCCACCTCAAAAACGAGTAGCTCTAAGTGTCTAAGACCAAATTTAAAATATTCAACATTCTTTGCATCATATTCTTCCTCTGTCCCTGTATTGTTTCTATACCTGACTTCCTTCTTCCTTCCTTCTCTTATTCTCCCTTCATGACCTCTATTCTCCTCTTCTGTTACCTTTGCTTTACTCTTTCCTTATAAGGAGTTTAGGATTTATTTCTCCCAAGAGTTTGACTTTGATTAGCTTGACAATTTTTCCTTACCAATTTTAGTTTCATAGTTCTTAACCCATAATATCAAGCATATTCCCAATTCATATGAAATATCTAATATATAATTGCTATATTAATATTACTATATACTATTTAATATTCATGGTTCTTAGAGATCCTCAATCTTATATTCAAATTAAGATTTCCTAACACCTTTTTAACTCTTGGGTTCTAAAGCAAAATTATGAAATAATATTTCATATTTCTATGAATCTAAAAATGGAGACAAATATACTTTTACTTATGAAAATTTATCAAATCAACCATTTGTTTGAAGTAGCTGAACATATCTTCTTCAAGCTTTTCTCTCCTTTCTTCATTATTAGCCTTGCTTTCTCTGTCCCAAATGGAAACCATCTCCTTACTGAGAACTAAATGGTTGTACTGGTTGAGGAGCCATCCCTTATTTCTGCCTTTAAGTTTTTGTTTTTGTTTTCTTTTTTTTCAAATTATCTGTGTCCACTGAAAAAAGACAAGGGGAAAACAAAAGGCTACTTTAACAAATTCACAGATGTTTAGAAAATTAATCCATTGTATCAATTCACTGGCAAGTTATTTTCAAATACATAGCCAGCATTTTCTATCATCTCTTCATATTTTTTTCTGTCAAAATCAGAACTGATTTTGGAGGATTTTTTTTCCATCTTCTCTTATCCTCTTACCTGATTTTCACTAGTGAGCTCTACTTTTTTTTTTTTTTTTTTTTTTGGTCTTGTTTTGTTTTACTTTATTGAGTACCATCACTGTTGTGCTTTAAATAGTAAATATGGTGCATATTTTATAAATAATTGTTACCTATTATTCAAGCCAGAACTGTACAATAGTTTGCCAAACTAATGTTAAGGTTGATTATATGAGTCCTTCCTTTGTGCTTCCATTGCTGCCTTTCTTTGTGTATTTGTTTTTATGATGGATGACTATGTAAGTCACAAATTAACTTCATCTACACAGAAGGTAGTTTTCCATGTCTTAAATCCATGTTTGGTATTTTTCATCTCTCTATGTCCATTTGACAAATTATTATATTAGTTTAATTTTCTAGGAGGATAATTAGGATTCATACTTTAATTTTTATATTATTATATAAGTTTAAACTTTATTACTGTATCATTTTATTGCAATTGTTTATGCTATCTCTACATGTATACAGATCCAAAAATAAGAAAATGAATGAAAAAGGCATAAAGAAAACACAGAGACATGAAAATTAAAAGCCTATGTAGGCTCTTTCTACAGATAAATAACTAAATTGAAATAGATGGTGCCCAATACAGAAAAAATGCAACCGCAACAAAAGATAGTTTTTAATACTTCATCTGTGTGTTTCTATTTTGTTCTGTTTCAACTTCTAAAGCCAAATTTAAAAATCTTAATTATGAGCACAGGGCATTATTTGTTTTTGGAACTATTTACAGAAACAAAGTTCAGAGCTGAGATGGAAAGAAGGACCATCCAGAGACTGCCCCACCCATGGATCCATCCCATGTACAGCCACCAAACCCAGACAGTATTGCATATGCCAGCAAGATTTTGCTGAAAGGACCCTGATATAGCTATCTCTTGCGAGGCTATGCCAGTGCCTGGCAAATACAGAAGTGGATGCTCACAGCCATCCATTGGACGGAGCTCAGGGTCCCCAATGAAGGAGCTAGAGAAAGTACCCAAGGAGCTGAAGGGGTTTGCAGCCCCATAGGAGGAACAACAGTATGAACTAACCAATACCCCCAAAGCTCCCTGGGACTAAACTATCAACCAAAGAAAACACATGGTGGGACTCATGGCTCTAGCTGCATATGTAGATGAGGATGGCCTAGTCAGTCATCAGTGGGAGGAGAGGCCCTTGGTCTGGAGAAGGTTCTATGCCCCAGTATAGGGGAATGTCAAGGCCAGGAATGGGAGTGGGTGGGTTGGGGAGAAGGGGGACGGGGAGGGGAGAGAGGGTTTTCAGAGGGGAAACTATGAAAGGGGATAACATTTTAAATGTAAATAAAGAAAACATTTAATAAAAATATATTTATAAAACAAATTTATGCTCTCACACTTCAGGTCAGAAATTTGTCCAATTTTATGAGGAAATGTAATATTTTAATACCCACATACATCACTGGCTAAAGCTGCATTCTGTCTGCTGGTTCTAAGGAGGAGGCCACAAGTATTTCTTTGTTTGTAACCCTGCTTTACATATCTCTGACTGGTTTGTGCTTCATGAGAAACTTTTTGTAATTATGCTGATCCTCCTTTCATGATCTAGGATTTTGTCTTTATTAAATACCATCATAACAACTCTTTTCATAACCTAATATGCTCACAGGTACTGGGATTAGGATGTAGCATCTTTAGGGTGTATTCATGCCATTCAAAACAACTAAATGTACCTTTAATCTTCTAGAAATAAAGAGGACAAGGAAACAAAGACTTATATTGAATCTGGTAGAGGAGTGGAATGGTAGAGGGTGAGTGAAGTATACTATGTATTCATATACTTCACACAAACAAATCCATGTTATATCTCTAAAAGTACGAAAAGGTGCAGTAGAAGCACATTATAAATGTGGAGGGAATTAAACTATACATGTTTAAGGCATTGAATTTATCTGATCCATAATTTCTTTATGCAGAGACCTGGAACAACAATATTGCTTGCCTCACAGTGCTGCTCAAGGCTAAAATGAGTTGATATGTCCATAGTGCTATGTCCAGTACATATTACATGACCACAAATTAATCATCATTAATGTCACTACCATGCTTGTGTTAATTTTATCATTGGTAAGAAAAATAAAATGAGAGTTTCCTGATGCATTAGTTTGCTGAGGCCGCCCTAATAAAGTACCAGGTATCGGATATACTAAAACAAGACAATTGTATCTTCTCAGAGGTCTGCAATGAAGGCTTATATAGGGCCAGGTTCTGTTTAAAACCCATAAGGGACTCGTTCCTCTTACAAGTTTCAACTTGTTTGCAGGCAAACTTTGACATTTCTTTGCAGATGAAACAGTCTACCTGATCATGCTTACTCTTCATAGAAACAATTATATTACATTAGTGCAATATGACCTTATCTTCAGTGATTACATTTATATTACACTATCCCCAAATAAGATCATGTTCTAAGGTAGTAGTACAGTTAACACTTTGACATATCTTTCGTAAAAATAATTGAATCCATAATTCCAGTATTTCTAAGGAGAAAAGAAAACTTGGGTGTACATATAGAGGCACTGGGAAAAAGAATTGGTTAAATTTTCAGAGCAGCAGTTTGTCAACATGTATTATTTTCAAAAATGTTCTGTCTGGATCATAGACAGATAATTACACTGTAGCAAAATGCTGTCTGGAAAAGGAGGGTATACACAATATTTTTTATAGAATTAAACACAGGGCATAATGGTAGATAATTGGTTAAGTAGGCTATGAGCGAGTCGAATCACTCGGGACCTGAGACTGCTTTGGTTGGGGAGGCAGAAATCCGGCCTACATAGGGCCACAAGCCTCTTCCGGTCAGAAAAGCACCGGGGTAGCTAGGGTGCAGGGTCGGCTGACACTCGCCAGCTACCCACAACACCCTCCACAGGATCTTAAGACTTCTGGTGAGTGGAACACAGCTTCTGCTCCAATCCAATTGCGCGCTGGACCTGAGACTGCATTAGTTAGGGAAGCAGAAACCGGCCTGAGTAGGGCCACAGGCCTCATCTGGCCGGATCAGCACCGGGGTAGCTAGAGCGCAGGGTCACCTGACACCCGCCAGCTACCCACGACCCCCGCCACAGGATTTTGGGACTGCTGGTGAGTGGAACACAGCTTCTGCTCCAGTCCAATCACGCAGGAACTGAGACTGCTTTGGTTGGGGAGGCAGAAATCCGGCCTACATAGGGCCACAAGCCTCTTCCGTTCAGAAAAGCACTGGGGTAGCTAGGGCGCAGGGTCGGCTGACACTCGACAGCTACCCACAACACCCGCCACAGGATCTTAAGACTTCTGGAGAGTGGAACACAGCTTCTGCTCCAATCCAATTGCGCGCGGGACCAGAGACTGCATTAGTTAGGGAAGCAGAAAAAAAGCCTGAGTAGGACCACATGCCTCTTCCGGCTGGACCAGCACCGGGGTACCGCCAGCTACCCACGACCCCCGCCACAGGATATTGAGACTGCTGGTGAGTGGAACACAGCTTCTGCTCCAATCTTTAAACAGTGACAACGACAACAACTAACCCCAGAGATTACCAGATGGCGAAAGGTAAACGTAATAATCTTACTAACAGAAACCAAGACCACTCACCATCATCAGAACCCAGCACTCCCACTTCGCCCAGTCCAGGGCACCCCAACACACCGGAAAAGCTAGACACGGATCTAAAAGCATATCTCCTGATGATGGTAGAGGACTTCAAGAAGGACTTTAATAACACACTTAGAGAAATACAAAGGAACACTGGTAAACAGGTAGAAGACATTAAAGAGGAAGCACAAAAATCCCTTAAAGAATTGCAGGAGAACACTGCTAAAGAGTTACAAATCCTTAAAGAAAAACAGGATAACATAATCAAACAGGTAGAAGTCCTTACAGAAAAACAGGAAAACACATCCAAACAGATGATGGAAATGAACAAAACCATACTAGACCTAAAAAGGGAAGTAGACACAATAAAGAAAACCCAAAATGAGGCAACACTGGAGATAGAAACCCTAGGAAAGAAATCTGGAACCATAGATACCAGCATCAGCAACAGAATACAAGAGATGGAAGAGAGAATCTCAGGTGCAGAAGATTCCATAGAGAACATCGGCACAACAATCAAGGAAAATATAAAATGCAAAAAGATCCTAACTCAAAACATCCAAGAAATACAGGACACAATGAGAAGACCAAACCTACGGATAATAGGAGTGGATGAGAATGAAGATTTTCAACTCAAAGGACCAGCAAACATCTTCAACAAAATTATAGAAGAAAACTTCCCAAATCTAAAGAAAGAGATGCCCATGAACATACAAGAAGCCTACAGAACTCCAAATAGACTGGACCAGAAAAGAAATACCTCCCGACACATAATAATCAGAGCAACAAATGCTCTAAATAAAGATAGAATACTAAAAGCAGTAAGAGAAAAAGGCCAAGTAACATATAAAGGCAAGCCTATCAGAATTACACCAGATTTTTCACCAGAGACTATGAAAGCCAGAAGATCCTGGACGGATGTTATACAGACACTAAAAGAACACAAATTCCAGCCCAGGCTACTATACCCAGCCAAACTCTCAATTAACATAGATGGAGAAACCAAAGTATTCCACGACAAAACCAAATTCACACATTATCTCTCCATGAATCCAGCCCTTCAAAGTATAATAACAGAAAAAAAAACAATACAAGGACAGGAACCACGCCCTAGAAACAACAAGAAGGTAATCCCTCAACAAACCTAAAAGAAGACAGACACAAGAACAGAATGCCAACTTTAACAACAAAAATAACAGGAAACAACAATTACTTTTCCTTAATATCTCTTAATATCAATGGACTCAACTCCCCGATAAAAAGACATAGACTAACAAACTGGCTACACAAACAAGACCCAACATTTTGCTGCTTACAGGAAACTCATCTCAGAGAAAAAGATAGACACTACCTCAGAATGAAAGGCTGGAAAACAATTTTCCAAGCAAATGGTATGAAGAAACAAGCTAGAGTAGCCATTCTAATATCTGATAAGATTGACTTCCAACCCAAAGGCATTAAAAAAGACAGGGAGGGTCCCTTCATACTCATCAAAGGTAAAATCCTCCAAGAGGAACTATCAATCCTGAATATCTATGCTCCAAATACAAAGGCAGCCACATTCATTAAAGAAACTTTAGTAAATCTCAAAGCACACATTGCACCTCATACAATAATAGTGGGAGACTTCAACACACCACTTTCACCAATGGACAGATCATGGAAACAGAAACTAAACAGGGACACAGAGAAACTAAGAGAAATTATGAATCAAATGGATCTGGCAGATATCTACAGAACATTCTATCCTAAAACAAAAGGATATACCTTCTTCTCAGCACCTCATGGTACCTTCTCCAAAATTGACCACATAATTGGTCACAAAACAGGCCTCAACAGATACAAAAATATTGAAATTGTCCCATGCATCCTATCAGATCACCATGGACTAAAACTGATCTTCAATAACAAAATAAATAATAGAAAGCCAACCTTCACGTGGAAACTGAACAACACTCTTCTCAATGATACCTTGGTCAAGGAAGGAATAAAGAAAGAAATTAAGGACTTTTTAGAGTTCAATGAAAATGAAGCCACAACATATCCAAACTTATGGGACGCAATGAAAGCATTTCTAAGAGGAAAACTCATAGCTCTGAGTGCCTCCAAAAGGAAACTAGAGAGAGCACACATTAGCAGCTTGACAACATACCTAAAAGCACTAGAACAAAAGGAAGCAAATTCACCCAAGAGGAGTAGACGGCAGGAAATAATCAAACTCAGGGGTGAAATCAACCAAGTGGAAACAAGAAAAACTATTCAAAGAATCAACCAATCAAGGAGCTGGTTCTTTGAGAAAATCAACAAGATAGATAAACCCTTAGCCAGACTCACTAGAGGGCACAGGGAAATCATCCTAATTAACAAAATCAGAAATGAAAAAGGAGACATAACAACAGATCCTGAAGACATCCAAAACACCATCAGATCCTTCTACCAAAGGCTATACTCAACAAAACTGGTGAACCTGGATGAAATGGAGAAGTTCCTAGACAGATACCAGGTACCAAAGTTGAATCAAGATCAGGTTAATGATCTAAACAGCCCTATATCCCCCAAAGAAATAGAAGCAGTCATTAATAGTCTCCCAACTAAAAAAAGCCCAGGACCAGATGGGTTTAGTGCAGAGTTCTATCAGACCTTCAAAGAAGATCTAATCCCAGTTCTTCACAAACTATTCCACAAAATAGAAACAGAAGGTACTCTACCCAACTCATTCTATGAAGCCACAATTACTCTGATACCTAAACCACAAAAAGACCCAACAAAGATAAAAAACTTCAGACCAATATCCCTTATGAATATTGATGCAAAAATCCTCAATAAAATTCTTGCTAACCGAATCCAAGAACACATCAAAACAATCATCCATCCTGACCAAGTAGGTTTCATCCCAGGGATGCAGGGATGGTTCAATATACGGAAATCCATCAATGTAATCCAGTATATAAACAAACTCAAAGACAAAAACCACATGGTCATCTCGTTAGATGCGGAAAAAGCATTTGACAAGATCCAACACCCATTCATGATAAAAGTCTTGGAAAGATCAGGAATTCAAGGCCCATACCTAAACATGATAAAAGCAATCTACAGCAAACCAGTAGCCAACATCAAAGTAAATGGTGAGAAGCTTGAAGCAATCCCTCTAAAATCAGGGACTAGACAAGGCTGTCCACTTTCTCCATACCTATTCAACATTGTACTTGAAGTCCTAGCCAGAGCAATTCGACAACAAAAGGAGATCAAAGGGATACAAATTGGAAAAGATGAAGTCAAAATATCACTCTTTGCAGATGATATGATAGTATATATAAGTGACCCTAAAAAATTCCACCAGAGAACTCCTAAGCCTGATAAACAGCTTCGGTGAAGTAGCTGGATATAAAATTAACTCAAACAAATCAATGGCCTTTCTCTACACAAAGAATAAACAGGCTGAGAAAGAAATTAGGGAAACAACACCCTTCTCAATAGTCACAAATAATATAAAATATCTTGGCGTGACTCTAACTAAGGAAGTGAAAGATCTGTATAATAAAAACTTCAAGTCTCTGAAGAAAGATACTATAGAAGATCTCAGAAGATGGAAAGATCTCCCATGCTCATGGATTGGCAGGATCAACATTGTAAAAATGGCTATCTTGCCAAAAGCAATCTACAGATTCAATGCAATCCCCATCAAAATTCCAAATCAATTCTTCAACGAATTAGAAAGTGCAATCTGCAAATTCATCTGGAATAACAAAAAACCTAGGATAGCAAAAACTCTTCTCAAGGATAAAAGAACCTCTGGTGGAATCACCATGCCGGACCAAAAGCTCTACTACAGAGCAATTGTGATAAAAACTGCATGGTACTGGTATAGTGACAGACAAATAGACCAATGGAATAGAATTGAAGACCCAGAAATGAAGCCACACACCTATGGTCACTTGATCTTCGACAAGGGAGCTAAAAACATCCAGTGGAAGAAAGACAGCATTTTCAACAAATGGTGCTGGCACAACTGGTTGTTAACATGTAGAAGAATGCGAATCGATCCATTCCTATCTCCTTGTACTAAGGTCAAGTCTAAGTGGATCAAGGAACTTCACATAAAACCAGAGACACTGAAACTTATAGAGGAGAAAGTGGGGAAAAGCCTTGAAGATATGGGCACAGGGGAATAATTCCTGAATAGAACAGTAATGGCTTGTGCTGTAAGATCGAGAATTGACAAGTGGGACCTCATGAAACTACAAAGCTTCTGCAAGGCTAAAGACACCATCAATAAGACAAAAAAACCACCAACAGATTGGGAAAGGATCTTCACCTATCCTAAATCAGATAAGGGACTAATATCCAATATATATAAAGAACTCAAGAAGGTGGACTCCAGAAAGTCAAATAACCCCATTAAAAAATGGGGCTCAGAACTGAACAAAGAATTCTCACCTGAAGAATACCGAATGACAGAGAAGCACCTGAAAAAATGTTCAACATCCTTAATCATCAGGGAAATGCAAATCAAAACAACCCTGAGATTCTACCTCACACCAGTCAGAATGGCTAAGATCAAAAATTCAGGTGACAGCAGATGCTGGCGAGGATGTGGAGAAAGAGGAACACTCCTCCATTGTTGGTGGGATTGCAAGCTTGTACAACCACTCTGGAAATCAGTCTGGCGGTTCCTCAGAAAATTGGACATAGTACTACCGGAGGATCCAGCAATACCTCTCCTGGGCATATATCCAGAAGATGTCCCAACCGGTAAAAAGGACACATGCTCCACTATGTTCATAGCAGCCCTATTTATAATAGCCAGAAGCTGGAAAGAACCCAGATGTCCCTCAACAGAGGAATGGATACAGAAATTATGGTACATCTACACAATGGAGTACTACTCAGCTATTAAAAAGAATGAATTTATGAAATTCCTAGCCAAATGGATGGACCTGGAGGGCATCATCTTGAGTGAAGTAACACAATCACAAAAGAACTCACACAATATGTATTCACTGATAAGTGGATATTAGCCCAAAACTTAGGATACCCAAGATATAAGATACAATTTGCTAAACGCATGAAACTCAAGAAGAATGAAGACCAAAGTGTGGACACTGTGCCCCTTCTTAGAATTGGGAACAAAACACCCAGGGAAGGAGTTACAGAGACTAAGTTCGTAGCTGTGATGAAAGGATGGACCATTTAGAGACTGCTGTATCCAGGGATCCATCCCATAAGCAGCTTCTAAACGCTGACACCATTGCATACACTAGCAAGATTTTGCTGAAAGGACCCAAATAGAGCTGTCTCTTGTGAGACGATGCGGGGGCCTAGCAAACACAGGAGTGGATGTTCACAGTCAGCTATTGGATGTATCACAGGGCTCCCAATGGAGAAGCTAGAGAAAGTACCCAAGGAGCTAAAGGGATCTGCAACCCTATTGTTGGAACAACATGATGAACTAACCAGAACCCCGGAGCTCTTGTCTCTAGCTGCATATGTATTGAAAGATGTCCTAGTTGGCCATCAATGGAAAGAGAGGCCCATTGGACTTGCAAACTTTATATGCCCCAATATAGGGGAATGCCAGGGCCAAAAGAATGGGAATGGGTGGGTAGGGAAGTGGGGGGCGCTATGGGGGACTTTTGGGATAGCATTGGAAATGTAATTGAGGAAAATATGTAATAAAAATATTAAAAATCAAAAAAAAATAAAATAAAAAAATAAAATAAAATAAAAATAAAAAAATAAAAAGAAATTAAAAAAAAAAGTAGGCTATGAGCCCTGCACAATGCCATTACAAATGAAACTATTATTTTGCTTAGTTTCAGCAATGAAATGCTACATTTTCCACCGAAAACCACAAACAATTGTTCAGAACTCTCTGGCCTTGAAAGAGAGAATTTATTATTTTACTTATATTTTAAGTATCCAAAACAAGTATTAATGCCTTTATTATAATTGCTAGTATATTGTTACTAATTTATATGTGCATTTTGCTTGGCTCCTGGACATCTAATAACATAAAAACTGTTTAAAGCTTATAATATTAAAAGTAGATAAAAATAAAACTACAAGTACCATTTATTTGGTACCACTAGGAACATTTTGGTGTTCTAAAATGCCATTTAATTAAATTTTTTAATTGCTAAGAATGCAAAAAGAATTCTGTATATAAATATATATCAATAAATGTACTAAAGTTTTCTAATTCTTTTAGTTTAGATTTTTAAATTTTTATTTCTATGCTTGTGTCTGTCTGCCTATCTCCCTCACCCTACCTCCATACCATCCTTGGTATGTATGTGTGTTTCTGCACCTGCATGTGGGCACATGATTGTGGATGTCAGTGTAGGTCAAAGGAGGGTGTCAGATCCCCTGCATTTGGAATTACAGATGGTTGTGAGCCACCAAGTATATGTTGGTAATTGAACCCAGGTCCTGGTTAAGAGCAGTCAGGTTTTGTTTTTTTTTTTTTTTTAACTACTGAGGCATGTCTCCAGTTCCTTACTGACATTTTCCTATTGAAGAGTTAAACTGTTACTTTGTATCTTGGGTTTCAGAAACCCCTATTAATATACAATCCCTGAATTCTCGGGTCTCTTGCATAAAATTGCATGATATGTATATAAAAACCTATGATTTTCAGCTTCACTAACCTTTAAAACTAAAATATCAGATACAATACAAATAATCCATACTATATTTTATAATGACAATAAAACTACACATGTTTAGTCTACAATTAAGACAAATTTGCATTTCTATTTAATTAAATATGTAGATAGAGAGCCCATGGATACACTGAGTTGGTTGGATCTGAATTTCCTTTGTTGGCTTCTCCGTGCATTTTTAGCATTCCTATGATGAACATGTAGTTTCCATATGATAAAGGTGGTTTAAACTGTGGAATAACATCTTGAACTGCTTCCATAGCCAGTAAGGCTGACTTTTAAATTTGATACCAAGTATCAAAATTCAGAGGGCAACCAGGAAAAGTAACAAAATTAAGTGGTGCATAAGTTTTGGGGATGGGACCTCCATAGCCCTGGGCAAAAGCATTTCTAGTGTGTTATATTCTCTCCTGTGTCCTGAAGTAAAGGGCAGACAAGATGGCATGCTATAACATCACCAAGTCATAACATATATCTTAATAATGAAAGAATGACTGTATGCCAAACTTCACTGATAATTGTGGACTCACAAAGATTAGTGTTTGAAAATGACAAAAACATTACTCCTCAAGAGACATCAGGGCACTGGGTTTCAGAGGGACTAAGAGTTTCCTGCTTGGATTCACAATTTGACTGTGACACTGCATAACAACAAGGGAAAAATCATTGAATTCATATATGCTTCAACTTTATCACTGTAATGGTATTTAAAACTGTTTTTAAAGATTAAGTAAGTTAGAAATATAATCCTGTCATATGGTAAAGATTACATAAAAATTAAGTAAACAAATAAGACCATACCTGTACTAGACCGGATTATCTCTGTCCCAACAACATGGCCAAGCAAGTCATACTGATTCAGGCGTGAGCCATCCTGTGCTACTTCCACAGATTTGTTCTTCCCAAGAGTCCAAGAATAAATTACTTCAGCTTTGGTATAGGCATCTATGGCGGGAGTAAGTAAAAAAGAAGTTTAAGGGGAAGGAAAATCATTTCCTATCATTCTTAATGTGTATATGATTCAATAACATTTAATTTAATACAGCTTCCATCCCAAAGACTTCAAGATACATTTTTGTCTTCTTTTAAGTCCAACCTTCTATTCATCCACCCATTCCTCTAATAAACACTCACTACTTATTATAGCATGTAGAACCTACGTGAAATGAAACCACAATATTTTGTTCCTTTAATGACTGTCAATGCTCTAGACCTTTTCTTTTCTTGGAGGAAAGAATATAGAGATGAAAAAGAATAAAATATCCCCTTATTCACAAACATCAAACTAAAAAGAGGCAATATCTGTGGAAATAGCCAAAGTGAGTGAACCAGGCTGGTAATAAAACATAAACTGGTGGGAATATAATAAGATTTTCTTTAATTAATGATGAAGGACGTATATGAAATTAAGATGAAAATTCAAACTAATGATATTTTAAGTTAAAATAATAATCCAAATTAGAATAGCAATAATTAATGATCACAATTTTATAAATTATTTATTACCACTTTAGTATGCAAAGCAGAAATTTCATGTTTTCTTTCATACCAGGTTGTCAGTGTTTTCTCTTTGATTTGAAATTAAAACATCAAATGCAGAATTTTGTGCAGATTAACAAAGGTGTGTGATGGATTTTGTCAATACCATAATGAATGAGATTATTCCTTTCCAGAGAAAGGCAAATCTTTCTACATTAGATTTCATATTTAGAGTGAACACCTTGACTTAATTCAGGCACCTAGGTTCACAAAGGGAAGCTAATCAACATACATTTTAACACTGTACTCCAAGTTTCAAGCTATCTTTTGTTAAAGTCAATGATGGGAAGTATCTCCGCCTTATCAAGACAGCTATTGTGTCTTTAATATGCTCTAGTTACAGCTGGGCGTGGTGGCGCACGCCTTTAATCTCAGCACTTGGGAGGCGGAGGCAGGCGGATTTCTGAGTTCGAGGCCACCCTGGTCTACAGAGTGAGTTCCAGGACAGCCAGGGCTATACAGAGAAACCCTGTCTCGAAAAACCAAACCAAACCAAATCAAACAACCCCCCCCCCAAAAAAATATGCTCTAGTTACATAGTTTATCACAGAGCAAAGAATTTCTGGTGAATCTTCTAGTAAACCAATGTAAATTCTGGGTCTCTTCAAAATTTTATAATACTAAATATACTGACCATAAGCAGGTCTAGCATTAACACATACTCATGTACATTAATTGTTATCTATGTGCATTATATTGTTTTCAAATTATTAAGCAAACCATTCTATGATTTATTTCTGATGAGCAATATGCTAAGAACTCATTTAAATCAAAATGCCCATTGGCACCATGACCAAATATGTATAATTTTATGGTAGTTCTATATCTGTCATGCCATGTGTGTCTAAAGAAAATCTTATAAGAGGGGAATAGGGATGATGATGGCTCAATTGGAAAAGTACTTGCCACATAAGCATGCAAGCCTGTGTTCAGATCCCTCATCAAGCATATGAAAACTTTGGTGCATGCCTATAGCTCTAGTGCTAATAAGGTGACGCTCAATGACTAGTTTGTTTAGCTAAATCAATAAGAGCCACACTCACTGAGACTGCCTCTAATGAGAGGTGGAAGGTGATGGAAGAAGGCACCCAGGGCCAATGTGTCTTCCATCCATGTGCATGCACACATACAATTTTAAAGCTGAAAATATATAAGAGATTTAACTTTTTCACATAAATAGCCCCACAAATGATCTCAATTAGTAGACACTTCCTTTAAATTTTGCTGAAAGGACCCTGACAAAGCTCTCTCATGTGAGGCGATGCCAATGCCTGCCAAATACATAAGTGGATGCTCACAGTCATCTATTGGATGGAACAGGGCCCCTAATGAAGGAGCTAGAGAAAGTACCCAAGGAGCTAAAGGGGTTTGCAACCCTATAGGAGGATCAACAATATGAACTAACCAGTACCCCCAGAGCTGTGTCTCTAGTTGCATATATGTAGCAGAGGATGGTCTAGTCGGCAATCAATGGGAGGAGAGGTCCTTGGTATTGCAAAGATCATATGCCCCAGTACAGGGGAATGCCAGGGACAGGAAGCAGGAGTAGGTGGGTTCAGGAGCAGGGAGTGGGGAGGGTATAGAGGGCTTTCAGGATAGCATTTGAAATGTAAATGAAGAAAATATCTAATAAAAAAAGAAAAATATTTATGTTACATTTAGGTTTATGTGCATGTATGTGTGTGTGCTCATACACACATGCACACACATATCTTAGAGTACATATAGAGGTCAGAAGAAACCTTTTTAAGGGGAGCCAGTTCTCTCCTTCTACCAGGTGAGTCCTGGGGATTGAACTCACGTTGTCAGGTATGGAGGCAAGTACCTTTGACCACTGAGCCATCTCATCAGCCACAGTAGATACTTTCTTATATTAATAATATATTAAATATTTTGATGCCTAGAGTTACCCAGTAGCAACACTTACTATATGTACTAAAACATAAAGCCTGTTGAACTTCAGCCTAGTTTTCGCAATTTAAATTTAATCATGTATCTTTTCTATGTACTAACATTCCACCCTACTTATCTGTGTTTTCTCTTTCCAAGGATTCAGTTTTCTGTGGTCAAAGTAGTCCAAAAATCTTAATGGAAAATTCCAGAAATAAAAAGTCCACAAATGTTAAGCAGCAAGCTCTTTAATGTAATGCCTTTGCTATTGCATTCATTTCTACTGGGGACTATCTATTAATCACTTAGTCATTTCCTTTGTACTCAAATCAGTTATTGTAGCATCATAATGCTTGTGCCTCATTGGAACCTTATAAACTAGCCTGACACCATTCATTTCACCTCATGTCATTGGGTAAGATTATTATCACAAGAAGTGGAAGATCAAGTACAGTAAATAAGTTCAATTATTCTCCTGTTAATAATTTATTAATCTTTCACTTTGTCCAGTTTAAAAAGTCAATTTCTCCATGCATATTTTTGTATAGAAAAATAGTAAAAGGCCAACTGTTGTAATCCCCACCAGGGAGCTTGCTATTTTCTGAAGGAAACAGAGACAGGCAATCAGTTGTAATGCAATTGTGAACATAAAAAATATGCAACTTGGTGGGGAAAAACAAGTAAGTATTAACTCAAACTAGACATTAACACTAGGGAAATTGTTTTTAAAAATGACACTATTGTGGATGCCAAGAAGTGCATGCTGACAGAAGCCTGATATAGCTGTCTCCTGACAGGCTCTGCAAGAGCCGGACAAATAAAGACAGGGGATCTTCACAGCCAACCACTGGACTGAACACAGGGTACCCAGTTCTCAGAGAGAAGGAGCTAGAGAAAGGACCCAAGGAGCTGAAGGGCTTTGCAGCCCCATAGGAGGAACAACAATATGAACTAACCAGTACCCCCAGAGCTTCCAGGGACTGAACCACCAACCAAAGAGTACACATGGAGGGACTCATGGCTCCAGCCTCATATATGGCAGAGGATGGCTTTGTCGGGCATCCATGGGAGGAGAGGCCCTTGGTCCTGTGAAAGCTCGATGCCTCAGTGTAGAGGAATGCCAGGGATGGGAGGCAGGAGTGGGTAGGCAGGTGGGGGAGCACCCTTATAGAAGCAGGGGGAGGAAGGATGGGATAGAAGGTTTGTGGAGGGGAATCTGAGAAAGGGGATAACATTTGAAATGGAAATAAAGAAAATATCTAATTAAAAAAAAGAAAAATATACTCTTCAGGTTACTATGATCCTTTTGCTGATATCTGGAAGTTGTTGAAAATTTCTTCTGGCAACTTTGAAAAACTTTCATTTTTAACATCATAATTTCATTATTTCGCCCTTCTTTTTCCTTGCTCCTAATTGTCTCATATATACCCTTCCTTGCTTCCTCTCAAATTCAAGATCCGATTTTCCATTAATTGTTGTCATATATATATGTGTGTGTGTGTATGTGTGTGTGTGTGTGTGTGTGTATATATATATATATTCTGCTCAGTCTGTATAATGTTATACATGTGCATGTTTTGGGGGCTGAGCTTTTGATATTTGGATTAGTAATTGATGTGCTCTTCCACGGAGAGGAGTTTTTCTCCAGATCTCAGCATTCTCTAGTTTCCTATAATGTTTTAGATAGGATTCAGGACTTGTGGGTCACCACTCCTAACTACTTTGTCATGTTCATTGATGTTGCCCTTGTTCAGCTCATGTCGTGTTGGTGACACTATGGAGATGGTTACTAAAAACCACAACCATATAAAATGTGGAGTGGTGGTACCCACTCCAATTGGATGTTACATCTACAAAACATACCTAGGGCTCAGGGAACATTGTGGAAGAAGGGGGAAAGGGCTGAAGGAGCCAAAGGTCTGGGGAGTGTTTTGTGATATCGTGTGTCCAAGTAATTCAGAAGCTGTACTCTTTTGACAACGTTATTAAATTCTCTCATTGTTTTAATATAGAAGTCTTGAAAGCAAAAGTTGTCAGAGGAAATGTCAACCGAATGATTTAAGAGTGTGAATCACTCACTTCTTTATGTGCTCAATTTCCTTCCCTTACAGTGTTCCTTAATTTCACCTGCTATGTCCTTCACATTGGTTGTAGTCTTCTCTAGCCTCTCTAGTCCTTGAGTCTCTTCTCATCTTTATTTACAGTGATTTCTTTGCTAATCCAACCATACCATCTGGACATATTACAACAAAATTAAACCCCCACTCTGAATCTTTTAAAGCACTTAGAAATGAACAAAGTTTTAAATGTGTACTTTTCTATCAGAATTAAATATTTTCTTAGTAATAGGTACACAGATATTGCTAATTTGACTAAGCCATTGTTGCAAAATCAAAAGAAGGAAGAAGCTGATATACTAAGTCAAAATTTTTTGAAAATTTCAGGAATATTTTAAAGACTTATGTGATCAGTTCCTGCCCTGCTTAACTTCCTGTTCTGACTTCCTCCCTTGGAGAGAAAAGGCTTTATTTGGCTTCCACTTCCACATCACTATTCATCATCAAAGGAAGTCAGAACAGGAAGTTAAGCAGGGCAAGAACCCGGTGGCAAGAGCTGGTGTAGAGACCATGGAGGGGTGCTGCTTACTAGATTGCTCCCCATGGCTTGCTCAGCCTGCGTTCTAATAGAACCAAGGACCACAAGCCTAGGGATGGCACCAGCCACAATGAGGTGGGCCCTCCCACATCAGTCATTAATTAAGAAAACACCCTACAGAGTTGCCCACAGCCTGATCTTGTGGAGGCATTTTCTCAAATGAGGTTCCCTCCATTCAGATGACTCTAGCTTGTGTCAAGTTGATATAAAACCAGCCAGAACAAAGACTAACATGAAAGGTATTGTTTCCCTGACTTTTTTCTTAGTCTGTCATTCATATATAGGAGAGCTACTGATTCTTTTTGTTGTTTTGTTTTGTTTTTTTTTTTTGTTTTCTTGTTAAAAGCTTGTATTCAGCATCTTTGCTGAAAGTGTTTATTAACTGTAGGAGTTCCCTGGTAGAATTTTTTGGGTCAGTTATGTATACTATCACATCATCTTCAAATAGTGATACTTTGACTTCATCCTTTTCAATTTGTATCCTGTGATAACCTTCGGTTGTCTTACTGCCCTAGCTAAGACACAAAATGAATAGATATGAATAGATACGGAGAAAGTGGACAGTCTTGTCTTGTTCTTGATTTTAGTGGAATTACTTTGAGTTTCTCTCCACTTAATTTTATGTTGGCTCTAGGGTTGCTGTAAATTGCCTTTATCATGATGAGGTATGTTCCTTCTATCCCTAGTCACTACAGTACCTTTATCATGAAGTAGTGTTGGATTTTTGTTAAAGGCCTTTTCTGCATCTGCATGATCATGTGGTTTTTGTCTTTCGGTCTGTTTTTATGGTGGATTACATTATTTTGAGTTACATATGTTTAACTATCCCAGCATTTGGGGGATACAGTCTACCTGATCATGTTTGATGATCTTCTTGATATGTTCTTGGATTCAGTTTTCAAGTTTTTTATTGAGAAATTTTGCATCTGTGTCTTTATGTACTTTAGCTATCAAGGTAATGTGTGTTCATTAAGAAAACAGGCAATGTTTTTTTTTTATTTTCTGTTTCTTTCTTGCAGAATAGTTTGAGAAGTATTGGCATTAATTCCTCTTTAAACATCTAGTAGAATTTTGTGTTGAATCTGTTTGGCACTGGGCTTTTTGTTTGCTTTGTTTTTGTTGGGAGACTGCTTCTATTTCACTAGAGACTATAGGCCTGTTTGGTAGCTTATCTGATCCTGATTTAACTTTGATAGGTGGCATATATCAAGAAAATTCTCCAATTTGATGGGGAACAGGTTTGTAAAGTATGTCCTGGATTTCCTTGGTGTCCGTTGTTATATTCCCCCTTTTCATCTTTAATTTTATTAATTTGGATCTTCTCTCTGTCTTTCAGTTAATTTGGCTGTGTTTATCAATCTTATTGACTTTCTTAGAGAACCAACTCTTCATTTCATTGACTCTTTGTATTGTTTTTTTTTTATCTGTACTGATTTCAGCTCTGCATTTGATTATTTCATGTCATCTCTTCTTTGGAGTGTAATTTCTTCTTTTTGTTGTAGAGTTTTCAGATGTGCTGTTAAGTTACTAGTATTAGATCTCTTCAATTTCTTTATGTGAGCACTTAGTGCTATGAACTTTTCTCTTAGACCAATTTCTTTATGTCCCATAAGTTTGGTTATGCTGTGTATTCATTTTCATTAAATTCTAGAAAGTTTTAATTTCTTTCTTAATTGCTGCCTTGACCCATTTTTATTCAGTAGAGAGTTGTTAAGTTTTGTTGAGTTTGTAAGATTTATGGTTTTGGGTTTTTGTTTTGTTTTGTCATTGTTGATATTCTGCTTTAACGGTGAATTTTTGGTAATGGTCAGATAGGCTTCAGGGTACTATTTCAATTTTCTTGTGCCTGTTGAGACTTGCTTTATGACCCACTATGTGGTTGATTTTGTGAAAGTTCCATGAGGTATTGAGAAGAAGGTATACTCTTTTATGTTTGGGTGAAATGTCCTGTGAATACTCACAAGGTCCACTAGGTTTATGATTCCCTTGGCCCCATTATTTCTCCATTTAGTTTTTGTCTGAATGACCCATCTATGAGAGAGAGTGGATATTTCTGTGCAAAGGTCAATATGTAACTTAAGCTGTAAAAGTATTTCTTCTGGGTGCCTTGGTGCAAAGATGTTTAGAACTGCAATGTCCTCTTGGTGGATTGTTTGGCTTACACTTCCATCTCATAGTCCATCATTGAAAGAAGTCAGGACAGGAGCTCAAACAGGGAAGGAACCTGGACACAGGAGGTGATATAGAGGCTGCTTACTGGTTTGCTCAGCCTGCCTTCTTATAGAACTCAGGACAACCAGCCCGTGGATGGCACCACCCACAATAGTCTACGTCCTTCCTCATTGATAGCTAATTGCGATAATGCCTAATAGCCAGATCTTATGCAGGCATTTTCTCAACTGAGCTCTTCTCCTTTTAGATATCCCTAACTTGTACCAAGTTGGCATAAGACTAGCCATCATATACTTACTGGCAGCTCATCTGAATGAATGGGGTGGTTTTTCTGTGCTGAGGTGAATGAGTCTGGGCCTCCTGTGCTCTCTGGACCAACCTTTGGTTGCAGCAGCCAGGAAACACGGGGATAGAGTAGGTTGAAAATAGAAAACATGGAGGCAGATATCACAGTTCTTCAAAACAAGCTCAAAGCAAGTGAAAAGGAGCAACAAAACACTGTACAGGATGGCTTACAGTTAGTGCAGAGGTAAACTAAATTGAAGAATCCATTGGATAATTATCATGAAGAAATTATGACAAGTGAGGAGTATAACCAAGAGAAGAAGTGTGCCTGTCAAAGAGAAGGGGCTCTCAAGAGTCACATGTTAGACAGTTTGAGCTGTGAATGTGAAGTTGTGAAACATCAAATGAAAATGCAGCTGGAGCAGTTAGAAATGCAGCTAAAAAGAAGCCCCAGGCAGGAAGTGAATGACCTAGAAATAAGCCAGGAAAATCTCAAAGTGGAATTAGATGAAGCAAGGCTTAGTGACAAACAGTTGCAGCAGAAGCTGGATCACCTGGAGGAACTTTTTCTCACAAATCCTAAGAACTCCAGCAGCATGTGCTCACTAGCATGTCTTAGAGGTGCTGGATCTTCAGACTGAGCTAATTGAAATGGAAAGGGGTGAAGAATGCCTTCAATGAAGAGGTGAACAAATTGCAGCACACACAAGATCAACTAGAATGTTCCAGTACCTCCCTACTGCACCAGGTAGGCTGACTTAAAGAAGAAAAGGGGAGCAAGAGAAGAGATAATGTCTTGGAGAAAGCCTGCATAGAAAAGCAAGATCTTGACGTAAAATAGGGTCATGCACTTCAGCAAGACTTGGATTCAAACAGCAACTTCTGAGTTCACAGAGGTGGAGGGTAGCAGTAGAATGGCAGATCAGCTTGATGAAAGTCAAAAATATCACTCACAGAAGAAGCAAAATACATTCTCCAGAGAGCAGATGAGCAACATGAAATTACAAATTTCTACAGTGCTGAGGATAAAGAGATCAGGATCTCAAAACAAATTTGATCACCAGGAACAGTTGTCTGCTATTTTGGAACAGAAGAATGGTGAAATAAAACAACTTTTAGGTGAAACTAGTAATCTGGAGAAATTTAGAAAATTATATGAAAGATGGAATCTAAGCCTTTCACACTAGCCAACTCTTGTACCCTAGAAGACAGTACCTATTATGCAGACATACTTTTTCTGGAGTTTGATAAACTAAACAAAGAAAGTGAAGGCACAAAAAGGCAAACTTTCTATCCAGAGACTGAAGAAATTATTTGAGATCCAGGGGACCCTGGATATTGAGTGGAAACTATTTGCAAATGAAAGACACCTGCAGCTTTTAGAAAGTGAAATCATGAAGTTGAGAGCTAAGCTAGATGAATCAAAGATGAAGTGTAAACCTGAAGAGATAATTGAAGTACCTGTCTCAAAGAATCTTAAGGTATTGTGTTTGAATATAACCACCTTGGAAGAAACAGCTGCTGCCAGTGCCACTGAGGAAGTTTCTAGATTCCCATTTATGACAGAGGAGAAGGAGTCCTGTCTTAACAACTTAAAAGGTAACCCTGTGCACTGAGAACTGCCAGCCTCTTTAACTATTCAGCCATCTGGTTTCTCCTTACAAGAGCCTGCCTGTGGATACTCAGCCAAAGGAGATGAAATGTGAAGCTTATATATGATCCAGCTTATGCTGAGTCCCTACCTGAACAGAGTGGGAACACCCTCGGTTCTCCCAGGTTAACTGCAGAATTAAGGCTTCAAATGGAAGTGAGGGAAAGGAACGAGACTGTAAGCAAATTGTCAAGAAGCTGGAAAGAACCCAGATGTCCTTCAACAGAGGAATGGATACAGAAAATGTGGTACATTTATACAATGGAGTCCTATTCAGCTATTAAAAACAATGAATTTATGAAATTCTTAGGCAAATGGATGGAACTAGAAAATATCATCCTGAGTGAGGTAACCCAGTCACAAAAGAACACATGGTATGCACTCAATGATAAGTGGATATTAGCCCAAAAGCTTGGAATACCCAAGATACAATTCAAAGACCACATGAAGCTCAAGAAGAAGGAAGACCAAAGTGTGGGTGCTTCAGTCATTCTTAGGACCAACCAAGGAGCCTTCATAGGACTGGCCTAGGCCCTCTGCACGTATGTAACAGTTGTATAGCTTGGTCATCTTGGATTGCTAAGAATGAGAGCCAGAGCTGTTCCTAGCTCTTTTGCTTGCTTTTGGGACCCCTTTCCTCCTAGTGGGCTGCATCTTCCAGCCCTAACATGAGGGAAGTTGCCTAGTTTTAGTGCAACATGATATGACATGCTTGGTTGATACCCATGAATGGACTGATCTTTTGAAAAGGGAAACCAAGGGAGCAGTGAATCTGAGGGAGGGGGAGAGGGAAGAGACTGGGAGGAGAAAATGGACAGGAAGCTGTAGTCATAGTGCAATATGAGATAATATTTTTAATTAAAAAAAACCACCCTGCTATTGGATATTATAGAGGAATTTTCTCAATTGAGGTTCTCTCTCCTTTCAAATAACTCTAACTTGTCATGCTGACACAAGACTAACTAGTACACAATTTGATTACTTGATTTTATCTAGTGTGTTTGTGTGCTTTTAGTACTAAATGCTGCTGGTGGCAAGTCTTCCTTATATGTGTATATAGTTGTGATGGTTAGCTTAAATTATCAATTTCATATAATCTAGAATCATGTGTTTACATTGTGCTGGGCTGTGGGCATATGTGTTGGTTAGTTTTCTGTCAACATGACATAAGCTGGAGTTATTTGAGAAGAGGTGGGCTCAATTAAAAAAATGCTTCCATCGTATTGGCTTAAGGCAAGTCTGTTGGGCATTTTATTTATTATTATTAATGTAGGAGGGCCCAGGCCACTATGGGTGTTGTTTCTGTAGGAAAATGGCCCTGGAGTGTATAAGAAAGGTAGCTGAGCAAGCCAGGAGAAGCAATCCAATAAAGGACAGTGATCAGGGAGTATATAGGTCAAATAAACTTTCCTCCCCAAATTGTACTGGTTTAGAATTATTCCTACACAAGTAGAAAGCAAACTAGAAAAGCATGTCTGTGGACAATCGTCTTAATTGACTTGAGAAAATCCAGGCCAGTGTTGGTGGTGCCATTCTCTAGGCAGGGTTTTGAAAACTATATGAATAGAGAAACTGAGCTTAGCACAAGGAAATAAGTCACAATGAATGCTCGTGTCTATGCATGTGAGGTGGCTCACTGGCAGAATATTAACCAGTGGAGAGCCAGTTGTTGGGGAGCACACCCTTCCATTTTGCATAAGCATCCATCATCAGTAGACTAGAAACCTCCTGGACCATGAATGTATGCACCACTGCTTGCTTCATTTACATTTCAAATGCTATCCCCAAAGTCCCCTATACCCTCCCCCCGCCCTGCTCCCTACACACCCACTCCTGCTTCCTGGCCCTGGCATTCCCCTGTACTGGGGCATATAAAGTTTGACATTTAAAACTGAAATAGACATTACATTGCTTTCCTCATCCAGTCCCTCCCAAATAACCTTCCTCAAACCGTCCCATATCTCTCCTCAAGTTGATAGCCCCTTTTCCTTTACTTAAAGTTCCAATACATCTGGATTTTATTTCTGCATAGATTTGATATAAAATAAAACCTAAGATCTCTCTCCATGTCTCATTAATTCTGTTCTATTTATTTTTGTAACCATAAAATCACATCTAAATTACTATAGCTTCAAGTAGATTTGATTTCATTGTGAATTCTGTGGATTTATTTTTATTCATTATTCTTACTAAAGAATCTTAAGTATTCTTAGCATCTTCATATTACCATACAAACTTTAAAATCAGCATTGTTTTCTTTGTATTTATCATACTTAGTGACTATGTGCATTTTGAGACTTCAGATTAATAATTTTCATCAGTTTTAGAAGTTCCTTTTCTTTCTGTAAAATATACATCTATGAATTTCTTACAATTTTTAAACTACATATCATAATTTCTTCTACATGATTTTACATTTTCCTGTGTATTTTCTTGAGAGGTCAGAGGTTGACACTAGGTGTCTTCTTCAGGCATGAGGCACATTACTCATTTTTAGTCAGGTTTTCTTACTTTAACCTAGCATAGGCTCAAATATTGACCTATACTGACTGGCTACAGAGGTCCAGAGATCCAGCTGTCTCACAAGCAATCAGTCACTCCAAACTAAGATAATGGTTGTGTGTTACCACAAATTGCCAAATTTGAAAGTCCTTGTCCATAAACTCTGTTAACAGGTCTCTGTGTATATTGTTATTTAGCTTTTAGATCTTGTTTTAAGAACATATGTCACTACCCATTCGTATCTAATGATTTCATTTTATTTAAGTCCAAATATAGTTCACAAATTTTCCTGGTGGGAGCCACATTTCTAACATAGAGTCTTCATTCTTCCCTGGCTGAGCAGACAGTGTGCAAGACTTATCACTTTATTTCCATAAAGGATTATGATGGATTTAATGTAACCCTTTTCTTCCCTTACAATTAGGACATAGTTCTCTAAATTTTAAAACTGATAGCTTGATGACTGCTCCCTTTCTCCACCCTTCCTTCCTTTCCTCTCTCCCCTCTTCCTCCTCCTTTTAGCACTACAGAAAACTACAGAATAGGCAATGTTTTTAAAAAGTTGTTCATATTGGGTTTTGGATTCATTCTATGTCCATGAGATGAATTAAGACCAACCTGTGAATGATCATGAGAACTAGTATACATTCCAGGGTTGGAGAACCACGGGCACAAGTTCATTTATAAGAGGCTCTCTCCTTTCTTCAGAAGTATTGTTACAATCCTTATCCTTCTATGCTTGGTTGTTTTTTGGTTGTTAAGGTTTTATCATGATAATAGTGGGCACCAACAAACAACTAAATCCTCTTGAGAAATGAAGTACTACACATTATATCATGGACCTAATTCATTAAGATGATTGCAACCTTAACAGATAAGATACTGAGCCTGGAGCAATCTGGCTATCCAGCTCCTGCTCTGGTTTCTAGCCCCATAGAAGAAGTAAGAGATAAATACACGTTCTTTCATACCTTTGCTGCTCTTGTCTCAGGAAGCAACTTTGACACTTTCCAAAAGCTGGTTTTGAATTATGGTTAGGCTGTTCTCTTTTCCCATGAGTCTTTCACATCCCTCTCATACTGTACATGATGCCTAGCTCTCTTAATCTTTCACTTTAAGCTATATTTTGAGCTCTATTTTAAGCCATTTTCCTTCATGAAGTTCCTTTGCAGGTTTCAAGGAAAGTGTCTCTGTCCCTTTTAGGCCCTGTCTTGTTGCCACTATTCCTTCTAATTGCTCTTCGACCTCAAGACTTGCTCAGGCTCTCATGTCAGTGAGGTGCTTTCTCCTAATAGAGAGCATTTCTAACAGGTAATTTCAAGATAGCTCCTTTCTCAAACCCACCAGTCTGATTTCTAACACTACTTGTGTCATTTGAAATCAAAATCATTAGGCTATCTCTTGGTTACTCTTGAGTTTCCCTTCTACTATACAACTAATGTAGCAGGGGGTCTTGCTGTAAGTCTTTTCCCAGCATACCACTTTTCATCACCTTTATTACTATCACAGGTTAGCTGAGTTATTACTACAGGAAAGATTTCAATAACCTCCATCAGCATATCTCACCTTAAATACTGCAATATAAAATTAATTGAATTCTTTATATTTTTCTCAATTAACAAATTTCAAAACCCTAATAATGTTCTCCTTTCAAAATAAGTAAGACAATAGTAATCATGCATTCAAAGTATTCCACTTAGTCCCTCTTTACCCACAGAATATAATCCAAGGCCCCTTAAATTTTTAGAAGACTCTAGAGGCTCTAGCTGAGTTTATACTCTAATCTCTACCTGATGGTTTCATTATTATGCCCAGTGGTCATCCACACGGCTGCTATGATGTTTATTAAGCAAGCCCAAATACAATACTTTCCCCACTTAAAATCTTTTTCTGAAATGCTACTATACCACCTAGAACAATATTTTCTCATATGTCTACATCATTTGCCCCATTGCAGCTTGTGTCACTTTTTAAAATATTTAATTGATACATAATAAGAATAAAGGGAATGAGTAGTGCCTACAAGGATAAGATGTTTGTTATCAAAAAGACTGAAACAGATTGGTAAGGATTATCTTATTAGAAAAAATTTACAGGTAAGTAAAATTGAGGAGATAGGTATCTGAGCTATCACAGTTAGGAGGAATCGTGTAGCACTTGATAGCACAACAGAGACACTATACTTTGCAGGCATTACCTGTACACTTCCAAGTGCCGAATGGAAGATGCTGAATGCTCTTAGCACTAAGAAATGATACATACTGGAAATAATAGATCTGTTAGTTACCCTGAATTAAATATATAAATCACATATGTATGAGTATGTTTGAAATTTCATACCATATCTTATACACCTCTATAATTACTATGTATTCAGTGATAATTTTTCATGTTTTTACTTACTTTATGTCTACTTTTACCCTATTTTTATTGTATTTTACTATCTTCCCAGTAATAGAAGCTCCATCAGGCTAGGGATTTTTTTTTTATTAATGAATGCATTTCAAGCTCATAGAGTAGAGGCTGTCATGCAAGAGACAGTGTGTAAATGTTTGACAAACTAATGATTGATAAAATATGTCACATATAATTGAAACCTTTAAAATGCAATTTCTATTTCAATATCATTCAGATGTGATCAATGCAGATCTTAATATATTACTCTGATAATAACTTACTCAAATACTCTTATGCTCAAAACTGCTCTCAAGTGTATTCAATTTTGATAGCTGTAGTTTCGCTGTAAATGGCTCTATTTCTACTGTCTATTCTGTAAGAGTTACAACAAATGGGAAAAGCAGTATTCTAAAACATGAGCAAATCTCTACAGCTGTCACTCCTATTAACCATCTACTGTTGGGACCTGAATATTAGTAAGTAGAGATGTGAGGAGAATGGACATTTTAAAAATGGATGACATATTCTCTTGCCCTTAGGAAGCTAACATTTTTTTATTTTTCCTTTCTCTGTCCTCTGGCAAAGGACAAACTTTGAAGTTTCCATCTAATGATAGAAATTAATCTGAAATAATGGAATAAGATTTGTTCCAGGGTGGGTATTAAAAACCAAGTCTACCACTTTTGATCAGTTAGTACTACTTGACCCCATTCTCCTGACCCACTCCATACCAGCAAGGATTACAGTCGGTATTAAGAACTTCTTAGGAATATATTGCATTTCCTCTGGAAACAGATCAGACAAACAAAACTCAGAAAATACATACAGCTTCCAAACTTCAGTGGGCAGGCATGCACATCCATGGGGAAATCTTCTAAATGCATAGGACATTCAGCATGTATGGTTAACCTGAAAGGAAGGAGGACAGAAAATGAAAGATAGCCAAGATAATTTTGTTAAACATGAAATTCTATTTGTGTTAGAATGGAGTATACTCAACAGCAATGGAGTATTTCTAAGAATACCATGGTGTTTTACTTGTTTCTTTTCACTGAGAGAAAAAGCCTGTGTGCAAACAAAGGTTGAATTATGTGAACTTGGGTGTTTCTCAAAGTAGCAGCCAATATTGCTTATTTTTGGTTGAGGCTGATGTGAATACCACCTTACCACCTTTAGAAATATATATATAATGGTACTTCCTTAACTACCCTTCAATAAGCATAGAAACAGCAGGTCCTATCTGACTCATTTGCTACTGATCACAGCTTAATTATTTCAGAAAGAATTCTCAGCAGGCTATTATATGAGTTAACCAATTTAAAGAGTGCATAGTGAGGGACAGGGTAATAGAAAGAATATATTTGTTATGATAACTAACAGAAAGAGGAAAAGAAGCCATTGCAGTAGAAGAACACACAAACACACAATCACACAATACACATGCATACCATTCCAATACTACAAAAGCAATGGAGGAAATCAGAAACCTCAAAGGTCAAATCTGAAGAACTTTGAAAAGAATTATAAATGGAAAAGACCATGCTTAAATTCTTAAATGAAAATACTGATGGAGAATTATTTGTCATATTTATATATTCATTTATTTTCATTTGGCTGTCAAAATAATCCATTTTAATGTTTCTGTATGAATTCTTGCAAGTCTTTTGAGGTTGATCTTTCATTGGCCCCAACTTCATTCTCATGTATGGGCATATGCATGGGTATATGTGTACATAAATAATACCTACACAGTAAACATTTAGACTTGCTTAGGCCCTGGCATCAACAGGTTATTACTATCTAGTCTTTATAACTCCTGTGTATATGTGAGACAGCTTCTGTCATGCTAATGGTATTTTAATAAGCTGAGAAGCTGGTCATCAATAGAATTTTTTTTGTTCATTCTTTCCATAGCTTCCTTCTTTACACAGGCATTTTTGTTCATAGCTTTTTTTTATTAGATATTTTCTTTATTTACATTTCAAATGCTATCCCGAAAGTTCCCTGTTCCCTCCCCCTACCCTGCTCCCAACCCACCCACTCCCACATCTTGGCCCTGGTGTTCCCCTGTACTGGGGCATATAAAATTTGCAAGACCAAGGGGCCTCTCTTCCCAGTGATGGCCAACTAGGCCATCTTCTTGTTACATATGCAGCTAGAGACACAAGCTCTGGGGGTACTGGTTAGTTCATATTGTTGTTACACCTATCGGGTTGCAGACCCCTTCAGCTCCTTGGGTACTTTCTCTAGCTCCTTCATTGGGGCCCTATATTCCATCCAATAGATGACTGTGAGCATCCACTCCTGTATTTGCCAGGCACTGGCATAGCCTCACTCGAGACAGCTATATCAGGGTCCTTTCAGTAAAATCTTGCTGGCATATGCAATAGTGTCTTGGTTTGGAGGCTGATTATGGGATGGATCCCCGGGTGGGGTAGTCTCTGGATGGTCCATCCTTTCTTCTTATCTCCAAAATTTGACTCTGTAACTCCTTCCATAGGTAATTTGTTCCCTATGGGACCCAAATTTACCTTGGGACCATGATTTCTGATTAATAGAATATCAACAGATTAAACAAAGGAATTTGTCCTGTTTCATGTCAAGGCAATAGAGAGAGGCATGTAAGGAATCCAATATACAGAGTCTCCATTCATTATTCTTCCTAACCATACTGCTACTATAATAGTGTTAGCTAAAAAATATAAGCAGGTGGTAAATTGTCAGGACACTCTTGTCCAATATTGCTTCAGTTTGGTTGGAACAAGTGAGATACCAGGAAACATTTATATTTAGAGTAAAATTGTAGATGTTCTTACATCTAGGAAGAGATGGGAGGTTCAGTGTGTAATTATTATCATTACAAGGATAAATTGCTAATAAGTTGAGCTATTCATAGCATTTTACAATTTCTAAAACACATTCAAATTGAATAATTCCATTCAGGTCTGCTCCTAAGACTTGTGTCATAGGGATTCTAGTTGCCTGGAACAAAAGTGGATGTTCCCCTCCATCTGCTCTCCCATGCCCTCATGGTGGCCTTGTAAGGAATATACTGTGAACATCATCACCTGTTTCAGATAGAAGAATACAGAGTGCATGTGATTTGCTCAGAAACACACGACATAGAAGACAGGAGCAAGTCTAGAGCTCTTGCTACATTCATTACCTTCTATACATTAGCTTATGGAAAATGTATTCATCATTTAAGAAATGCTTTATTTACCTTGGGTTACCTTTGGATAAACATTTCCTATGTATAAGGTAGCTGTAGTAAAATATGAAGAAAATGTGAAAAAAAAATAAGAGACTCATAGGCCACAATTATTGTTCTCACAGAAACTGGTATAGGAGGAGAAAATAATAATTACCTATTTGGTCAACACATTAATATAGAGTAGTAGTTGTGAACATTAGCCTGGTTAATGTATTGGTCTTTTTCTTTTGCAGAAAGAGCTTGGAGAACCAAAGAAAACAACACAGTATAATCTGACTAACAACAAACTCTGCCCACACATAGACAGGCTTTTTCTTCTTTACTCAGGTGAGATGGACAAGAAATGGATAGAAAAGCAGACAAAAAAGTTATTGTAGATCAGTTCTGTTTCTAATCAGAAATCACTACCATTGCATCCTGCCTTTATAATCTATTTGCTGTGGTCTCATTCTCTACATCCAAAAGGCTGCTGGGTAGACATAAAATAATTTCGCTTGACATTACTCATAAGAGGCAGTATCTTGGAAATAATAATGTAAGTGAAGAGAAGGAACACAATTTTCTTTATTAAATCCTCATGGAAAGTTTTCAGTATCCAACAGGAGGAATAGGTAAAATATATTTCTCTTGTCTCTGCTTCTGTGAATTGTGAAGTAACCCTTTATTCTTTTAAAAAGTGTCAGATTGATAGATATTATAGGCTGACTTAAGACTTGAGGTTTTCCCAAGACACATGAGCATTTTGTAAGTATCCAAGGGATTAGCTAGAGCTGTAAATGTTATTGTCATCATCTAGTTCCAACCTTTGTTGCATAAATGACATACTGAAATAAAAGCCTTGTAGGTGTTTGCTAAAGGGCACACACCTAGATACACTTATTGTCTAGGAAGAATTTGAGAAATGTATAAAGCCAGTCCCAGAACAACTAATAAAGTTCTCTTAAAGATACAGAGAAAATGAAAGAATTGTTATGTTCAAACTTCAAATAGAAGGTCTTATGAAACCAGGATTAACCAAGATGAACTGGAAATGGTAAGCAAGATACACATGCTTAAGTACAAACTTTGGTTTTGGAACTCTGTTGAAACTTTTATTTTTGCTGAAAACTTTTTGTTCAGTTTTCATGCAAATTTTTCCTTAAATCTTTTATGGTTTTTAAAAGAATTCCATATATGATTGCTATGTTTACCTCACTTGTACCCCTCCTGTGTCTGCCCAACTCCCTCCCATATCTATCTATCTATCTATCTATCTATCTATCTATCTATCTATCTATCTATCTATCTATCTGAACACAGCCTTCTCCAGGGATAAGTCCCCTAATAGATTATCCAATTCTAAGTGATCAGCCTTAAACAGGTATGCTATGTATATGAGCAACACTAAATATCTCAGCAGGTTGCACTGCCTGGAGGTTTTTAATGGATTTTTCAAAAAAGAAAGATCAGGGACTCTTCAAAGTACAACACTGCTATCATAGGATTTCCACCATGATCCAGGAATTTGGCTGCTTTTATTTCTGTGTAAATACCAAGGAGTAAAGAAGTGATAATCCAGGAGACTCTTTCCTTTAGAGGAGGCAGATGCAGATGAAAATCCAAAAGCTTTTAAAGTTTAGTCACAAAGGGTATGCCCACACAAATCCTGCAACCCTCATTATTAAAATACCCTCATTTTACTTGCATTGAGGTACTCTGGTTCCTTTGTAGACCAATCCATTGCTTGAAGCAGAATTTTTTTAATGCCACCACAGTAATAAGTCCATGTTGTTATTACCATGGCCTCCTAACTTGCCACTCTGTTAAGAGAAGATTCGATGTAATCCCAAATGCATTCAGAATCAACATTTATATCTACTCAGATTCTAGTATTGTGCTACCATACATTACAATCTTCTTTATCTTCCTGGGTCACTGGGCTCTGGCTCTTTCCACACTCTCTGAATATTTGCTGTTGAGGTTGTGTCCTGTCTGCTCAGAATGTTCTTTTAATTTTCCTTTTGCCATCTTGACTTAATTTAGTATACACTTCATTTTGAACTAGATTTTAGCCATTCAACGAAGGAAACAATCCAACTGAGCAGACTGTTAAACTCAGTTTGATGTAGAGTTCCTTGTTTCTCAGTGCTCAGAAATCTTCCTTTGCACTTTCCTTAATCTTAGGCTAACTAGTAGTTTCTAAAGGAGACCTTCAATGAATGAACTCTGCTCAGTTTCCTACCCCTCACCCTATAGACAACAAACTTTATCATAGTCTTTCTTTTTCTTTTCTCATACCACCTAAGATACACGATACCATAGGTTTTATATTTCTATGTATTGTCCATTCCTTTCTTTACAGAATTTTTGGCTGATTTTTATGCATGCCAAGAGCTAGCATACTGAATTATTTGATTGTTTTTTATTCACAAAGATATATATTTCTATTGAAACCTTGAACTGGGGGGTTAGACAACACAGTTCTAGAAAACTGTGATTTATTTGTAGGATAATATCTTTCTTTTCTCCCTAATGAACTTTTATTTTTTTCTCTCTTTACCCCTCACATAATAAATCCTGATTATGGTTTTCCCTCCCTCTACTTATCCCAGTTCCTCCCCAGGTCCCCTCTCATCCAGATTCACTCTTTTTCTATCCCTCATTAGAAAGTAAACAGGCTTCTATTGGATAATTGTAAAATATAATATAATGAAGATGAAACAAAACTAATATATAACAATCAGACAGAACAAACAGATAAAAGAAAAAGAGCCAAAGAGAAGAAACAAGAAAGAGAGACCCATTTGTTCACACAATCCAGATCAGATTCCCATAAAACACTAAACTAGAAATCATATATATATATATATATATATATATATATGTATATATATATATACACATACATATATGTGTATATATACATATACATGTGTATGTATACATATATGCAAAGAACCTATGTGTGTGTGTGTGTATATATATATATATATGCTTTGTTTTATATGTTTTATTATATGTTTTGTAATATATGTTACATATGTTTTACATATAATATATATGGCTTTTATTATATAATTTATATAATTTTATTACATATACTAAAAACAAAATGAAAATAAAGATAAAATTAAAAAGGAAAAGGAAAAGCCTTTTTAACATGATATTATGAAACAACGAACCTCCAAAGATGCCATTGACTTAATTTTCTGTTGGCCATCTACTATTGGGCATGCAGCCTACCCTTAAGGGTAGTTTGTTTCTCCAGGGAGAGTCCCTTAGAGGAAATTAAATTTTCACTTGAGAGTGGCTGTCAATTGGAGATAGCTTCAAGGTTAGGTATAGGGCATGTGTCCACTTCTCTTTTCAGCTCTAGGACTACACCTGCTGCAGATCTTTGCCAACCCTATGCATGCTACCTCAGTCTCTGTAAGCTTATATGGGAGATTTTGTTGATATAGAGGGCCTTATGTTCTTGGTGTCCTTCCTCCCCTCTGGCTCCTAGACTCTTTCAGTCTTTTCTTCTGCAGGGCTCTCTGAATCTTGGGGCGGGGGTGGGGGTGGTTTTGATACAGATATCCCATTTAAGATTATGTGTTCCAAAGTCTCTCACTCTCTGCATAATTTCTGACTGTGGGTCCCTGTATTTGTTCCCATCTGTTGCAGAAGGAAGCTTCTCCAATGAAAGCTGGTGGCACTGACTTATGATTATAACAGAATGTTGTTCAGAGCCATTTTATTGTTCCTTTTATATTTTTAGTTTATTATCTATGATATATAGATATAGATAGATAGATAGATAGATAGATAGATAGATAGATAGATAGATAGATAGATAGATAGATGCAGTAGCCCTTGGTTTTACTCTAGGTCCTTGGGCTATATAGTTTCTTGTTCTTTATCACTCAAATAGTCTGTTCCATCTTGTGGAAAGAACCTTAAATCAAACCAGATATTGGTTGCCTACTCCCACAAGCTTTGTTCCATTGCCCTAGCATGTCTTGCTGCCAGGATACCATTGTAGATGGTGGCTGGATTGATGTTTATGTTTTTCCTTTGGTAGTATGCAGAGAACCTTCCTGTACTGAAGATGCTAGTACGTAGGCTAAAGGCTCTATGTAGGTGCAAGCTGGATTTCTCCAGGTTCAATAAGTTCAGGTGGTGTCTTCAGCAATGGAACCTTGATGTCAATTTTTGGAGAGCAACCTTTACTCTTTGCAACAGCTTTGGTTGTTTAGGGGTTCCCATGGGAATCCTTTGGTCAGCATCTCACTTAGATGTAACCTAATCCCAATACTGGAAGCTTCATTTGGGACTTTATCTCCCTCATTATTTGTTGAATTTATTTAGATCATCTTCATATATGTATATATTATATATTAGGCTTCATTACACCCCTTCAAATAGCCTTTAATTGTATCTATCTTACCCAACAATCCCTTTCTCACCCCCCCCTCTTCTTGATATTCTTGTTCAAGCACACTCCCCATTCATCTATGACAATTTATCCTACTTCTCTTTCCTAGGAAGATCTGTCTCCCTCCCCCTACTGCCCCAGTCCCTTACTGTATAGCTACCCTCTGTGGTTCTATGGATTGTAGCTTGCTTATCATTGACTTAAGACTTAATATACACTTACAAGCAAATACATATCCTATCTGTCCTTCTGGGACTGAGTTATTTCAGTCAAAATGACTTTTTCTATTCCCATGTATTTACCTGCAAATTTCATGATTTCATTTTTTTTAATGAGTAATACTCAATTGTATAAATGTACCATGTTTTCTTTATTAATTCATTTGTTGGTAGACATCTAAGTTGCTTCCAATTTCTGGCTACTGTACATACAACAATTTTTTTTCTAGTCCCATCCATTTACCTGCAAATTTCATGATTTCATCTATTTTTAATGGGTGAGTAATGTTCCATTGTGTGAAGTACCACATTTACTTTAGCCATTTATTTGCTGATGGACACCTAAGTTGCTTCTAATATCTGTAGAACAACAATATGAACTAACCAGTACCCCCAGAGCTGTGTCTCTAGTTGCATATGTAGCAGAGGATTGCCTAGTCGGCATCAATGGGAGGAGAGGCCCTTGGTCTTGCAAAGATCATATGCCCCAGTACAGGGGAATGCCAGGACCAGGAAGCAGGAGTGGGTGGGTTGGTGAGCAGGGCAGACTGAGGGTATAGGGCGCTTTGGGATAGCATTTGAAATGTAGATAAAGAAAATATCTAATAAAAATAATAATAATAAACAATATCTGGCCATTATGCATATAGCAGCAGTGAACATGGTTGAAGAAGTGTCTAAGTGGTAGTATGAAGCAGGTTTTTGAGTTATGTTCCCTGTAAGGGTGGTAGCTGGATCTTAAGGTAGATCAATTCCTTAGGAACCACTACACTGATTTCCATAGAGGCTGTACAAATCTGCCTTCCCACCAACCATGGATGAGTGTTCTGCTTACTCCGAATTCTCCCAAGCATGAACTGTCACTTGTTTCATTGATATTACCCATTCTGGTGAGTGTAAGATGAAATTTCAATGTAATTTTGATTTGCATTTCCCTGCTACTATGGATGTTGAATATTTCCTTAAGAGTCTCTTGGCCATTTGAGTTTCTTCTTTTAAGAATTCTCTTTTTAGGTCTGTACCTTATTTTAAATTGAGTTATCTTTTTCATGGTATCTAGTTTTTGAGTTCTTTATATATTTTGGATATCAGCCCTTTGTCCAATGTAGGATTAGTGAAATTTTTCCCATTTTGATGGCGCTGCTTTGTCCAAATGATGGTGTCCTCTGCCATGCAGAAGCTTTTCAGTTTCATGAGGTCCCATTTATTAGTCATTGATCTTAGTGCTGGTGCTGCATTCTGTTCAGAAAGTCTTTTCTTGTACCAATAAGCTCATAGATATTCCCCAGATTCTCTTCTATCAGGTTCAGTATATCTGGTTTAATGTTGAAGTCTCTAATATTTGGAGTTGAGTTTTATGCACGGTGATAAGTATGGATTTATTTGGATTTTTCTACATAAAGATACTCAGATTGGCCAGAACCATTTGCTGAAGATTCTGTCTTTTCTCCAGTGTGTAATACTGGCTTCTTGATTAAAAAAAATCAGATGTTCATGGGTATGTAAATTTAAGTCTGAGTCTTTGATTTTATTTCATTTATCAATGAATTTGTTTTTGTGTGAGTACCATGCTGTTTATATTACTATAGTACAATAGTGAAACTTGAAATCAGGGTTGGTGATACCTACAGCAGTTCTTTTATTATTCAGTAGTGTCAGATTGTTTTATCTATACTGAGTTTTTGTGTTTCCATATAAAGCTGAAATTTTTCCTTTCAAAATCTGTAAAGAATTGTGTTTGGACACTGATGGAGATTGTATCAATCTGTAGATTGCTTTTGGTGGAATAGCTGCTTCTATCATATTAATGCATATTAATCCTTGAGAATGGGTGTTTTTCCATCTACTGATATCCTCTCCAATCTCTTTCTCCAAGTAGAATATTATCTTAATCTAACTCCATTATCCATCAGTGTCATTCCTAGAATCTCAGAAAATCCTGGAAGAAAGCATATAATTTAATTCCCCCGTGATTTTATATATGAGTTAAACAAAAGAGAAACTTCTCCAAAGTTATGCAACATATCAGATTCCTGACTCAGTGCTGCACTCATTGCATGATTACAAATCACCTATCATCTAAACAGTGAAGATACATCAGGGGCTTGCTATCATTTTAAACACTTAGAGCTTACTTTTGGCTATGGGAAAAATTGATAAAATTGTTAAGTTATATTGTATGCTAAAAGATGCCATGCTCTAGGGAAAAATACTAAGTACAGGACATGAATTTACTTGATGGAGAGGAGCACAAGTAAGAAACAGGGGAGATGAGCAGTGAACAGGAAGAGCAGCAGATGCAGATGCTCTTGGGTAGAACTGTATCTGTTTTTCTTCAGGAATAACAAGATGGCTTCTATACATACACTTGAGAGATTATGATAGAATATTCATAGAATATAAGTTCTGAGAAGAAACGGTGGGGCTGGATCATAATGCCTTCTAGGACATTTGGTTTTTTACCAGGTGAAAAATGGAGGCATTGGAAGAGTTTCAGTGTAAATGTGACTCAATTTCACTAATGGTTTAGGATCACATTGGTAGCTGTGCAAAGAATAAATTAAACTAAGACAAGGGCAAGAGCAAGGGGATGAAAATTTCAATACCTGTCATGATTTAAAACTCTCAAAATCTGGGAATAAAAAGGCAATTTTCTCAAGTAATAAATGGACTAAATTGCTCAGCCTGAAGATCCGACAAAGCTTTCTGCTCATTTTTGTTCAGTTTTTATTAAAGATTTTGGCAATTCCAAGAAGGAAAGAACTGTGAGTGTGGAGTTTCCACTGGTGATGGTTTTTCAACTGTAAATATATTAAAATACTACTTATGCACTTTAAGAGAATGAATTGCCTGGCATTTAAATTATATTTTAAGAAATATATCTAAAAATTAGGCAATATAACAAAATAAAAAAGATAAAACTGGAAAATAAAAATCAAAACTTACTTTATTTGAAGTTACAAGCTCATATATTCTAAATATAATTAAGATGCCACTCTTACCAAACTGCTTTACAAATTCAAAGCAAACACCAAAACAGGAAAATGATAATTGCTGGTGAGAAGATAGACAGAAAATGGAATTCTGATCTGCCATTGGAAGAAAGCAAGTTAGTACAATGGTTATAATAAATAGCATGGAGGGTCTTCAAAAAGTTAAAAATGTAATTACCATATGAGCCACCTATACCAGTTCTGAATATTCAACTTTAAAAAGTAAAAGCAGAACATTAAAGAGCTATCGACATACCCATTCGGGGCACTGTCATGACTCATGATACTAGTCCCAATGCCCAAGTTGCAGAATCAGTCTAGGTATTCACAAATGGAGAAAAGGATAAGTGAATCTGCTGTAACATACAATTGAGTACTGTTCAATGGCAAAAGAAGAGTGAAATCTGTCATTTTGAAGGAAGTGCGTAGAACTGGAGAATATCACGTTAAGATAAATAAGCATGACATTCACTTAAAATAGATGCATAGAAAATGGTACAAAATAGAGAACACATAAATTTATATATTCAGAGCCAATTGATTTTCATCAAAGATGCCAAGAACACAAAGAAGAAATGGCATTCTTCTCAGGAAATGGTATTATTCAAACTGCACATCCACATGCAGAAAAATGAAACTACATTATTATGTCATACCACATACAAACATAGAGTCCAATCTAATTAAAAGCATAAGCATAATACATAAAACTATGGCTTCAGGAAGAAAACAATGGGGGAAGTTCCACAGCATTATTGTATACAATGAATATTTGAACATGGCCTCAAAAAAGCACAGGTAAAATAACAAAAACAGATTAATTGGCTTACAACATTTTAAAAATTACCACACAGTAAAAACAAACAAAGAAAAAAAAGACAACCAGTCAATACAATAATTAGGTAGCTTATAGAATGGGAGAAAATATCTGGAATCATACATCTCACAATGGATTAATCCAAAAGTATGATGAGCCAAGCCAACATAATAGCAAGAAAATACAATCTAATAAAGTATGATGGACTCAAATACACATTTCTCCAAAACATGGCCAACAGGTGTAAGAGAAGCTGTTCAGTATCACTAATCAGGGGCATACAAATTAATACCACAATAGGCATGGAGGGATGGCAGCAGTACAAGCCTGGCAACCTAATTTCAATCACTGGAACCTACAGGTTGGAAGGACAGGACCAAGTTGGCCTCTAACCTCCACATGCAGGTTTGTAGCATAGTACATGTGCTTCTCTTGTGCACTCTCCTCCCTCTACATATACTGACACTTTTAAACAATAAACAAAACATTACAACCATATTGTACAAGAATAACTTTAGTTAATAACACATTACAAACTTGAAAGTTGCCAAGTAGAATCAATGCTATCACCATGAAAGGAGTCTGGCAATGCATTTGGTAATTAGCTTGGTTTACCATTTCCCACTGTAAGCCTATATAAAACCAGGATTTCTATATGCCACAAATGCAAACAAGATTTATTTGTCAATTTACAAAATAATACCCTAAAATTTAAATCCCACTTCTGCTGGCTAGAATGCATGTAATGTGCCTTGCTGGCTAGCATATTTATAGATATTAGTTAAAGGTCTAAGAATGAATTGTATTAGGAAGGAGAATTTGCAGATTCAGAAGAATCCAGATTTAAAGAGAAAGATTAACACCACTGGCTTAATGTATTGCTACAACCTCAACATATGAGTGATATTAAACAATTCATCCATTTCCCACAGCCCAGGGAAGCTTATACACCAGACAAAAGATATATGCATCAAAATCTCAAAGTAAAACCCTCAAGGTGAAAAGGAAAAGAGACATAGGAAGGAAGGAAGGAAGGAAGGAAGGAAGGAAGGAAGGAAGGAAGGAAGGAAGGAGGGAGGGAGGGAGGGAGGGAGGGAGGGAGGGAGGGAGGGAGGGAGGGAGGGAGGGAGGGAGGGAGGGAGGGAGACACAGAATGTGACAGTTTGAGGGATTTATATTCTTACCACTGAACTAAGAGTCCTGACTAACTAATTTCTATCTTTTTGGATTAAGATGAATTGGTGACTTAGTGTCCTATGCCATCCTCCCTGGAAACATAGTTTCAAAAGGAATACACCTGTGAGAGATTATACTTTCTATGGTATTTGCTGGATATTTCTTTTTACTATATGATTCATGCAAAGACTAAATATGTTCTTTGTATTTATCATACTGTGTTTTGCTTTTTAAATAGGATTTAAGGGTATATGCATATATTTTCTCTCTTGAACTAGATTGAATATCATGTGTAAACTATTTGATTTTAGATCAGAATATACTCAAAAGCACCAAGACAGTGAGACTAAAATCAAGTCCAAAACTATAGATTGTAGGTTCATAGCTAACTATAGTCTCTTCTTGTCCTCTTGAAATTCATGTTGGAACTTACTCGCACTACAATAGTGTTTGTTGATGGTACTGTTCCGAGGTGATTAGGTTATAGGGGCTCTACCCCTCATAAATTGAATTAGGGCCATTATCAATTAGGCCAGAAGGAAGTTTGTTGGCAACTGTGATTAGGTAAGAACACAGCAAGAAGGCATTATCTACAAAGCAGATAACTTAAGGCAGACAACACATTTGTTGGAGCCTTGATCTTGGATTTCTAATTCTCCAGAACACTGAACAATAAATTTGGCTGCCTATAAATTACCTGCGGCAACATTTTTGTTCTAGCTGAGCCAATTAAGACTGTTCATTTGCCCTTGTCACAAGCACGGGGATCCTCTAGAAGATGAGGTGCTGGTCCTTGTGACTTGAAAATAACTCTGGCCTTGCTAAACCACTGCCCTTTTCAGTACCTTCCTTACACTGCCAACAGTAGTGTTCATTATGCAGAATGCTGTGGAGCTAGCCACAACATTTTCCTCTCTTAAAATGTTCATGGTTACTTAATTTACATGATTTTTATTTAAGCTAGAGAATTAATATAGATGCAAATGAATCAAGTATATTATAGTTGCCATGGGAACAACATCTGAATGATTCTTAGAATTTTGCTAAGTGGAGACACAAACCAAGTGCGACCCTAGAAAAACCTCAAGTATAAAAATGCCTGGGGTGACTTGAGTTTCAAAGGCTAAAGAATATCCGATATGTGTGTATGGCCTAACTGTTTAACCAGGAGAGAGACCTGCTAAGAGTAAACATAGGATGTCTGTCGCAGTTTAAACTTCACAGGATAAGAGCGTCTTTGGAACTCAGTGTGAGCCCCAGCATTGGCAATCTGTCAACTAGGCCATTTGGAATGTGCTCAGAGCAATGTTATTTCTTTGTTCTTTTCTTTTTTTCTTGGATATTTTCTTCATTTACATTTCAAATGTTATCCCCTTTCCCAGTTTCCCCTCCACAAACCCCCTATCCCATCCCCTCCCCCTGCTTCTATGATGCTGCCCACCCACTCCTGCCTTCCTACCCTGGCAATCCCCTACACTGGGGAATCAAGCCTTCATAGGACCAAGGGCCTCTCCTCTGATATGGCCATTCTCTGCTACATATGCAGCTGGAGCCATGGGTTCCTCCATGTGTATACTCTTTGGTTGGTGGTTTAGTCCCTGGGAGCTCGGTGGGGGGGGTCTGTTTCTAAGATCAAAAAAGATGGTTAACACTATCTAGAAAGCAGTTGAGTTGCCAGGCAGACTATTTCTACAAGCATGGACTAAAGGACAGGATCTGGAATTTATGGTGCAAAAGAAAGCATAGTAAATCACTAATAGCCATTATCAGTACAGGATGAGTCATTTGAAATATGCCCTCCCATACACCCAAACCAAGCTGCACATTAGTCACCAGAATCCCAGTTGTCTGCAGAGTAACCATTAAATCCTCAAGCTAGAGACAGGAGACTCAGTGCATGGGCAGAAAGGCCATCCACCTTATCACTGATTGTAGCCTTCAGAGGGAATGCATTTGAGCTCAACAACTACCTCAGAGGTATAACTCCATCCTCATTTTCTGATGTTCTTGCTTTCTCCCATTCTCCATCAATGCACAAATACTTGAGATTTCACAGAAAGATGTGTGCATCTTTGTCCCCTGCCTAAATGCCTATTCTTTCTATGTACCACCTTCAAATCTCCTTCAAATATTTGTTTGAATACTGCCTATACCATGATATTTTGTTAATGCCATATGGACATCATGATTTTCTCCAGCTCCAAGTGATACCAGAGTACTTTGTACAAATATTATAATCCTTGACATATAGGTGTCTAAGCTTCTGACAGAAGCTTCTAGCTTCTGACAGAAGAATTTTTGTTTGTTATGGTAACATCCCTAGGATAGTGGTTGACACATAGCAAATCATTGCTATGTGCTTCTTCATGCACAGTGTGTGTCATTACACTCAACACACAGATCCATTTGTGACTGATTTCTGCTCTTTATTCATTCTTTCCTCATTCTAAGCTCTCTAGATCCATCTCTTCTATGCTCTTGCTGCTGTTCAAAGAATAAGGGACTGCAGGTAGAGACCCCTAGAGTAAAAACCATTATAAAAAAGGGTTGTGTGAAAGAAAACTATCAATGTTTGGTTGCCTTTATTATACTAAATTCCAAACTATTTAAAATCCTGTCCAAATGCTTTCCCTGTTTTCCTGGTCATTTCAGAGGCATTCTCTATAAAGAAAATTCAGGTGCAAGGTATTTTTTACTTAAAAACTAGGAATAGAGGAGCATTGCTACTAAAGTTTAGGAGAGAAAGTTCCTGGTATCATGCAGTTTTTAACATTCAAACAATCTATCTCTAACACATCCCAAGTACATTAGCAAAACTGACCCAATCATACAATCAAAGCATGAAAGAAGGAATCATCATCTCAGCATGATAGCTATTGTCTCTCAGTTGGTTCAAAACACCACTTTCATCTTGACGACTCAACATGGAGACAGCAGTGACTATTTCCTTTGTTTTTGTTTTATTTATTTTTTTTGCTAAATATAGGAAACTATTACTGCATAGCACATCACATAAAAGACACTTTGTACAATATATTCCAATCTACAAACCCCTAATGTGTGAAAGCTCTCCTGGTTTCCAGACCTGTACTTCCCAATGCAGTTCATCATGTCTAGCTCATATTCATTACTTAAAAGTGGTCCCCAAGCATCAATGTATTTCAAGAAGTGGTACACAGTAGTGTGAGAGAAAGTCTGCTTTAACTTTGAACTGGATCTCCATATCAGCTCTTCTTGTAGTGTTGTGACTTTGGACTAATGAAATGGACTAATGAAATTCCTATTTCTCTAGTATAAGTTTGAGGATATCAACAACAAAATAAAGCCTCCAGAAAGAGTGGCCACAGTTCTCACACCTTACCATATTTACTATTGCCAATGGCTTTAATGCACAGATATTGCTATTTTCCATGTCATTTTACAGAGAATAACCTAGGAACTACCTTAATGCACAATTCATTTCCTTAATCACCATCATAATGCTTCACTATGCTCTAGTATTAAATGCACATAATTATTGCTATGAAGATTAAGGGAGGAAAATATATATAAACCACCTAGCATAGTGTCTGGCACATTACAAATTCTCAAGAAGTACAAAATTGCTAGCCTTCACCTCTCATTAGCTAAATATTGAATTATTCTTTAATATTTAGAGATAGATTTTTATTATTCTTATTAATAGAACTGTAATCTATTATGTCCAAGGAAAATATACCATAGACATTCTGAATGTTTCTTTTCAATTGTGTACTTGGCTTCTGATTTCTGTAAAAAAAAAAAATCTCCTTTATTCTTGCTTGCTTTACTACTCTGAATTTCTACTTTGTCCAAGGCATTGTCATTAACTGGACTATGCCTGATTCACTAACCAGTATCCTCATTACCAAGTGATCCTTCAAGAATACAACCCAATGATTCAGTTTTCAAACAAATCTAGAATTTTCTTTGCACACAGCAGTATTTCTTTTCCTAGCTTGGCTCACTAGGAAGGCAAATACAGATAACACCTTCCATCAAAAGAAGACCAGTAAAGATGCAGAAGACTTCAAAACAAAGAAGAAGGCAGCTACTGGAGATGAGTGTGCTCTCATAGCCTAACCCACAGTCACCTCCCAAATACGAATATCTGTTTGTTTCTCTGACTCACTTCATACAGAAAAGCCAGTGCTGTTGAAAATTATGTGTTTAATATGGTAGAGCCATGAGATGAGTGGACCTTAGGTCCCTGAACACATCACTTCTAAGCAACCCTCCTGTCAACGAAAAATATCTGCTTTGAACTTAAAATAAAAATAACCAAGAAATATATTTCTATCCCATTGATTACATTTGAACTTTCATACATTTCTGAGTTCAGCTGTTTGTATTAGCACAAAGAATCTCACCATATTCTTCAAATTTATTTCTATTTTTATTTGTTTACTTTTTATGTTATTTGCATTTATTTCTATTTTTATTTGTTTACTTTTTATGTTATTTGCATAGGTGATTTGCTTGCATATATGTCTGTTGACCACATGCATGTGTGGTGTGTAAGGAGGCCAGAACTGGCTATCAACATCCCAAGGGACTGGGGTTACAAATGGTTGTGAGGAGCATGTGGGTGTTGGTAATCAAATTCAGGTCAGAAAGAGCAGCCAGTACTGCTAGATTCTGAGTCAACTCTCCAGTCATAATGATTTTTTAAAAATTTCACTATGTCACCAAAACTGGCCTTGAAGTCATAATACTGTCTCAGCTTCTCAAGTGATAGAATTAGAGAAATATGTGAGACATCCAGTACATTACTTACAAAAAATCAACCAAAAAACCACCATAATAGTACTTCCCTGTTATTGTAGAATAAAGGTATTCTGTATCTCATACTGAAATCTTTCTAAATAGTAGCATCATTTGGCTATGCTTCTCTCTTCCCTTTCTTTTTTACTTTTGAAATTAAAATATAATCACATTGTTTTTCACAGTCTCTTTCATCTCTCCAACCTCTGTTCTTCCCTACTATTGTTATTATCCAAAACCAATCTATACGAATGTTAATATTTGGATCATTTTTTACATATTTTCATATTTGTAGTTTATGGCTATAGAAACCTCCCTTGAACCACCTAGAACCATACAAGCCTCTGACCAGGCATCAAGCACTGTGAGTGCTACTTTCAAAATGTACTACACTAAAATTTTATTTGCTGGTATCGAAGTAGTTTGAAGTCATACATATATTATTTGTATATACCAAATAATGGCAACATCTTAGGAAACACACTTGTATTTTTTAAGTTATGTCTTCTATATCAGTTCAATAAGCATAATAAATATCTATAGGCATATATATTGAATAGTTACTACAAGATTTAAGATAATGTAAGTGTCTCACACATGGTAGGCATTCAGTACTTCACAGTTCTCTAAAGTTCTTTGTGTTAGGAGGTGAGAATTGTAGCAGCTTCCTTGTTAGGAACTTTCTTCATCATTCCTTCACTTTGATCTGCCTTGTTTATGCACTCAGAGTGGTGTATCTAAGAGGTACATCTATTTGGTGTATCTAAAGGGTAAATCTTTTTTTTTTATTTCTTCCTCTGCAATCCATTTTTCTCATAAATCCCCACCATTGTTCTTTCAACATTATCTTGTACATGTCTTTCCCCAAGCCAGGCCAAATCTATAACTGTTTTCTGATCTTTAGTGTGTATTACTACCTCAACCCCTGATATCACAGGCCTATATACCTTGCTATACTCTTTCTCTACTATTTTCCTTGTCTCTTAATATAATCTACATATATCTATATGTTTATATATATATATATATATACCTATATCTATCTATCTACATCTGTATCTATCGATAGATTCTATATATCTATATCTATATTAGAACTAAGTTTAAAAGTGATTTCTCACAGTAATGCATGCCTTTCATCCTAGCACTGAGAAGAGAGAGGCCAGTTCATCACTGTGAGTTCAAGGCCAGCTTAACTTACATAGCCAGTTCCAGACTACTCAGGGCTATATGGGAGATCATATCTCAAGAGAAAAGACAATTTCTCATAGGATTTACTGTTGATGCACCAGTAGGCTAATTTTGTTGACCCTGCTACATTCTTACTATGCTAGCTAGTTTTATGTCACTTTAACACAAACTAGAATATTTCGGGAAGAGGGAACTTCAACTGATAAAATGCACCCTCCAGACTGGCCTGTGGCCAAGCTTGTATTATATTTACTTAATTAGTAATTGATGTCAGAGGATCCAGATGATTGTGGCTGGTGACACCCCTGGGCAGGTGACCTTGGCCTGTATAAGAAACCAAGAAGCCCTAAAGGACAGCAGAAAGAATGGCAATAGGCAACCTGGAGAGGTAGGAGGTGGGAGGACCCTCTAGAATGTACCAGAGACCTGGGAGGTAAGAGAATCTCAGGACTCAAAGAGGGGACCTTAGATGAACTGCTCTACAGTGGGGAAGGTGAATTTGTAGAGTCCACTTTCAGTGGAGGGACAGGACATCACTTGGAGGGATGGGGTTACCATCCCACAATCAAAAGCCCTGACCCATAATTGTTCCACTCTGAAGGAACTCAGAGACAAAAATAAGGAAAAGCACGAGGAAAAGGAGGTCCAGTGACAGGCCCAAATTGGGATCCAGCTCAGAGGTAAGGCCCTGACACTATTGCTGATGCTGTGGTGTGCTTACAGACAGGAGCCTAGCATGGCTGCCCTCTGAGAGGCCAAACAAGCAGCTGAAAGGGTCAGATGCATATACTAACACCCAACTAATGGACAGAAGCTGGAGACCCCTGTGGTTGAATTGGGAAAAAACTGGAAGAAGCTGAGGATAAGGGCTGCCCCATGGGGAGACCAGCAATCTCAACTAACCTGGACCTCCAAGATCTCTCAGACACTGGGCCACAAACCAAGCAGCATACAGCAGCTGATATGAGGCCCCTGACACATATACAGCAGAGGACTGCCTGGTCTGGCCTCAGTGAGAGAAGAAGCACCTAACCCTTGAGAGACTTGAGGCCTCAGGGAAGGGGGAGGTCTGGTGGGGTGGGATGGGGGTAGGGACATCCTCTTGGAGATGGGTAGGGGAGGCATGAAATGGGGAATAGTCTAGGGCAGACCAGGAAGGGGATAAAGTCTGAACTGTAGGATATAATAATAATAATAATAATAATAATAATATCAGGTAGTCCAAGCCTTGGAGAGCAAGTCAGTAATCATCATTCTTCCATGGCTTCTGCATCACATTTTTTCTTTGCTATTTGCTTTTTGATGCTGGGGTGTTATTTTTACACTATGATTCTATGACATTTGTACATCTCCCTATGAAGGGAATTTGTATTATTTTATATACCTCCTTAACTACAATACCATAAAGTGTTTAAGAACTAAGTGATGTCTTACATATCTCTGTAGCTTCATACATATTCCAGAGTCTTACACATACTAAGGTATTATAAATGTGTTGTTAGGCAGGTGATGCAGTGGAATAAAATCTAGTTAAATTTTATGAGGACTTTCCATCCTATTAAGAAATTTAAGGGGTTCTTACTATATTACTGACAACAAGCATTATGAACATTGTATATTTATTCTTTCATTAGTAAGTACAATATCATTAGTAAAGAAAGGGTTCAACACACACACACACACACAAACTTGGGTAGTTTAGAATAGTTCCTAAATGTGGATATCATCTTGGGCTAGTTTTGTGAAACTTCTATATGTTGTTCCAATATTAGTATGTGTGCAGCTGAGGTAAGCAGTAGATAATAGGGCTTAGTCTACATTTCATGGTCATCCTGAAACACACTCATGAAAGACCTGGTTCAATTTTTCTGAGCAGCTGTCCTCCCTTCGTTGTGTTCTCATGGAATCCAGAATAAAATTCATGAACATCACAACAATAAGAACAGTGCTACAGAATGAGTCTTTCTGAAAAATTCTAAATGGTCTGCAGGCCTTATTCAATTTCTACTTTGTATGTTGCTGCAAGGCAGGCAGCAGCCAGGGTTATTAAATGAAGAACTGAAAAAAGGAAACAGCTTGTGACTCGTGAAGGTCACTAGATGAATCACTTGTGGAGCCATAAAAAGAGCCAAGATTTTACCTCAGAGTTTTGAACCTCATTTCTCTTCCGCCCACCTTCTGGGATCTAAGGTGTACTCTCTGCTGTGCTAGGAAAATAATGGTTTCATCAACCTTCTGTACCTCTGTTCTTCCTCCCTACTATACTCAAAATAAGCATAAAGGCATCAGACCTGTCCACATTAAGCCTCGCCTTCTTGTCTGCTTCAGGGTAGAGAGAGCTGAATAGCCATCCTCCTCCTATTACCTTTTCTTTCTGGTGACTAAGAATTTGCTCTGCTTCATCGTTGGTCTTCCTCAAGATGAATCTTTGTGTTTTCTTTTACATCCTCACTTGTCTTCTCTGCCCCCCTTTTCTCCAAAACTCAAATACATATTAGAGAATATTTATTTTTATTTCTGTATATGTGAGAGCAGAGGGATGTGCATTTGAGTGAAGCACTGGTAGAGGCCAGAAGAGGGTGGCAGATCTCCTGAAGCTCTAGGCAATTATAAGCTGCCTGGGGTCCTGAATATGGAGCCCTAATCCTCTGCAAGATTCTCCTTTACTATTTTAATCCATTCTCTGCTCTATTGTTCTCATTTTCATTCTTTCCTATCATTTTCTGTTCCTTTTAAATTATATTACTGTTCAGATTTTTAACAATAAACATACCTAGTTTATCATTCTATTAACTCTATTATATCATTGTGTCTTTTGCTTACGTGTAATATACTCACAAAGGTGTTAAATACAATGTACTACCAAAATCTTTTTTTTTCATCCACTTTAATACAATTGTGACTCTCTCCCATCTATTACTATTCTGATGTTCTATTATACCCAAATTCTTTTATATCCTGTGCATTCAAATGCCTTTCCCATTCTCTCTACCTCCTTTTAAGCATACATATTTTCATATATAGTGAAAAAATAACTGTAGTTTTGATGCCAACACTTATGCATTTCTCTGTCATAAAAATGTTATTTATGCACTGTCTTCAGAATTTATCTTTTGATCTGCTCTTTTTTTTCTATCTTACAAATACGTACTAGACTCTCCAGTCAGAAAAAATAGAACCTGACCTTTAACTACTGTATAGACGTTATATAACGCTGTTTTTCTTTCCTCCATTTTTTCTCAGTTTCTTCATCTCTAAGTTAGTAATAATAGTCCCTTGGCCTTAAAGTAGTTAGGAACTTTATAAAAGTTCAGTGACTAGAATAATGTCAAGAACTGAATTCCTGTGATATAGATGCTGGTGATTGTAAAGAGCTCTTGATACTACAGTGTTCTAGCATTGATTCTTGTCTTTTTAAAATTATCAAATCTTTTACCATATTTATCAATATTTACAGTGCCTATAAATAATTACATCCTCATTTTATGGATTGTCACTGCCAATATAGCTTAGTTCATTTTTTTGAAAAATACTTGGCCCATACACAGAGATGTTCTTTACCACTCTCGCAGGCACTCTTCAATTTCTACTAAGATGGCAATCAAGATTATTCAACACAAGTCCGTGCTTGTTAACTTTGATACTTAAACATATCTCCTCAAGCCATATGTAACTTCTGAATAAAGTTATGGCAAGATCATACATAATTTCATCTAACACTATACATTTCATCTAAACTACATTAATACTTTCTCTTAAGTTTGAACACTGAGGAAAGGGCCAAATTCTTTACGATACTTGAGACAAACTTTTTTTTAAATTAGGTATTTTCTTCATTTACATTTCCAATGATATTCCAAAAGTCCCCCATAACCTCATCCCACTCCCCTACCCACCCATTCCCACTTCTTGGCCCTGGTGTTCCCCTGTACTGAGGCATATAAAGTTTGCCAATGGGCCTCTCTTTCCACTGATGGCCGACTAGTCCATCTTCTGATACATATGCAGCTAGAGACATGAGTTCTGGGGGGCACTGGTTAGTTCATATTGTTGTTCCACCTATAGGGTTGCAGATCGCTTTAGCTCCTTGGGTACTTTCTCTAGCTCCTCCATTGGGGGCCCTGTGATCCATCCAATAGCTGACTGTGAGAATCCACTTCCATGTTTACAAGGCCCCTACATAATCTCACAAGAGACAGCTATATCTGGGTCCTTTCAGCAAAATCTTGCTAGTGTATGCAATGGTGTCAGCGTTTGGAGGCTGATTATGGGATGGATCCCCAGGTATGGCAGTCTCTAGATGGTCCATCCTTTCGTGAGACAAACTTTTTTTTTTTTTTTTGGTTTTTCAAGACAGGGTTTCTCTGTATAGCTCTGGCTGTCCTGGAACTCACTTTGTAGACCAGGCTGGCCTCGAACTCAGAAATCCGCCTGCCTCTGCCTCCCGAGTGCTGGGATTAAAGGCGTGCGCCACCACGCCCGGCTGAGACAAACTCTTAATTCTGACCTCCTTTAAAATGAAAAAAAAATCTTCCAATGTAAAATGACACAAATTAAAATATCGCCATTTTAAAACAGGAGAATTAGGATCATGGACGGGGGATCTGGCAAATGAAAAGACTCAGTAGGGGATGCCTTTTTTTTTTTTTTTTTTTTTTTTTTAGATATTTTCTTTATTTACATTTTAAATGTTATCCTCTTTCCTGGTTTCCCCTCTGAAAGTCCCCTATCCCCTCCCATTCCCTCCCCCTGCTCCCCAACCCACATACTCCCACTTCCCAGCCCTGGCATTCCCCTATACTGGAACATAGAACCTTCACAAGAGCAAGGGACTCTCCTCCCATTGATGGCCTACTAGGCCATCCTCTGCTACATATGCATCTGGAGCCCTGAGTCCCTCCATGGGTTTTCTTTGGTTGGTGGTTTAGTCCCAGGGAACTCTGGGGTTACTGGTTAGTTCATATTGTTGTTTCTCATATGGGGCTGCAAATCCCTTCAGCTAGAGAATACTTTTCTATACCTCTGTGTTTAGAATCCCAGGTCTAGAAAGGACTTAGGCAGCCTTGACTCATGAATTTTCCAGTTACAGCCTATATGGCTACTTTGGACTGGCTCTAGTCAGACCAGAAATTTTCTTCAGCAGAATTGCATTTTCTGGGCATGTCTAAATGTCTGCGTTTTCAGCTTCACTCTCACAGATACACATAGCTCCCTCCCAAGGTTACTCCCAGGGAATTTATCTCCTGGCCTTCTTATCTTTCCATTGAAATCTTAGATGAAGCCTGCATGATCCCATGACTTTTGCATTCTTCATGCCTACAAATTAGCATTAAATATAAACTGTAAAGGTCTGCTGCCAGCTTGTAAGATAGAAGGATCCACTTGGACTACTGCAGTAGTTGTTTAGAATTCTGGATGAACCTATAATTGCAGGTTTACATTTACCTGTTAGAATCAGGTTATCTTAATAACTCATAATTTATGTTCATAAATATGGGCACACGGTTAAGGAAGTATAAACTGATAACAGTGAAGCTATCAAAACATACAAAATGTAAGAACAAGAACCAAGAAAATTTCTTTGTTAGAGCAAAGAATACTATATTGCAAATGCTTCCAAAATTAATCCTTTTTGACATCAAAATGCCATGACATTTTTCTTAGTAACTGTTCTATTGCTATGAAGAGACACTATGACCATGGCAACTGTTATGAAAAAAAAAACATTTAATTGTGATAAACCAAAGGAATTTTTGATATATAACATAAAATCCACAACTTCCAAATTAAGTCCTAGCTCCACTATATTCTGGTGTGTGTTAGCACTCTCTTACCTCATTGTATAGAGGAGGGTCCCATTGTCTACCAGTCTGAGCAGCTTGTTGGGTGTGGTCATATTGTGAGCCACTGATTTTTTACCATTGTGGAAGAAGGTATCAGGAGTCCATATCTTACTAGCCAGAAGATTGTTCAGTGGAAGGATCTTCATTGGTCCATCAAATTTCAGTCTTTCATCATGCCATGTCTGTCTAAAAAATACATCAATAGTATATTCCTACAACAGAGAGACCAAGAAAGAAAGAGTGAAGCAATGTTTTGTAGGATTCTGATGTGGATCAGCAATACTCTTGGCAAATCTTAACTGAAATGTTTTCTGTGAGAGAGAAGTGGAGTCTATTAGAAGTACTTACCAGTGAGTATGACAAATTACGATGACTGAAAATTATTGCCATATTTTGAAATTGCAGATGATACATATATCTAACCATATGTTTAACACATACTTTATTTAAAAAGTCATCCTCTACATATAATAAAAGCTGAGCAAAAGACTTTTCTTCTCTGTGCTATGATATCTCTAGTTAAAAAAAATCACCTCTTTGTCTTTATTTATGAATGATCTCATATGAACATTAGAGGTCATTACAAGTGTTACCATAAAAGCAAAACATGTATTTTAATACAAATTTCATCTGAGTCTGAGCTCCAGCTTTTTATATGTGTTCAGAAGAACCAAATAGGTCCTCATGCATATAAAGTGACATCCTCACCCAGGAAGCCATTTCTTTCCCTTATTTTTTCTTTTTAAAAAGTTTCTTTCTTCAACATGACCTCCAAATATAGAATTCTCCTGGCATACGCAAAATTACTGGCCAAGTTGGCAGAAAATCTAGAATACTGAGTGTGATACTTCTGGAAGCAATAGTGCCACAGAAGGAATGGGTTCCCCCCAAATGAGTGTATCATCTACTTCAAACCCTGGAAGAAAGTTGGACTACTCCATAATTGTGTAAAGATTCAAAACATGACAGAATAGAGAAGGAGAGGGAGGAACAGTTTCCAATATAATAATGGATGAACTTTTCCAGAACTATTGAAATAGATGCATCCTGAGATTTAACAGACCATAATGAGGTGCAAAGTCAATAAACTAGAGGTAAGCCAATCTAGCACACAGCAGACTCAAAGACTGGCACAAAGAAGACCACATGAACAAAACTGAAAAGGCATATTACCTATAAAGAGCTAGTCAAATTTGGTTGATATCAGACTTCTTCAAGGTAATAAGAAGCCAAAAAGAGAATGAAAATATATAACAAATACACCACAGAGCTGTGTCTCTAGTTGCATATGTAGCAAAGGATGGCCTACTTGGCCATCAATGGGAGGAGAGGCCCTTGGTCTTGAGAAGATCATATGTATGCCCCAGTACAGGGGAATGACAGGGCCAAGAAGTGGGAGTGGGTCGGTTGGGGAGCAGGGCATGGGGGGTATAGGGGACTTTTGGGATAGCATTGGAAATGTAAATGAAGAAAATATCTAATAGGAAGAAAGAAAGAAAGAAAGAAAGAAAGAAAGAAAGAAAGAAAGAAAGAAAGAAAGAAAGAAAGAAAGAAAGAAAGAAAGAAAGCAGGGAGGGAGTGAGGGAGGGTAGGAGGAAGGAAGGAAGGAAGGAAGGAAGGAAGGAAGGAAGGAAGGAAGGAAGGAAGGAAGGAAAGAAAGAAAGAAAGAAAGAAAGAAAGAAAGAAAGAAAGAAAGAAAGAAAGAAAGAAAGAAAGAAAGAAAGAAAATAAATATATCTTGGACAAGAAAGAAAGAAAATATATCTTGGACATGCCAGATAGCAGAAAAGTGTTATGCCTGCATTCTATAGCTGATAGAGCTGGATCGGCATAAAGCTAATTCTACACAAGTACAGTAAGACCGAGAATTTAGTACTCAAGAGACATTTTAACTCTAGCCTTTTTTTATGGCTAGCTTCCCCACAGCATTTGGAGAATTCAGTTTTGTCGTACTGTACAGTAAAGTCACAGTCTTTGATCATTTTACCATGAACAAATAGTAAGCCTCCTCTCCTGACCATTTGTTATTTTTCTTCTTCACTTCCAACAAGCTGGAAATTCTATTCTGATAGGGACTTCTTTTCTGCTCACTACAATTTCTTTAGCATCTACCTAACTCTACCTAATATAAAGTATGCTCTCTATGCACAATTATAATTAAATGATTAAATGAACACTCATAAAATGACTTCTAAAAGAATATCTCCCTGTAGTGATAAGTGAAACTCTTATGAATATGTAACATGGAATGACAAGCATCAGTACTGGCAAATGCATAAGTTTTTAAAATGGCTAATAATTGCTAAGAAATAAGGTAGAAAAACTAACTAGAACAGGTTCCCTGGAAGGAGGTAGCAAAACATTTGAGGTAATACAGTCTTATAAGATTTGGAAGGAGAACGGAGACATAAAAAAAAGTCATTTGATTGTTAAGTATATATGCTAATATTTAAGGTAATCACTTATGAATGTAATTGAAAGGATATAAATTACAAAAAAATAGGGAAAACAAGTGCTTCAAGTCTATGAAAATAAGGAAAGTGAATCAAATATAAAAGATATTAGGGTAAAGCTCAGAAGACATAAAGTAGTACAACTGAGATGATACCCATGTATTTGAGAATGATCAAAAATACACAAGATGGACTATGTAATAAACATTTTGCCTTTCAATAAAGTATCATTCTAGATTTTTTAAAATTAGGTTTTTATTTCATTTACATTTCCAATGCTATCCCCAAAAGTCCCCCACACGCTCCCCCACCCACTCCCACAACCACCCACTCCCACTTCTTGGCCCTGGCGTTCCCCTGTACTGAGGCATATAAAGTTTGCATGATCAATGGGCCTCTCTTTTCACTGATGGCCAACTAGGCCATCTTCTGATAAATATGCAGCTAGAGTCAAGAGCTCCGGTATACTGGTTAGTTCATAATGTTGTTCCACCTTTAGGGTTGCAGATCCCTTTAGCTCCTTGGTTACTTTCTCTAGCTCCTCCATTGGGGGCCCTGTGATCCATCCAATAGCTGACCGTGAGCATCCACTTCTGTGTTTGTTAGGCCCCTGCATAGTCTCACAGGAGACAGCTATATCTGGGTCCTTTCAGCAAAATCTTGCTAGTATATGCAATGGTGTCAGCATTTGGAAGCTGATTATGGGATGGATCCCCGGATATGGCAGTTTCTAGATGGCCCATCTTTTCATCTCAGCTCCAAACTTTGTCTCTGTAACTCCTTCCTTGGGTGTTTTGTTCCCAATTCTAAGAAGGGGCAAAGTGTCCACACTTCGGTCTTCGTTCTTCTTCAGTTTCATGTGTTTTGCAAATTGTATCTTATATCTTGGGTATTCTAAGTTTCTGGGCTAATATCCACTTATCAGTGAGTACATATTGTGTGAGTTATTTTGTGATTGGGTTACCTCACTCAGGATGATGCCCTCCAGGTCCATCCATTTGGCTATGAATTTCATAAATTCATTCTTTTTAATAGCTGAGTAATACTCCATTGTGTAAATGTACCACATTTTCTGTACCCATTCCTCTGTTGAGGGGCATCTGGGTTCTTTCCAGCTTCTGGCTATTATAAATAAGGCTGCTATGAACATAGTGGAGCATGTGTCCTTCTTACCGGTTGGAACATCTTCTGTATATATGCCCAGGAGAGGTATTGCGGGATCCTCCTGTAGTACTATGTCCAATTTTCTGAGGAACCACCAGACTGATTTCCAGAGTGGTTGTACAAGCTTGCAATCCCACCAACAATGAAGGAGTGTTCCTCTTTCTCCACATCCTTGCCAGCATCTGCTGTCACCTGAATTTTTGATCTTAGCCATTCTGACTGGTGTGAGGTGGAATCTCAGGGTTGTTTTGATTTGCATTTCCCTGATGATTTAGAATGTTGAACATTTTTTCAGGTGCTTCTCAGCCATTCGGCATTCCTCAGGTGAGAATTCTTTGTTTAGCTCTGAGCCCCATTTTTTAAGGAGCACCTCAAGTGGAAAACATAAGTCCTTTGATCAGAGACATTCCTTGGTCATTCTGTTAGAAATAATAGAGCTAGAAATCTGGAATGCTAATCCTTCCAGCATTGTTCATGCTGCTTGACAAGGCATTGGCTTTCTGGAGTCTTTTGTGGTTCAATATGAATTTTTGGATTTTTTAAAAATCTAATTTTGGGAGAAATATCTGGTGATTGATCAGGAATACATTGAATCCTGATCAGGAATACATTGAATCAATAGAATGATTTGGGTATGATTGTAATTTTCACAATACAAATTCTGCTAATTCATGAGTATGAGAGATGTTTCCATTTTCTTGAGTCTATTTCATTCTTTTTGTTCAGGAATAAGCCACTTGATAGGTTATCTGATCTCAAGTGGTCAACACTTAATGCAAACACACACACAAACACACACATTTGAGCAACTGTATATGGATTCAGTGCATTATGTATTTGTGTGTGTGTGTGTGTGTGTACATTGTGTGTATACTTGTCTATGTGTGTGTGTATAATTAAGGAAAAAGTAAAAACTTTAAGAGGGAATGAGGGAACATGAGAGGAGCTGAGGGAGAAATATAGGGGGAAAATTATGTAAATATAGTATTCATGTATGAAATTCTTGAAACAAATTAAAATCGAAAAATCCCTTCATTTCTTACTTTTTCACAGCACTTAAAAGTGTTAAAAGTCTCTATTCTACATGTATTAACAATATATAACCAAAATAAACAAGTCAAAAATTAAATTGCATAGAAAATCAACAAACACCTAATTTCTCAATAAATAAAAGCCCAATCAAATATGTAATTATACTTAAAATTAAAACCCAATGATTAAGCATGGAATAATGAATACCCATAGTCTTGTCAATTTAAGACATACTAACCTGTCAGAAAAAATGAGATACTAGAAAGAATACTTACCTCTTATTGGAAGTGATAAATGTTTACATCTGAAGTCTTGTTTTAGCTTTCTAAAGTGGCACTTGGAATGATATTGATACAGAAGATTTAAAGACAGTCATAAGAAAGAGAAAAATCAATATGTGAAAGTACCTTAAGATTCTGGAAGGACCACAGAACACATCCAAAGTAAATTAAAAAATGGACAATCCATACAAGAGCAAAATTAAATAGGAAACACAAAGAAATAGTACAAGTAAGATAGACAGACAGGCAAAGGTGACTTTGAAAACAATAATTTTAAAACATCTCACAAATTTAATGAAAAAAAAGAAATGAGTGTGGAAATCATTGTGGAAAGTGAGCACCAACAAATCATAAAGAAAGAAGGAATTAAAATTAAGTTTGATTTGATCAATGCATATCATATGTATGTGGTGAATCATCACACTATAACTCATATGTACATTAAGTATTAATTAAATAAAAACAGAGGCAAGGAAGTCAGCTAAGAGCTTCTTTCAATTTCATGAGCTAAAAGTAACCGTGGGATGGACAAGAGTAATAGCAAAAATGAGTAACATTTGAATTCGTGAATACCTGTGATCATAGGCAATACATAAAATCATAATATAACAAACTAAGTAATGAATCAAAATATTACATCAAGGCATGGTTAATTTTTCCAATGAATGTAAAGATAGTCTAATACTGGATTATGGATTAATGCAAATAAACAGAAATATTAGAAAACAAAAAGTCATCTTAATATAGGTCAAAGGGAAGTTGTACAATTTCAATTATGTTCATAAACATGCATCCCTCAAAAATTTTTTAAAGATAAAATCTCAAATTAGTATTAATTTTCATTTCCCTGATACATAATGATGTTGAACTTTTGTTGTTATTTGTGAATATTATATCTTTTATTATTTTTAATACTCCATATTTCTTAAAGATTTATTTATTTATTTTACGTATGTGAGTACAGGGTTGCTGTCTTCAGACACACCAGAAGAAGGCATCAGATCCTGTTTTAGATGGTTGTGAGCCACCATGTTGTTGCTAGGAATTGAACCTCTGGAAGAGCAGTCAGTGCTCTTAACCACTGAGCCATCTCTCCAGCCCTATACTCCATATTTTTAAAAATAAAATGAATCCTGAAAAAAAAGAATGGAATATCAAGTGGATGTATGTCATGTTCTCTAATTAGAATTATCTGCCATCTGACCTTTCTAGGAAATCACATAATTATGAGTCTTACCTTGTAAAATTAAGAATCAATACCAAATTTTCATCATTTCTTGAACCTAGACTCACTCTAATGACTTAGAAATCATCACTTAACTAAATGTGCATGTGAACATGTGCAAACTCTCACTCTCTCTGTCTCTTTCTCCTTCACACACACACACACACATGCAGGGAGAGAAAGAGAGAGAGAGAGATAGAGAGAGAGAGAGGTGCATTCGTGTGAAAGCAATCATAAAAGATAAATCTCAATTTAAAACTGAGAAAAGGGAAACTGTGGTCAGAATGTGTTATATGAGAGAAGAATGTTTTTTCAATAAAAAGTAAATTAATTTAAAAAAGAAACCCAATGGGGTAGCTAGAGAAAGTACCCAAGGAGCTAAAGGGATCTGCAACCTTATAGGTGGAACAACAATACGAACTAACCAGTACCCACAGAGCTTGTGTCTCTGGCTGCATATGTAGCAGAAGATGCCCTAGTCAGCCATCACTGGGAAGAGAGGCCATTGGTATTGCAAACTTTATATGCCCCAGTATAGAGGAGTGCCAGGGCCAAGAAGTGGGAGTGGGTAGGTAGGGGAGCAGGGTGGGGGAGGGTATAGGGGACTTTCAGGATAGCATTTGAAATGTAAATGAAGAAAATATCTAATAAAATAATTGAAAAAAAAAGAAAGAAAAGTTGCAAAATGGGGGCCAGCACTGTGGTTCAGAGAAGAACAGCCACAAAGCTTGATATCTTAACTTTGATTCCTGGGAGCCACAAGGGAGAGGGAGAGAACTGACTCCATGTTGTCCTCTGACTTCCACACACATGAATAAATGTAATAAATACTTTTTTAAAGTGACAGCACAAAGATATAGGATATTTGTTATATTTGGTTACAGGGGTGTATCATAGTTTGGAAACATTCTTAACCCTTATGTAAATCAGGAAAATGTGAATATAATCAATTAGGTTTTATTTCATGTCCATAAAAGTATCAAATATAAAGTGTGACAATTTGAAACAAGAAAATTTATAGAAATGGAACCATTGTACAGTGATAATGGGATTGTAAATTGGCACATCACAAAACTATTTGATCTGAAACCTTTTAAATAAAAAAAAAGATTATATGAATTGCAAAGTTTATATGTAAGCACATGCCCTAAAGAAACACAGGGCATCAAGTGAGGGATGGGGTTGCCATCCCACAGTCAAGACTCTGACCCATATTTGTTCTTGTCTGAAGGAACTTCAGGGATGGAAATGGAGAGGAGCCTGAGAAAAAGAAGGTCCAGTGACAGGCCTAAAGTGGGATCCAGCTCAAGGGGAGGTTCCAACGTCTGACACTATTACTGAAGCTATTACTGAAGCTAAGCTAAAGGGACCTATCATGACTGCCCTCTGAAGGACCCAACAAGCAGCTGAAAGAGTCAGATGCAGATGTTTACACCCATCCAATGGAAAGAAGCAGCTGACCCCTGTTGTTGGATTAGGGAAGACTGAAAGAACCTGAGGAAAAGGGCGATCCTGTAGGAGGACCAGCAAGTCTCAATTAACCTGGACCCCTGAGATCTCTCAAACACTTGACCACCAAACAGGCAGCAAACGCCAGCTGATATGAGACCCCAACACACATACAGTAGAGGAATTCCAGGTCTGTGTTCATTCAGAGATGATGCACCTAACCCTCAAGAAATTGGAGGTCTTAGGGAGTTTCGAGGTCAAGTGGGGTAGAGGTGGGGGTGGGTGGTAGGGACATCCTTGTGGAGACAGGGGGTGGGAAGGAGGTATGGGATGTGGAATATGGAATGAACAGTCAGAGGGTGAATGGGGGGCAGAATAAAATCTGGAGTGAAATAAATAAATAAATAAATAAATAAATGACAAAAAAACTCAAACATGCTCACTGGACATTTGTCCAATTTTTCGTATCATTAAGTTTATTATTTTAAAATAAGAAGCAACCTAAGAGCACACAAACAAAAGAATTGATGAAAGGATGGAAAATGGATATCATAATAATTGGTAGTTGTTAACTTAATTCAAATTAAATGTATCAAAAGGAATTGCTTTCAATGTATAAAGGACTTTTTATCTGTACCTAATAGTTATTTTTTAATAATAAGACATACTTTAAGGATATTTCCATTAATTAATCAGTTTTAAAATTTAGACTATATAAACCAATTTTTATAGATTTGTTTTTGTCCAGACTCAAAGCTGGTGGAGAAAAATCAGACAGTAACTGTTTGTTCCTTAGGTATCCCACAACCTTTGATCCAAAGCAATCTGATTTTGACCTAACCATTCTAAAAATGCAATCAATTACTTCTTTACAAATTGAGCCCTTACATATTTTCTAAGTATGGTTGTGTCCAAATTGACAAATGAGTTTTGTTGTTTTCTGAGGCACTTAAATCAAATCTTTCAGATAATAAGACTAAGTTTGCCCTCTGGGAAAGGTACTTAATACTTTTCCTACATAGGCTTCAACTCTCGAACAATGCCATGTCAAAGCAAGCACCAGAAAAAAATCTTGCAAGGTCCATGCCTATTTAGCAGAATATGGGGTTCAACAACCATGACAAATGAATTAAAGTGAAAGTCTTTTGATTTTTTTCCAATTTTGAGTTCCTTCTTTAATTTACATTCTCTCCATTGTTATGCATTTGGAGATATTATGTATATGCTAATCCATAGCAATTTTTTCAGTGATGTGTGGCTCTTAAAATGGTTTTCCAAGTATATGCATGTGGCCTGACAATGAATATTACACAAACCCCAGGAGAGAACTGATCATGGACTCCTAGGAAGAAAATCATGAATATAGACATTTCTTGGTTACATCGGAAAATATACTTATGGCAATAAAATGAGAGGCATTCAAACTAGGCCAATCCACTGTGATCCTTGACAGTGGTAAGGAAGGAGCTTAAGTGGCCATAGCCTCTTTGCAGTGCTAGAGAGGAACAGATTTCAAGTCTACCACTATCAATAAAGTAATCCTTTCCTGAACTTTTGTTTTCTTCTTAATGACCACTCTTTTCTTTGTGATATTTACAAGTTTTGATATCTCTGCACAATTCCCATAAGCATTTGTCAAAGCAGAATATATATTACTTGAATTTGCTATCAAGTATTATGACTATAATGTGTAATATGTATCCCCTTTCCTCAAACTTCTGGATTTTTTTTTTTTGCATTAAGCTAGATGGTCAGTTCTATGACTATATTATTTACTTCCATCATTAATTGGATGCACATTGTATTTCCCAGGAAGATCTCCAGCTGTTACTTGTTACCTTAGTTTCAGCAGTCAGTGAATCCTTCAGGAAAGAGTGAGCAATACCTAGAGCTAACATCTAAACTTTCCTATTTAACAGGTCCCCAGCCTCCACAGTAGACACTAACTTCGAAGGATATTAGCAATAATAATAGGGGAAGAAGAGGCTATCGATATGAGAATGGAGAAGGGCACATGGAAGAAGTTGGAGGAAGGGATTGGGAGAGGCAGAAAGGGAAGAAAGGGAATGGAACAGTGATACAACTATATTTTAATTTTAAAAAATGTACATCTTAGTTAGGGTTTTACTGCTGTGAACAGACACCATGACCAAGGCAAGTCTCATTTAAAAAAAAAAAAAAACACTTAATTGCGGTTGGCTTACAGGTTCAGAGGTTCAGTCCATTATCTTCAAGGTGGGAGGATGGCAGTATCCAGGCAGGCATGGCACAGGAGGAGCTGAGAGTTCTATGTCTTTATCCAAAGGCTGCTAGTGGAAGACTGACTTCCAGGCAACTAGGGTGAGGGTCTTAAGCCCACACCCACAGTGACACACCTACTCCAACCAGGTCACACCTATTCCAACAAGGCCACACCTCCAAATGGCACTCCATGGTCCAAGAATATACACACCATCACAATGTATAAAACAAAAATTAAGAAAGAAAACTGGCTATACAACAGCAACAACAACAACTATGTTTTAAAAGAGGTCGTGGGATACCATGAAGAATTTTTCCATCTGTCAAGATTTGTTTTTTGCTGTAAAGAGATAGACAGCCCCAATGCAAAAGTGCCTTTTCACCAAATTATTTGTAGCCATTCTGTCATGGCCACCTTTGTGCCACCTTCCCATAATTCTGATCATGAAAATGGCCTAATCACTGCTAATAGTAGATAGTTACAGAAAGGCATATGGCCTTAATTCACTCAAGGTGGGAAAAAGTCTTTTGATGTCTCAGTGTTGATATTACTACCGAGGATCCATGTATTATTTCACCCCATTTATTGCAGAGTTATCATGACCTGTTCAATCATGACGTCTAAAAAATCCCAATTACATCCAGTTTCCAACTCATTTCTTGTACTTTGAATTACATTTCATTTACTTTTTCATGTACTCTGTTGTTGTTGATAAGTTTTTGCTGCAACTTATCACTAAAGTGTATATTGTCCTGCTTTAACAATACCGTTGAAGGATATAAAATGAGAATAACCAGTCTTGGAAAACAAAGAAACCAGAAGCCAGGTGAAAAGACTATGTGTATGTGTCATTGGCATCTCTGGATTCAGATAGCTGTATGCAAGTATATGTGCCCATGGGCTGTGGGAAATCTCTGTGTGATTGGGGAATATGTATACATTTATGGGAATGCATTTGTGGATGGGGATAAATGAGTGGCAACAGGTAAATGGGGTGTGTGTGTGCATTTTAAGAGAAAATGCATAAAAAATTGATTTGAAAGTTCCATTTTCTTAGGGTGGAGAGGTCATTTACTAAAGTACTTGTACAGGGTGATGTGGGTTCAGATCCCCAGCACCCACCAAAAGGGCTAGGTGTGCCACATTAAAAGTAGACATACAGTGCATAGTATCCACTGCCCTACTGTTCGGGCCTGATTATGCTCTCTCCCTCTGCTCACGCCTATAAAACTGGAAAACATTTAAAGTGATTTAGATCCAAGCTCTGGAATCCTTGGTCCATCCACGTCTTCAGTGAATGGAACAGACTTCTGCAATGGCTTTATTGGTTACGTGACTAACAATAGTAACTAACATCACTTTCTTCAAATGACCTGTTTGGACAAACATGTATTGGTGCCAGAAAAATGTGAAGAGACAGAAAACTGCCAATAGAGGACTAAACCAATTTTTAAAGATATGGAAGAAGAGACAGGTATGTCTGTGTGGCTAAGTGTAATTTATGGATACAGGTCAAGGGCACATAGAAAAAGTAAAATTGTCCCAAAAATGCTAATAAGGAATTCATGGGACAAGATATCTCCTGGAAAATAAACTAGGAATCTGCTGTGAAAAAAAAAAATGGCAGTTTGTTTTCTTTCACCCACTGAATCATCTTTCTCTTTTCCTTTTTTAGGAGCTATACTTACCATGTCAGTGTCTGACACAGGGCCAAAACTGGTCACATAGATGTCTGTCTTCACTTCAGTCACTGCATCTGAGTAAAATAAAGTAGAAAAAATGAACCAGTGTCTCCTTAGGTCAAAGAGTGCAGTGCAAATGTGCTCTGAACTGTAACCAGCATGGTCTTTCTGAGAAGGGACATCTAACACTGTCACATATCGCCCTCCCCCCAAAAAGCACTTATGTCTCACATATGCTATTCCTTTGTAGAGTACATGTTAGGTTCAAGTATAATTTCTACCATTTTACATATCACTGAAGATGATAGCAGAATTCCCAAACATCAAAACTTACAGGAAGCTGTTAAAATGCCCCTGATATCTCCACCTGCTGGGCTCTCACAATGGCTTACCCTTACCTGTGGTCAATTAAAATAAAATAATCCAAAATCTAACACTTTTCAACATCTAGAACACAGTATGGTGGCATCCCCACTTCCCTCAAAACTAAAGCAGGGAGGAGAAAGCCAATGGTTCCAGTTATAGTAAGAAATACTAACTTGCTAGAACAATTAATGTGTGGTACTAGACCCTCTACTCCATGATGAGCATGGAAACAAATACTCACTGGTGGGGTGCTACCACCAGGATGAACAGTCGAGGATGATGAACCCAAGGAGGATAACTGTACAGCCATCAAAGTCTGTCCACAATGGACTTTGGTAACGAAAGAGAAACTTTTATTGAATCAAGTAACAGAAGTTTGGAACTAGCTGATGTAACGTTATACACTATACATCAATTTTCTTTTATTTTGATATCTGGTCCTTTTTCTGCCTTCTGGTGGACACCATCCATGTCTTATTTTTTAATTTTCATTATTTATTTTACTTTGTTTATTTTCTTTGTGGTTTTGTTTTGGTTTTTAGGGTTGTTTGTTTTTGGTTTTTTGTTTTGTTTGTTTGTTTGTTTGTTTGTTTTGAGACAGGGTTTCTCTGTGAGGCCCTGGCTGTTCTGGAACTTGCTCTATAGACCAGGTTGGCCTCAAACATAGAGATCTACTTGCCTCTTCCTCCCAAGTTCTGGGATTAATATGCCATCCATGTTTTATCCTTGCATCTTCAGTGTATAGATAGGGGATTATTTCTTGGAAATTAGTCACTAAATACTTTTTTCAGATTAATGGATAAATCTCTTCCCATATTTGTCATTAGAAATGATGTTCTCCCAGATGTCCCTCAACAGAGGAATGGATACAGAAAATGTGGTACATTTACACAACGGAGTACTATGCAGCTATTAAAAACAATGAATTTATGAAATTCTTAGACAAACAGGTGGATCTGGAGGATATCATCCTAAGTGAGATAACCCAATCACAAAGGAACACACAATGATATGCACTCACTGATAAGTGGATAAAAGAACACACATGATATGCACTCACTGATAAGTGGATATCAACCCAGAAGCTCAGAATCCTTCTTAGAAGGGGAAACAAAATAGCCATGGAAGGAGTTACAGAGACAATGTTCAGAGCAGAGACTGAAAGAACGACCACCCAGAGACTGCCCCACTTGAGGATGCATCCCATAAACAACCACCAAACCCAGACACTATTGTGGATGCCAACAAGAACTTGCTGACAGGAGCTTGATATAGCTGTCTACTGAGAGGCTATGCCAGTACCTGGCAAATGCAGAAGTAGATGTTCACAATCATTCTTTGGACAAAACACAGGATCCCCAATGAAGAAGTTAGATAAAGTACTCAAGGAGCTGAAGTGACATCAATATGAACTAACCAATACCTCCAGAGCTCCTCGGAACTAAACCACCAATCAAAGAAAACACATGGTGAGACTTGTGGCTCTAGATGTATATGTAGCAGAGGATGGCCTAGTCGGTCATCCATGGGAGGAGAGGCCCTAGGTACTGTGAAGGTTCTATGCCCCAGTATAAGGGAATGCCAGGGCCAGCAATGGGAATGGGTGGGGTGGGGAGCAGGGAGAAGGGGGAAGGGATAGGGGATTTTCGGAGGGGAAACTAGGAAAGGGGATAACATTTGAAATGTAAACAAAGAAAATATCTAATTTAAAAAGATGATGTTCTCTTTGCCGCTATAGAAATATATCTTAGACTAGTAATTTATGAACAGCATAGCTCATTATAATGAAGACTCGGAAGTCTAACATCAAAGTTCCAATCGACTTACTTGATATCTGCTGAGAGTCCATTCTTCATGGGTGATACCCTCTGTATCCTCACATAATAGAAGGAATTAGAGAATGTGCTAAAATCCATTACACAATCCCTTTTCCCATTGAAGGCTGAACTATTCAACTCGAAAAGTCCCTATATCTTGGTATTATCCCCATTGGAAATTAGATGTCAATACATACATTTTAGAAACACTCAAGCATTCAGAAGACAACAGAACAGATAGCGATGTTACCTTTTACTGAGTTTCTCTTCTACCAGGATCAGTTTTGATAATGTTATTGAAGTGCAACTAGACATTTCATAGAAAATTGTCTCAAACACAGCATAAACCACTGTAGTCTACTGTAGCTCAATCAAACCCATTTCAACCTGCTAAGACCTTTATAATTACTGTAATGTCCCACTCCAGCCCAACATAACTGACACAGGTTGACACACAACACAGATAATGTAAGAAAAAAAGCTCATACAAGATCTGACAAGTATAATCTGGCATGTATATATAAGTTGGTCACATTTTGAAGTCTATATTAGTATTTCTTTTCTGCCATTAGTAAGCATAAAACACCCTCTTGCATCTACATCATATTCACTCTATTCACACAGCCATGGAGTATGATCCAAAATTTCTTTTTATCTTCATTTCTCACTTGTTCGACCATCCCTAAGGCTTACTATAGTATATGCCTCTCCCAGGGCACTGGCGTGTTCCATGTGCTCAAAGCTACTGCACCCATCTGAAATCATTCCATTTACACAAGAGTTTATAAACATCATTTAATATTAATCAACACTACAATCAATTTACCAAAAGACACAATTTACTCCCAAGCTTAATCAACAAAAACGTGACTCTCAAAATAGAACTATGTTTTAAACAGTTGGGCTCTCATTCTGAGCACAGTCCTCCTTTAAGCTATTTCTGTACTTGGATCAGCAGAGACTATGCCTAAGAACCAATGATATAATTCATAAAAGTGTTTCATAAGAAATTCATTGGCTGGTGAAGCAAATATTTTTGCATGTATGGTATGGCACAATTATTTCTAATTTCCTTATGCATATCTTCATTAACCAAAATAGATTAATTAACAAAATAGAGCACAATTACACTTGAATCCAACATTGCACAGGCTATTTTCAAAAACTGAAAAAAATGTCTGAACTATTATAACTGTAAATTTTTGAGTCATGGAGAATTCTAACAGAGGACTCATCTTACAAATACACTAAAAGAGATCGTGATGAAACTCTCCATAGCTGACTTTATGATAGTCATGGATACTTAATATGAAGTGACCAAGAAAGTTCCCCCATCAGTATTTCCTACTTCTTTTTTCCCCTTTCAGTTTTTTTATTACTATTTTCTTTATTTCAAATGTTGGCCCCTTTCCTGGTTTCCCCTCTGGAAATCCCCTATCCCCTTACCTCTCCTCTGACTACCAGCCCACCCACTAGCACTTCTTGGCCCTGGCATTCCCCTATACTGGGGCATAGAATCTTCACAGGACCAAGGGCCTCTACTTTCATTGATGCCCTACAAGGCCATCCTCTGCTGCATATGCAGCTAGGGCCATGAGTCCCACCATGTGTTTTCTTTGGTTGGTGGTTTAGTCCCAGGGAGCTCTGGGGGTACTGGTTGATTCATATTGTTGTTCCTCCTATGGGGCTGCAAACCCCTTCAGCTCCTTGGATACTTTCTCTAGCTCCTCTAATGCTCCCAAGGCCAATCAAGTTCTCAATAACACAGCAGAAAAGTGACATGACAGGAAGGTGCTCTAATTCAAAGGGACTCTGGAATCATTATGGCACTGAGAGAGTCTAGACTGGATTGAAAGGCTTGGGCTCAATAACTGATCAAAGAAAACTATATAGAGAACTCAAGAATGGAGGATAATACAAACAAGAGTGGGAGAGCAAAACTAAAAGAGAGAGGTTGGGTGGTTTCAACAGTGATGCCTCATGAAGTGGGCTGTGGAGCCAGGATATTTGTTTACATCATAGAAATGTAAATAAAGAGAATGCATTGAATTTATGCTATCATCCTTAGGCCTTTAGCCTTATACATTAAGCAGGAGTAAGCAGAGATATTTTCTCTAGTAATCTACACAGGGTCCACATGCTCCAACAGCTTGTCTCATTTTCTGGCTAAGAAATCTAAAGCATCCTTGAAGCATGATACCTGAGAATACATAGAACATGCAGACAGATAACATAGTGACTAGCTGGGTTGGATTTAGGTCCTAACAGTATCCTTGGTGGCATTTTTGTTATTCAACTTCTATGTATATACTTTACCATCTAGAAAAATTGGAATGGTAGCAATTACCTCAGCATAGCTCTAAGGCTCTAAAAAGATTATGTTTAAGTTGGGTTAGGTAGATTCAATGGCCACTATGCAATAATTTTGCTATAGTTTATACTATTTCGGGAGTTAGACTACATGAACTGTGCATAGGACCAGCTGGTTAGAATCACACAAAAATATGACATTCATGTTCTAGTCTCAGAGGACAGTATTCACCTGGAACTCAGACTCCTCTGTGTGAAGGAACAATGGGGGGGGGGAGGTTTACAATTTCCTTTGAATGAACATGAAGTACAGTTAATTGTACTGAAATTGTGGTCTTCTCAAAAGATATAAATGGGAAATGTTCATTAATAAAAGACAAGAAAGGCTTTTCATATGGCATACAGATGCTTTTGTCTCATTTTCATTTGTTCTGGGAACTTAATTTCCTTCCACTATAACTCTAAAACAAAATGTAATTTATTATATTTTCCTTTTCCAAATTTGCTGTAGTATTGGAAGTGATTCAATGGTCTGAAGTGACTCAGACATAGATATAGTCTATAAACACATATATATGTATATGTAATCATTAATGCTCATTGATGCTCAAATTGGTAAAGAACACATTGGACCAAATCCTACATTATTTCCTTCTGGAGCATATCTGAAAGGACAAAGACTTAAATAATTACTGTGTTTATGATGTTTTGTTGTTCATAATAACCTTTATTTTCTAGTTTAACTTCAAGTGTATACCCAAGAAACCTTTCATTTTCTCCTTGAAAACCTTGAATTAGGGCTGGAACAGTTTTTATAGGCTTTCTAATTCTCCCTGTTCCATCAGTATGTGCATGCATGTTCTTCTTGGTTCTAGCCTTTTAGGCACACAAGATAAAATGAGTGTCCTATTTACTTTAAGATTTAAAGATCTGCAGATCCATCTGTGCCCCAGAGCTAAGGATGTCCCACAGCCCACCATACCCATATCCTACCCACAGAGAGCTAGTTTCCCAGGTGTGCTCTCACTCCTGAGCTCACAGATGAGATAGCCACTTTTGCTCCAATAACTGTACAAAGAGGGACCCACCAGGAGCTAGTTTCCCAGGTGTGCTCTCACTCCTGAGCTCACAGATGAGATAGCCACTTTTGCTCCAATAACTGTACAAAGAGGGACCCACCAGGAGCCCATAAGGCACAGGAACAGCAAACCAGCTGGAGACAGGATCCTTCCAGTTTCCATCAGTGCCCTGGAGCTAAGGGTGTCCCACAGCTCCTGTGGCCCAAATCCTTCCTGGGAGAGAGGTGGTCTTCCCAAAAGTATTGACACATCTAAGACCACAGGATCGCAGGCCCACAGGAGAGACAAGCTCCAGTCAGAGACAGCAATACCAAATAACACCAGAGGTAACCAGATGGTAAGAGGCAAGCACAAGGACCTAAGCAACAGAAACCAAGGCTACTTGGCATCATAAGAACTCTGTTCTCCAAACCACAGCAAGCCCTGGATACCCCAACTCACCAGATAAACAAGACTTTGATTTAAAATCACATCTCATGAGTAGGATAGAGGACTTTAAAAAGGACATAAATAACTCCCTTAAGGAAACACAGGAGAACACAGGTAAACAAGAAGTCCTTAAAGAGGAAACTACACCGGGGCCTAGCGAACATATAAGTGGATACTCACAGTCAGCTATTAGATGGATCACAGGGCCCCATATGGAGGAGCTAGAGAAAATACCCAAGGAGCTAAAGGGATCTGAAACCCTATAGTTGGAACAACATGATGAACTAACCAGTACCCCAGAGCTCTTGTCTCTAGCTGCATATGTATCGAAAGATGGCCTAGTCGGCCATCTCTGGAAAGAGAGGCCCATTGGACTTGCAAACTTTATATGCCCCAGTACAGAGAAACGCCAGGGCCAAAAAGTGGGAGTGGGTGAGTAGTGGAGTGGGGGGGAGGGCATGGGGGACTTTTGGGATAGCATTGGAAATGTAAATGAGGAAAATACCTAATAAAAAAACAAAAAAACAAATTTACATAATATCATTCCAAAAATCTAGCCCTACAAAGGATAATAGATGGAAAATGCAAACACAAGGAGGGAATCTACACCCTAGAAAAAGCAAGAAAGTAATCTTCCAACAAAGACCCAAAAAAGATAGCCGCACAAACATAATTCCATCTCTAACAACAACAACAACAAAAATAACAGGAATGAACAATCACTTTCCTTTAATATCTCTTAACATCAATGGACTCAATTCCCCAACAAAAAGACATAGACAACTAGACTGGATATGTAAACAGGACCCAGCATTTTGCTGCATACAGGAAGTGCACCTCAGTGACAAAGACAGACATTATCTCAGAGTAAAAGGCTAGAAAATATTTCCAAGCAAATGGTCCTAAGAAACAAGCTGGAGGAGCCATTCTAATATTGAATAAAATCAACTTTCAACCAAAAGTTATCAAAAAAGATAAGGAAGAACACTTCATACACATCAAAGGTAAAATCTACCAAGATGAACTCTCAATTCTGAACATCTATGCTCCAAATGAAAGGAAACCCACATTCATAAAAGAAACTTTACTAAAGCTCAAAGCACACATTGTACCTCACACAATAATAGTGGGAAAATTCAATATCCCACTCTGAGCGATGGACATCATGGAAACAGAAACAAAACAGAGACACAGTGAAACTTACAGAAGTTATGAACCAAATGAATTTAACAAATATCTATAGCACACTTAATCCTAAAACAAAAGAATGTACCTTCTTCTCAGCACCTCATGGTACCTTTTTCAAAATTGACCATAGTGATCCATCCAATAGCTGACTGTGAGCATCCACTTCTGTGTTTGCCAGGCCCCAGCACAGTCTCGCAAGATACAGCCATATCTGGGTTCTTTTAGCAAAATCTTGCTAGTGTATGCAATGGTGTCAGCGTTTGGAAGATGATTATGGGATGGATCCCCAGATATGGCAGTTTCTAGATGGTCCATCTTTTTGTCTCAGCTCCAAACTTTGTCTCTGTAACTCCTTCCTTGGGTGTTTTGTTCCCAATTCTAAGAACGGGCAAAGTGTTCACACTTTGGTCTTCGTTCTTCTTGAGTTTCATGTATTTTGCAAATTGTATCTTGTATCTTGGGTATTCTAAGTTTCTTGGCTAATATCCACTTATCAGTGAGTACATATCATGTGAGTTCTTTTGTGATTGGGTTACCTCTCTCAGTATGATGCCCTCCAGGACCGTCCATTTGCCAAGGAATTTCATAAATTCATTCTTTTTAATAGCTGAGTAGTACTCCATTGTGTAAATGTACCACATTTTCTGTATCCATTCCTCTGTTGAGGGGCATCTGGGTTCTTTCCAGCTTCTGACTATTATAAATAAGGCTGCTATGAACATAGTGGAGCATGTGTCCTTCTTACTGGTTGGAACATCTTCTGTATATATGCCCAGGAGAGGTATTGCAGGATCCTCCAATAGTACTATGTCCAGTTTTCTGAGGAACCGCCAGACTTTTATGAATATAGGTTCCCTTGCATTTGGAGCATAGATGTTCAGAACTGAGAGCTCATCTTGGTAGATTTTTTTCCTTTGACCAGTATGAAGTGTCCTTCCTTATCCTTTTTGATGACTTTTGGTTGAAATTTGATTTTAATCGATATTAGAATGGCTACTCCAGCTCGTTTCTTGGGACCATTTACTTGGAAAATTTTTTTCCAGTAATTTACTCTGAGGTAATGTCTGTCTTTATCAGTGAGGTGCATTTCCTGTATGTAGCAAAATGCTGGGTCCTGTTTACACATCCAGTGTGTTAGTATATGTCTTTTTATTGGGGAATTGAGTCCAATGATATTAAGAGATATTAAAGAAAAGTGATTGTTGCTTCCTGTTATTTGAAAAGTGATTGTTGCTTCCTGTTATTTTTGTTGTTAGAGATGGGATTATGTTTGTGTGACTATCTTCTTCTTGGTTTGTTGAAAGATTACTTTCTTGCTTTTTCTAGGGTATAGGTTCCCTCCTTGTGTTGGTTTTTCCCATCTATTATCCTTTGTAGGGCTGGATTTAAGGAAAGATATTGTATAAATTTGGTTTTGTCTTAGAATATCTGGGTTTCTCCATCTATGGTAATTGAGAGTTTTGCTGGGTATAGTAGCCTGGGCTAGCGTTTGTGTTCTTTTAGGGTCTGAATCACATCTGCCCAGGATATTCTGACTTTTATAATCTCTGGTAAGAAGTCTGGTATAATTCTGATAGGTCTGCCTTTATATGTTACTTGACATTTTTCCTTTAGTGCTTTTAATATTCTTTCTTTGCTTTGTGCATTTGGTGTTTTGATTATTATGTGACAGGAGGGATTTCTTTTCTGGTCAAGTCTATTTGGAATTCTGTAGGCTTCTTTTATGTTCATTGGCATCTCTTTAGGTTAAGGAAGTTTTCTTATATAATTTTGTTGAAGTTATTTACTGGCCCTTTAAGTTGGGAATCTTCACTCTCTTCTATACCTATTATGTTTAGGTTTGGTCTTCTCATTGTGTCCTGGATTTCCTGGATATTTTGGGTTAGGAACTTTATGCATTTTGCATTTTCTTTGACTGTTGTGTCAATGTTTTCTATGGTATCTTCTGTCCCCAAGATTCTCTCTTCTAACTCTTATATTCTGTTGGTCATACTTTTATCTATAGCTCCTGATCTCTTTCCTAGGTTTTCTTAATCCAGGGTTGTCTCCCTTTGTGGTTTCCTTATTGTTTTATTTCAACTTTTAGATCTTAGATGGTTTTGTTCATTTCCTTCTCCTGTTTGGTTGTGTTTTCCTGTAATTCTTTAAGGGAACTTTGTTTCCTCTTTAAGTGCTTCTACCTGTTTATCTGTGTTCTCCTGTATGTCTTTAAGGGAGTTATTTATGTCCTTCTTTCTTTTTAATTTATTTTTTATTAGGTATTTTCCTCGTTTACACTTTCAATGCTATCCAAAAAGTCCCCCACACCCACCCCCCCAATCCCCTACCCACCCACTCCCACTTTTTGGCCCTGGGGTTCCCCTGTACTGGGGCATATAAAGTTTGCAAGTCCAATGGGCCTCTCTTTGCAGTGATGGCCGACTAGGCCATCTTTTGATACATATGCAGCTAGAGACAAGAGCTCCGGGGTACTGGTTAGTTCATATTGTTGTTCCACCTATAGGGTTGCAGTTCCCTTTAGCTCCTTGGGTAATTTCTCTAGCTCCTCCATTGGGGGCTGTGTGATCCATCCAATAGCTGACCGTGAGCATCCACTTCTGTGTTTGCTAGGCCCCGGCATAGTCTCACAAGTGAAAGCTATATCTGGGTCCCCTCAGCAAAATCTTGCTAGTTTATGCAATGGTGTCAGCGTTTGGAAGCTGATTATGGGATGGATCCCTGTATATGGCAATCACTAGATGGTCCATCCTTTCATCACAGCTCCAAATTTTGTCTCTGTAACTCCTTCAATGGGTGTTTTGTTCCCATTTCTAAGAAGGGGCAAAGTGTCAACACTTTGGTCTTCGTTCTTCTTGAATTTCATGTGTTTAGCAAATTGTATCTTATATCTTGGGTATCCTAAGTTTCTGGGCTAATATCCACTTATCAGTGAGTACATATTGTGCTAGTTCCTTTGTGATTGGGTTACCTCACTCAAGATGATGCCCTCCAGGTCCATCCATTTGCCTAGGAATTTCATAAATTCATTCTTTTTAATAGCTGAGTAGTACTCCATTGTGTAAATGTACCACATTTTCTGTAACCATTCCTCTGTTGAGGGGCATCTGGGTTCTTTCCGGCTTCTGGCTATTATAAATAAGGCTGCTATGAACATAGTGGAGCATGTGTCCTTCTTACCGATTGGGACAACTTCTGGATATATGCCCAGAAGAGGTATTGTGGGATCCTCCAATAGTACTATGTCCAATTTTCTGAGGAAACGCCGGACTGATTTCCAGAGTGGTTGTACAAGCTTGTAATCCCACCAACAATGGAGGAGTGTTCCTCTTTCTCCACATCCTTGCCAGCATCTGCTGTCACCTGAATTTTTGATCTTAGCCATTCTGACTGCAGTGAAATGGAATCTCAGGGTTGTTTTGATTTGCAATTACCTGATGATTAAGGATGTTGAATATTTTTTCAGGTGATTCTCAGCCATTCGGTATTCCTCAGGTGAGAATTCTTTGTTCAGTAATGGGTTTATTTGATTTTCTGGAGTCCACCTTCTTGAGTTCTTTATATATATTGGATATTAGTCCCCTATCTGATTTGGGATAGGTAAAGATCCTTTCCCAATCTGTTGGTGGCCTTTTTGTCTTATTGACGGTGTCTTTTACCTTGCAGAAGCTTTGCAATTTTATGAGGTCCGATTTATCGATTCTTGATCTTACAGTACAAGCCACTGCTGTTCTATTCAGGAATTTTTCCCCTGTACCCATATCTTCGAGGCTTTTCCCTACTTTCTCCTCTATAAGTTTCAGTGTCTCTGGTTTAAGCGGAGTTCCTTAATCCACTTAGATTTGACCTTAGTACAAGGAGATACAAATGGATCAATTCACATTTTTCAACATGATAACCGCCAGTTGTGCCAGCACCATTTGTTGAAAATGCTGTCTTTTTTCCACTGGATGGTTTTAGCTCCCTTGTCAAAGATCAAGTGACCATAGGTGTGTGGGTTCATCTCTGGGTCTTCAATTTTGTTCCATTGGTCTACTTATCTGTCACTATACCAATACCATGCAGTTTTTATCACAATTGCTCTGTAGTACAGCTTTAGGTCCGGCATGGTGATTCCACCAGAGGTTCTTTTATCCTTGAGAAGAGTTTTTGCTATCCTAGGTTTTTTGTTATTCCAGATGAATCTGCTGATTGCCCGTTCTAATTCGTTGAAGAATTGAGTTGGAATTTTGATGGGGATTGCATTGAATCTGTATATTTCTTTTGGCAAGATAGCCATTTTTACAATGTTGATCCTGCCAATCCATGAGCATGGGAGATCTTTCCATCTTCTGAGATCTTCTTTAATTTCTTTCTTCAGAGACTTGAAGTTCTTATCATACAGATCTTTCACTTCCTTAGTTAGAGTCACGCCAAGATATTTTATATTATTTGTGTCTATTGAGAAGGGTGTTGTTTCCCTAATTTCTTTCTCAGCCTGTTTATCCTTTGTGTAGAGAAAGGCCCTGACTTGTTTGAGTTAATTTTATATCCATCTACTTCATTGAAGCTGTTTATCAGGCTTAGGAGTTCTCTGGTGGAATTTTTAGGGTCACTTATATATACTATCATATCATCTGCAAAAAGTGATATTTTGACTTCTTCCTTTCCAATTTGTATCCCCTTGATATCCTTTTGTTGTCTAATTGCTCTGGCTAGGACTTCAAGTACAATGTTGAATAGGTAGGGCAAGAGTGGACAGCCTTTTCTAGTCCCTGATTTTAGTGGGATTGCTTCCAGGTTCTCACCATTTACTTTGATGTTGGCTATTGGTTTGCTGTAGATTGCTTTTATCATGTTTAGGTATGGGCCTTGAATTCCTGATCTTTCCAAGACTTTTATCATGAATGGGTGTTGGATTTTGTCAAATGCTTTCTCAGCATCTAAAGAGATGATCATGTGGATTTTGTCTTTGAGTTTGTTTATATACTGGATTACATTGATGGATTTCCATATATTGAACCATCCTTGCATCCCTGGGATGAAATCTACTTGGTCAGGATGGATGATTGTTTGATGTGTTCTTGGATTCGGTTAGCAAGAACTTTATTGAGGATTTTTGCATCTATATTCATAAGGGAAATTGGTTTGAAGTTTTCTATCTTTGTTGGGTCTTTTTGTGGTTTAGGTATCAGAGTAATTGTGGCTTCATAGAATGAGTTGGGTAGAGTACCTTCCGTTTCTATTTTGTGGAATAGTTTGTAAAGAACTGGAATTAGGTCTTCTTTGAAGGTCTGATAGAACTCTGCACTAAACCCATCGGGTCCTGGGCTTTTTTTGGTTGGGAGACTATTAATGACAGCTTCTATTTCTTTAGGGGATATAGGACTATTTAGATCATTAACCTGATCTTGATTTAGCTTTGGTACCTGGTATCTGTCTAGAAACTTGTCCATTTCGTCCAGGTTTTACAGTTTTGTTGAGTATAGGCTTTTGTAGGATCTGATGGTGTTTTGGATTTCTTCAGAATCTGTTGTTATGTTTCCCTTTTCATTTCTGATTTTGTTAATTATGATGCTTTCCCTGTGCCCTCTAGTGAGTCTGGCTAAGGGTTTATCTATCTTGTTGATTTTCTCAAAGAACCAGCTCCTTGATTGGTTGATTCTTTGAATAGTTCTTCTTGTTTCCACTTGGTTGATTTCACCCCTGAGTTTGATTATTTCCTGCCTTCTACTCCTCTTGGGTGAATTTGCTTCCTTTTGTTCTAGAGCTTTTAGGTGTGTTGTCAAGCTGCTAATGTGTGCTCTCTCTAGTTTCTTTTTGGAGGTACTCAGAGCTATGAGTTTTCCTCTTAGGAATGCTTTCATTGCGTCCCATAAGTTTGGGTATGTTGTGGCTTCATTTTCATTAAACTCCAGAAAGTCCTTAATTTCTTTCTTTATTCCTTCCTTGACCAAGGTATCATTGAGAAGAGTGTTGTTCAGTTTCCACGTGAATGTTGGATTTCTATTAGTTATTTTGTTACTGAAGATCAGCCTTATTCCATGGTGATCTGATAGGATGCATGGGACAATTTCAATATTTTTGTATATGTTGAGGCTTGTTTTGTGACCAATTATGTGGTCAGTTTTGGAGAAGGTACCATGGGGTGCTGAGAAGAAGGTATATCCTTTTGTTTTAGGATAAAATGTCCTGTAGATATCTGTTAAGTCCATTTGTTTCATAACTTACATAACTAACTTCTGTTAGTTTCACTGTATCCCTGTTTAGTTTCTGTTTCCATGATCTGTCCATTGGTGAAAGTGGTGTGTTGATGTCTCCCACTATTATTGTGTGACGTGCAATGTTTGCTTTGAGCTTTACTAAAGTTTCTTTAATTAATGTGGCTGCCCTTGTATTTGGAGCATATATATTCAGAATTGAGAGTTCCTCTTGGAGGATTTTACCTTTGATGAGTATGAAGTGCCCCTCCTTGTCTTTTTTGATTATTTTGGTTGGAATTCGATTTTGTTAGATATTAGAATGGCTACTCCAGCTTGTTTCTTCATACCATTTGCTTGGAAAATTGTTTTCCAGCCTTTCATTCTGAGGTAGTGTCTATCTTTTTCTCTAAGATGAGTTTCCTGTAAGCAGAAAAATGTTGGGTCTTGTTTGTGTAGCCAGTTTGTTAGTCTATGTCTTTTTATTGGGGAGTTGAGTCCATTGATATTAAGAGATATTAAGGAAAAGTAATTGTTGCTTCCTGTTATTTTTGTTGTTAAAGTTGGCATTCTATTTATGTCCTTCTTAAAGTCTTTTTTTATCATTATGAGAAGTGACTTTAGATCTGAGTCTTGCTTTTCTGGTATGATAGTATATCAAGGACTTGCTATGATGGGAGAATTGGGTTCTGATGATGCCAAGTAAGGTTGGTTTCTGTTGCTTATGTTCTTTGCTTGCCTCCTGCCATCTGATTATCTCTAGTGCTACCTGCCCTAACTATATGTGACTTGAGCCTGTTCTTTATGTGATCCTGGTTGTTTTAGAACTCCTCAGAATCCAGCTGTCTCTGTGATCCTGTGTTTCCAGGATCCTATGATCCTGAGATCCTGGGTGTTTCTGGGATCAACAATTGATAAATTGGATCTCATGAAACTGAAAATCTTCTGTAAGGAAATGGACACTGTCAATGGGATAAAAGGGCAACCTTTTCATTGGTTTGGGAAAGATTTTCACTAACCCTATATCTGATAGAGGGCAATTATGCAAACTATACAAAGAACTCAAGGAGTTAGATACCACCAACCCAAATAATGGAGTACAAAGCTAAACAGAAAATTCTCAGCATAGGAATCTAGAATAGCCAACAAGCACTTAAAGAAATATTTAATATCCTTAGTCACTAGGGAAATGCAAATCAAAATGCCCCCTAGATTCCAACTTATACCAATCAGAATGGCTAAGATAAAAAAAAAAAAAAAAAAAACTCAAGAGATAACCGTTGCTGGTGGGATTGCAAACTGGTACAACCACTCTGGAAAACAGTCTGGTGGTTCCTCAGAAAATCAGAAATAGTTCTACCTGAAGACCCAGCTACACCACTCCTGGGTATATACCTAAAAGATGATCCACTATACCACAAGGACACATGCTCCACTATATTTCTAGCACCCTTATTTGTAATAGCCTGAAGCTAGCAGGATTTTGTACTGCTTAAAATTATACAATTTCTTTAAGCATAAACGTAATTTATTTCCATCATGAACTCTTTCATCATGAACAAGGAAATCTTACATTTCAACTTTATCTCATTGTAGCTGAGTGACCTTAAACAAGATATTTATCCTCTCTTGAACTTTAATATCTTACCTTGTGCTACAAATATAACCATAATCATCATACCTTTTAGCTGATTTTCTCACCCCTTTGTCAAGTCTATACTCCTACTTACATATCCATATCAAAAAGATCTGTGGTATATTATTCTACTTTACTAATTGTGATGTTTAGCACCCATCCTCTCACTTGAATGGTAGATTTTTTTTTATTTTAAGTCTAATACTAACATTGTGTGCTTTTGAAAAAAGAATGTACAATATGGTTCACTGTTTTGCGTAGTAGCACTGTAATTGCTAAGATAATAAAGATGTAGAACAGTTCCATCAACTTAGAAGTGTCCTCTTGCTTCTTTGCTGCTATTTAGTCCACTCCAACCATCTTTTAGAATCTGGCAATGACTGATCTGGCTCAAATGTTGTACAAACAGAATCAGACAGCAGTGTCCTTTTCTGTATGTCTTTGACTTTCTGATATCTGTTTGAAATTCACCCATGCTCTTGCATTTACTAGCAATTAATTAAATATTTGATTGGTACTCCACAGAACATGTATATTATACTTTATTGATGGATCAATTGGTTATTATGAATAAAGAAACAGTAAATATTTATATACTATTTACCATTGCCTTAATTTGTATTCATTTGTACTCAAATAAAAGTAGCATTGCTCATTAATAGGGCAAAGGGATGTTCCCTTTTGTAACACATTTTAAAAATATTTTCCAATGTCAGTATACAATTTTGCATTTTTACCAGTAGCATATGAGAAGGCTTACACCACCATATGCTTGCAAGCATTTGACACTACAGATAACGGCCCCCCTATATACACAAACATTTTTGAAGTTTATCTTCCAGTCATTTACTAATGATACCAAATTCTGTTTAAAATTTATATTTACAGCTTGCATATTTTAAATAATTGATTTCTCCTATACACTCTCTTTTATAAACTCTGTAAAGATAATTAGAAAAATTTTGACTAGGTTGTTTGGTTTTCTTATTTAGTTTTGATACTAATTTTTGTATTTATATTCTTGATAAGAATTCCTTGTCACAAGAAACTATTCCACATTCTGACTTATTTCCTGGACAAGAGGATTTTAGTTTTGTTAAATTCTCTCTTGTTTTGAAATTTCTTTTGTTGTGTCACATCTCTACAACACAGCTTCCTTCAATAATAATTCTTCTTCTTCTTCTTCTTCTTCTTCTTCTTCTTCTTCTTCTTCTTCTTCTTCTTCTTCTTCTTCTTCTTCTTCTTCTTCTTCTTCTTTTCACAGTCCAGTCATTATGCCCCTCCTGGTTCTTCCTCTGGCTGTTTTGCATCCATACCTCTTCCCTACATTTTTAAGAGGATGTTCCCCCCACCCCCACCGCACCAGGCCTCCCCCTCCCTGGGGTCTCAAGTCTCTTGATGGTTAGGTGCATCTTCTCTCACTGAGGCCAGTCCTCTGCTGTATATGTTTCAGGGGCCTCATATCAGCTGGTGTATGCTGCCTGGTTGGTGGTTCAGTGTTTGAGATATCTCAAGGATCCAGGTTAGATGAGACTGCTGGACTTCCTTTGGGTTCGCCGTCCTCCTCAGCTTCTTAAATTCTCACTGAAAAATTTGTTTTTCTTTATTTTGTGACTTTTATGTCATATCCTAGAAAGTCTTTGTTTGACTCAAATATATACAACTTAAAACTACGGGGCTCATAAGATGACTCAGTGGATAAAGGAACTTGTCACCAAGATGATAATCTGAATTTCTTCCCTGGGACCCACATGGTAGAAGGAAAAACCGAAAACACACATCATGACATTTGTGTGAACACCTCTCTCAATCTCTTTCTCTCTCTCTCTCTCTCTCTCTCTCTCTCTCTCTCTCTCTCTCTCTCTCTCCCTCCCTCCCTCCCTCCCTGTTTGCGTGTGTGTGTCTTTCTGTGTCTGTCTTCTTCTCTCTCTTTCTCTCAGTCTCTCTCACATATACAACATTCATGAACACGTGTATACAGACACAAAAAATAAATAGATATAAAAGTAATGAAATATTTGGAAACTTTCAACTATATTTCCTTTATCAAGTTTTTCTGACTCTATTAGATTTTTCAATTGTGGCCTTCTACCAATTTTTATTTAATTGTCATGTAAGCTGTAAAAATTGTGTTGGAGTTCATGTTTTGATCTATGTCTGTGTAACAAAATTTATTGCAAAGTTTACGTAGTTTATTCTGGACTATCAGCATAAGCAAAAAAAAAATCAATTATCAATCCTGTTCTCTGGAACATTTTTTTTACTCTATAACCAACATCACATTCTTATTATTGATATAGTTTTATGGTACTTCTTGAAACTTATATCCTGTATACAAACACATTTAGAAAACACATTTGGTGTTTTTAGCACTGTCCTTTTTTGCTTACATTTTACATTTGTAAATTTCTACCAAAGAATAAAAACAATACAAACAAAACTCTATACAAGACAGCTTTGACTTTATTTTATCTTATTATTTGGAGATTGTGTTCAATCTACTGATGTGTTTATGGAGAATTGAGACTATGTTAGTTTAACTACCCCTTTGTGTAAATTCTAAATATCAGTCAGTGGCAAAAGCCTTGTTGGATCACATGTCTACTCATGTGCATGTGTATAAAATTATCAATTCCCTGATATATTTGCATGCTTCATAAAACACGAGTTCACTCAAATTCCCCCTTTTCCCATCTAGATTCACTTCCAATTTTCTTCTCATTCCTTGTGCTGACAAAAATATCAATAAAATTATTCCTAATGATATTCTGCTATACTCATAGAATGGTGCCTTGTCAAGTCATCATCAGAGAGGTTTCCTCTTCCAGCAGACAGGAGCTAGTGCAGAGACCCACAGCTAGATATTATATGAAAAGAGTCTAAATTGGAGGTCTTCATCAGGTTTCTCCCCTCAGAGCTTGTGGAACCTCAGAGCAGAGGAAGGGGAGGAAAAGACTGTAGGAGTCAAAAGGGATGAAACATGAAGAACATGGCTCACTGAATCAACCAAACAGGGCTCATATGGGCTCACAGATTGAAGCAGCAGTCATAGGGCTTGTAAGGGTCTGGACCAGGTTCTCTGCTTATATTTTATGGTGGTTAGCTTGGTGTTTTTATGCAATTCCTAACATTGGGAGCAGGTGTATCTCTGACTCTTGCCTGTTCTTGGGACTCTTTCTCCTACTGGGTAGCCTTGTCCAGCCCCATCACAGTCCCAGTCCTCTCCTCCCAGTTCCACCCTTACAGCACCCCCCCATTACCCTCTTTCCTTCTCCTCAGACAAGGGGAAGCCCTCATGGGTACCAACCTATCCTGGCACATCAAGTCACAGCAGAACTAAGCACATCCTCTCCCACTGAGGCCAATCAAGGTAGTCCACATACAGGAAAGGGATTCATAGCCAGACAAGAGACAACAGAGTCAGAATCAGCCCCCACACCACTTATTAGATGACCCTTATAAAGACCAACCTGCACATCTGTTACAAATCTATAAGGATTTTAAGTCTCCCTGTTTGTTCTTTGCTTGGTGGTTCAGTCTCTGTGAGCCCCCTGGGCCCAGTTTAGTTGATTTTGTAGGTCTTCTGGTGTTGTCTTTGACCCATCCAGCTCACTCAGTTCTATCCCTCACTCTTCTACAAGTCTTTCCAAGCTCTGCCTGATGTTTGGCTGTGAATCTTTGCCTCTGTCTCCATCTGTTGCTGGATAAAACCTCTCAGGAGACAGTTATGCTAGACTCCTATCTGCAAGCATAGTAGAGTATCATTAATAGTGTCAGGGGTTCTCTCTCTCACATGGAATGAGTCTCAAGTTGGGACAGTTATTTGTTGTGTTTGGTTGTTCTCGTTTGGAGAGCTGATCTGTTCTGAAGGGAAATGTTAGTGGAGTGGATCTGAGGAGATGGAGCTAGAAAGTATGGTGTGAAGTGAAACTGTGGTCAGAATGGTTTGTATGAGAGAGTACAATCAAAGAAATCTACAATAAAACAAAATGAGAGAATTCAATTAAAAAAACTGTGGTTGGTGGTAATTTTATGGAAGAACATCAAAGATGTGCTGCTGTCTTCTCTTCTCTGTAAGAATGTCAAATATATTATTTGTCCATATCTTCCTTATAAACTTTCATTATTTTTTCTGTTTACTAGTTAGATAGTCAGTGTATGTCTTTGAAAATGTTTCTCTGTGCTAATTTCTTTGCTTTGGAATCACTAATGCTTTAATGACCTGACCATTTCATCCATAATTTCTAGGAACTTCACATAATGTTCACTGGCACTTTCTTTTGTCATTTCAATTTTGCTGAGACAGTGGATCTTTTCATTTTGTAATTTCATATTTTTTAAACTTCAATTTGTTTTAGGTTTCTCTTTTAAGAAATTCTGCTATCCATGTTTTTGAATTTTCTTGTGACTCATTGGATATAGTTATGATAAGTACCATAAAATCTTGACCTCTCCAACACCAGGGTCATATAATTTAATCTCATTAATTATATATTTTCCTTTATATTTGGTAGAATTTTCCTGGTTCTTGTTAAGTAGGACATTTACAGTATTTTATCATGGAGTCTGGATCCTCTTATAGTACTATGAGAAGATTTCTTTATCTCATTTGTTTTAAAAGGTCTCTCTGGGTAATAGTCTTTGTTGCTTAAAGTTTTAAGCCTTTCTTTTGATGCCTTGGTTTATCTCATGTTCCACTTAGGAGACAGTATATGGCCATGGTTGAAGTCTAAGTTCATTTTAAATACTCAAAGGCTGCCATGCAGCTATGGGTCTGTTCCATACTTTTGCTGCTCATGAAGTCTCCTAAAATAGAGGCACTAAAGTAAATTGTATTTTTCTTCTCAAACCTTTGGTATGCTGACATTAAGTCAGGCCATGCATATACAGCCTGAAGATTATCATTCAGAACAGGTGGAATACTTTGCTTAACATTTTTTTTTCTATTCTGGAATGTCCACATATTCTTTGTCCCCCATGAATCCCTTTCTCTACTTTTCCTAATAAGATATATGAGGTTTCTGTCATAATTTCAGCCACTTGTGCCACAGCCCCACCTTGCAGTTACTCCTTTAGAGAAAACTTGTCAATGAAAGTAAGAAAAAATAGGAAACTTTTTCCTGCACAGGCTGTTCTCTCAAATCTCTGCATACCATCATAGTTACCTTTCTGTGTATTTTCTAGCCAAGGTACATACTTAATATGTTTTCAGAGGTTTTATTAATAATTGGCCATAATGTATTTGCTGTATTTACTTGTTATTATTTTTGACACACTATGGAGTTTATTTAGTCTGTGCTACTCCTCAACCATATTACCAATCCAAATGCATTTTCCCATGTCAGCCTCAAAAGTACTAGGACTTCAGGTAAACATTACCAAGTGCCTCCTGCTAGATTAGTTATTTGTACTGCCACTGTTAACTTTAGTTTATTCTATATTGTCTTTGTGAAAGTCAAGATACTCATTTATTCTAGTAGAACAACAGTAGAGTTCTAAATGTAATGTGTCAATGATTATGTTCCTTTAAATGTCTCCTAAGTTTTATGTTACAAATATGTATTGTGCCAACTTCTTATTTATAGTCTTTAACAGAAAGGCAGCTGGCTATTGGAGTTTTTCTGAACATTCTAGATACAAGACAATCGATGGAGTAGCATAGACAAGAAACATAGACCCAAAACATGCAAAATGCCAACAGTGTGATGTGCTTGTAGACACATGCCTCTATTAACAGGCATGCGACTTCTTCCTTTCCAATTTGTATCCCCTTGATCTCCTTTTGTTGTCGAATTGCTCTGGCTAGGACTTCAAGTACTATGTTGAATAGGTATGGAGAAAGTGGGCAGCCTTGTCTAGTCCCTGATTTTAGTGGGATTGCTTCAAGCTTCACACCATTTACTTTGATGTTGGCTACTGGTTTGCTGTAGATTGCTTTTATCATGTTTAGGTATGGGCCTTGAATTCCTGATCTTTCCAAGACTTTTATCATGAATGGGTGTTGGATTTTAGCAAATGTATTCTCTGCATCTAACAAGATGATCATGTGGTTTTTGTCTTTGAGTTTGTTTTTATAGTGGATTGTGTTGATGGATTTCCTTATATTAAACCATACCTGCATCCCTGGCTGAGACAAAAGGATGGACAATCTAGAGACTGCCATACCCGGGGATCCATCCCATAATCAGCCTACAAACGCTGACACCATTGCATACACTAGCAAGATTTTGCTGAAAGGATCCAGATATAGCTGTTTCTTGTGAGGCTATACCGGGGCCTAGCAAACACAGAAGTGGATGCTCACAGCTATTGGATGGATCACAGGGCACCCAATGGAGGAGCTAGAGAAAGTACCCAAGGAGCTAAAGGGGTCTGCCATCCTATAGGTGGAACAACAATATGAACTAACCAGTACCCCCCAGAGCTCATGTTTCTAGCTGCATATGTATCAGAAGATGGCCTAGTCAGCCATCATTGGAAAGAGAGGTCCATCGGTCTTGCAAACTTTATATGCCTCAGTACAGGGGAACGCCAGAGCCAAAAAGTGGGAGTGGGTGGGTAGTGGAGTAGGGGGGAGGGCATGGGGGACTTTGGGGATAGCATTGGAAATGTAAATGAAGAAAATACCTAATTAAAAAATGTAATTAAAAAAATAAAAAGAACCGGGATCCGGGACTCCGTTGAAAGTAGTCTGCACAGGTGAGAGTGTGCACTACAGAAGCTAACAGCTTCTGGGACAGGCAGGAGCCACAGAGCTTCCAAGGCAGCCTCCCTTTTCGGGCTCCAGACATTCGGGCACCTTCCCGGCCAGAGGATAGGTGTCCGCCCAGCCCTGGAGGGCTTTGCTCAGCATCTTGGTTCTGAGACGCCACTGAAAGTAGTCTGCACAGGTGAGAGTGTGGACTACAGAAGCTAACAGCTTCTGTGACAGGCTAAAACAACACAGCTTCTGGGATAGGTTCTGTTTTGGGCCTTCATCTTTGGCCAGGAAGGAGGTCTGAACGCCAGATATCTCTGTGCCTTCCCTGTAAGAGGAGAGCTTGCGTGCATAGAGTGCTCTGACCACTGAAACTCAAAGGAGAAAGCTAGTCTCCCATGTCTGCTGATAGAGGCTAACAGAATCACCAGAGGAACAATCTCTAACCAGAGACAACTATAACAACTAACTCCAGAGATTACCAGATGGCGAAAGGTAAATGTAAGAATCTTACTAACAGAAACCAAGACCACTCACCATCATCAGAACCCAGCACTCCCACTTTGTCCAGTCCAGGGCACCCCAACACACCTGAAAAGCTAGACCCGGATTTAAAAGCATATCTCATGATGATGGTAGAGGACATCAAGAAGCTGAAGTGATCTGCAATCCTATAGGTGGAACAACAATATGAACTAACCAATACCCCCCCCCCCCCGGAGCTCGTGTCTCTAGCTGCATATGAATCAGAAGATGGCCTAGTCGGCCATCAGTGGAAAGAGAGGCCCATTGGTCGTGCAAACTTTACATGCCTCAGTACAGAGGAATGCCAGGGCCAAGAAGTGGGAGTGGGTGGGTAGGGAAGTGGGTGGGGGAGCGTGTGGGGGACTTTTGGGATAGCATTGGAAATATAATTGAAATAAATACCCAATAAAAATATGGAAAAATTAATTAATTAATTAATTAAAACATTAAAAAATAGACTTTACTAAAGCTCAAAGCACACATTGCATCCTATGCAATAATAGTGGGAGAGTTCAACACCCCACTCTCAGCAATGGACAGATCATGGAAACAGAAACTAAACAGAGACACAGTAAAACTAACAGAAGTTATGAACCAAATGGATCTAACAGATATTTATAGAAAATTTCATCCTATGGCAAAAGAATATACTTTCTTCTCAGTACCTCATGGTACCATCTCCAAAATGACCATATAGATTGTCACAAACAAGCCAAAACAGATACAAGAAGATTGAAATAATCTTATATACCCTATCAGATCACCATGTACTAAGGCTGGATATAAAATTAACTCAAACAAATCAGTAGCCTTCATTTACTCAAAGGATAAACAGGCTGAGAAAGAAATTAGGGAAATGCACCCTTTACAATAGTCACAAATAATATAAAATACCTCGGTGTGATTCTAACTAAGGAAGTGAAAGATCTGTATGATAAGAACTTCAAGTCTCTGAAGAAAGAAATCGAAGAAGGTCACAGAAGATGGAAAGATCTCCCATGCTTATGGACTGGCAGGATTAATATAGTATAAATGACTATCCTGCTGAAAGCAATCTACAGATTCAATGCAATCCCCATCAAAATTCCAACTCAATTCTTCACTGAGTTAGAAAGAGCAATTTGCAAATTCATCTGGAATATGAAAGAAAGAAAGAAAGAAAGAAAGAAAGAAAGAAAGAAAGAAAGGAAGGAAGGAAGGAAGGAAGGAAGGAAGGAAGGAAGGAAGGAAGGAAGGAAGGAAGGAAGGAAGGGAAAAAAAGAAAAAAGAAAAAGGAAAAAACCCAGGATAGCAAAAACTATTCTCAACAGCAAAAGAACTTCTGGGAGACTCACCATCCCTGACCTCAAGCTGTATTACAGAGCGTTAGTGATAAAAACTGCATTGTATTGGTACAGAGACAGGCAGGATGATCAATACAATTTAAGGCCCAGAAATGAACCCACACACATATGGTCACTTGATTTTTGACAAAGGAGCTAAAATCGTCCAGTGGAAAAAAGACAGCATTTTTAACAAATGATGTTGGTTCAACTGGAAGTCAGCATGTAGAAGAATGCAAATCAACCCATTCTTGTCTCCTTATGCAAATCTCAAGTCCAACTGGATCAAGGACCACCATATAAAACCAGATAAACTGAAACTTATAGAGGAGAAAGTATGGAATATTACAGGAATATTGCATACTAATGAATTTTAGAAAGATAGAAAATATCCCAGTATGGCCTATACCCTCAAAAACATGGCAACCACTTTTTCAAGAACTAGTAAGTTGATTCTAAAATTTATCTAGAATTATGAGGCATTATTTATAGCTTAAAAACCTAAAGCCTGAAAAATAAAAACAAATCTGACTTATATCATCACATATTAAACCTATCATTAATATATAATAGAATTATTTATCATGAATGAAGTTTGAACTAAATGTTTGAAACCAATCAATGTGCTTCAACTCACTGACTCAACATACACTAACAAGACAAAAACATATAAATGACACACAAAAATGAATTTGAAAAGGTATCACTTTCCCATTAAACATTTTCAGAAACCTAAAGATAGAAAAGAAGATTGCAGGCAGCCATGGTGGCATATCCCTTTAATACCAGCACTTGAGAGGCAGAAGCATGTAGATCTCTCTGTTTGAGACCAGCTTGGTTTGTAGAACAAGTCTCACGATAACCACACCCACACAGAGATACCCTATCTCACACAAAAAGAAAAAAAGATTGTGGAACATCCCTTGATATGATCCTTGATACAACTGTAATTGGGGATAAGGCACAAAAGAAATGGGCTCTTTTTAACATGAGTTAACATTGTAAATCATCTCTCAGTAGTAGTGACACCAGTTCAAGTTTTTAAATAGATACTCCTAGAGCTGATGTTGAGATACCCAAGGAATCAACTGAGGGAGGAGAGAAATTAAATACATTCTTAAAAAAATATGTAATAGAAACTGAGCATAGTGCTACACACCTTTAAGCCCAGCACTCTGGAGGCAGAGACAGATTCTATGAGTTTTAGGCCACCCTGAGTTCCAGGACAGCCAGAGATACACAGAAAATCTGTCTAAAAATAAATAAAATAATTATTTCTTTGGAATAAAAAGGAAACAAGATTGCGAGATGTTATGAAATTGAAAAGCTGACATAATCATCTATATGATTGATGAAATCAATCTAATGAAATCCAGGGAGGGGAACTACTCAAATTCTACTTCTGGCATTAGAGCACCAGTGAATTGGATATTTGCTTTTAAATAAACATTTGAAGTTCCTGAAATTGGTCCTAATGGCATACAGAAAATGAAATATATATATATATATATTGAAGAAAATCTACTAAATTTTAAGGAGGAATGCAAGAACCCATGATATTTAAAACAAGAGCTAAGCTATTCTTGCTTATTGCCCTTCTAGCTCAGCAACACAGAAACCATTCCACACCTGTGCTTCCAGCAACTGTCTGGCCCCATCTTTCACTTGGATTTCTATTTTACACATGGGCATAGAACAACAGGATTTCCCACACAAGCTTGTGCTGAAACTGAATTTTGCAAAACTTTGACTTGGAGGTAGGTTGTCCCCTTTAACCCTAATACTCCACTTATGAGGTCGAGACTCTAATGTACATATAAATTTGTAGTTCCAAATGCCTTTTAATTTGGCTGAAAAATAAGCTGATAGGATCTGAGCCATGGCTAACACTCCTAAAAGCTCAACTAGTATAATGAAGATGCCTCTCAAACAAAATGTGTTGCTGTTTAACATTTGACAATGGAACAGAAAATATTAAATCTGTGCCAGAAAAGAATTCACTTAATTTGTAATGAGGTATGCATTCACAAAACATGAGAGATTGTGGTAAAAGACAATGTTGGGGAAATGGGAAGGTTTATAGGAAATTGGAATACCCTCTAAACCACCTAGAGAAACTAGGAAAGGAAAATTAGGAGAAATATTGTACCCAGGGCTCATTTTTCATCTCTAGCCCTTACACTATGAGAGAGAGAGAGAGAGAGAGAGAGAGAGAGAGAGAGAGAGAGAGAGAGAGAGAGAGAGAATGAATGAATGAATATGCACCATGAAGCCAGAAGTCAACATCCGGTCTCTTCTTCAGTTGCTTTCCACATTGTTCCACATTGTTTTTTAGACAGGGCACTAATTGAACCTCATCCTGGCCAATTCGGACAAATCTGGCTGATAAGCCTGAGATTCTCTTGTCTCTGCCCCATCATCACTAGGATTACATACATGCACTGTATGCCTAGATTTCTAAGTGGGTTCTGAGGGGCCAAACCGAGTTCCTTGTTCTTGCACAAGCATTTTACTAACTGAGCAATCTTCCCCAGATCTACATAAGTTTTTGAAGGATTTTTTCTTAGTTCAGTACTGTTATCAGGGAAGAAGAAAAAATGTTAGGTCCCAAAAGGGCAATTGATGAAACCTGTGAAAATCCCTTTTTACCAATCAGAGAATAACATTCACTACTAATGGTGAGCTTCTATCCTTTTGCCTAACAATCACTCACCCATCCCAGAAATCCAACAGTATAATATGTCAATGGAAAACATTTTTCTTAAACATCTTACACATCTATGAATACTTGGATCCTTTATGAAAGTGTTGTGATTTTCTTATATCAAAAAAATTAAGTGAGACCAGGAAACCAATAAGACCAGTAGAGTTACAATTTTTCAAGAACAGCTAATTAAAGAAAGAAAATAAGCTGTGAGCTGAACTCTTAGAAACATCCCATGTTTCTAATTCAGTCTCTCTAGAGAACATTGTATTATAATTTCCAGAAGCTAGTTTGAAGAAGGGATTTTTTCCCCAATATTATAAAGAAAATAAATTTTAGGAGTCAGAGAATAATATGTCTCAAAGGGATCGCAATTGTTTCTCTAATTCCCTAGCAAACACCTTCAATAAGAGATCTGCTTACTACAGAGACAACTCCGAGTCACAGATGTACTCTAATTCTTCTCACAGATGGATGTGGTTTTGTATAACACACTCATTAAAAAATGCTGCGAGAGACTACAGGTTATATTAGCAGGATGATGCGCTTTTGCAGACATTACAAGATAATAACTCATTTGGTCTGGAAAAACATTGATTAAAAGATTGACCAGGCATAATGGCACACCTCTTTAATCCTACCACACATGTAACAAAAGTAGATAGACCTCAGTAAGTTCAAAGCCAGTTTTAACTACATAGTGAGTTCCAGGGCTGGCAGGTCCACAGAATGAGATCTTGTCTAAAAATAAGAGATATTAATAGATGTAGAAATGCATTTGATAAAATTCAACCAATCATCTAATTTTAAAATTATATATATATATATATATATATATATATATATATATTACTGTTGACATAATACTAAATGAGAAAAAAAGCCAAAAATTTCTCTTTAAGATCAGGAATAAGCTAAAATGGCTACTTTCATCAATTTTACTCAAGATACTCTTGGAAGACTTTGGCAGGGTAATTAGGAAAGAGAAGGAAATAAAGAGCATCTAACATGGAAATGCAAAAGTCAAATTGTCACTGTTTGTAAGTAACATAATGTTATATGTAGAACAAACAAAAAATGCCCCTATGATCAACATGACATCTACAAAATTGTTATATGCCAATCGTGACTTACAAGTCACTGAATAAGTAATAGAGCAATTTCATTTGTAAAAGGTGTAAAATGTAGATACTTAGCAATAAATCCTCAAAGAGGAAAAGGACCACTGCAGTGAAAACTACAAAAAAAAATGAGGAAAGAAATTGAAAATTACACAGAAACTAGAAGTTATCCCATTTCCATAGATTGAAAGAATCACAGTTAAGATATCCATACACCTAGAATTGTCTGCAAGTTCAATGCTCACCATATAAAAATACTAATTAAGTGTTTGAAAGAACTAAAATAACCCTAAAATCATATGATATCACATTACATCCCAGGAAGTGTGCAAACAATTCCATGTAAAATGAACAAAGCAAGAGGTATTGTACTACTAGACTCCAAAGGATACTACAAAGCTATGGTAACAAAAAAAACATTAAAACCACTGTAAAATACATACACTGGCATAAAATAGACATGTAAGACAGAAGACAGAGTACTGTAATCAAGTCCAGTTAAGTGATTTGAAATACAAGTGTTATGAATGCAAATTGGAACCAAATTAGTATTTTTATTAAGTTGTGCTGGGGAAAAATGGATACCAGAAATGAAATTGGATCTATATTTATCAGTAGTTACAAAACGCAACTCAAAAATCCTGAAGGATTTAAGGATTTTCAAGTCTTACTTGAAAGCACAAAATTACTAGGAAAACCCCAGGGTAAACACTAGATCATAAAAATAAGCAAGATAGAGAAAAAGAGAAAATTTTTGATACCTAAACCTCAGACAGGAAGCTAATATCTAGACTACACAAATAACTGAAAAGTTGAAACATGAAAATACTCCCAAATTGCCCAATTATAATGGATGAAGAATGGCCTCACTAGGAATGGAAGGCTACCAAATAAAAAGTCTAGCTTCAGAAATGTGTTATCTCTTTCTGTTTGGTTATCCAGTGATGTCCCATAGATTTCCAAACATTAAAGATATGCTCTTGGTTATCATACTGAAATTAACACTAAAACACTATTGCTGAAGACACCATATATTTGAATCATACAACACAGGGGAAAAAAAGTCTAGCTTGTACTCAACTAGAAGCTTCATCAATACTGACTAGCTTTCAGAGTGCTACTAAGTACTATGCACACTACTGTAGAGAACAAGTCATCAATAGTACCCAGCTGTGAACTCTGGGAGCTAGAAAAATGACTGGCCTAGAAAAGACATGTCCACTGTAAATTAGTGGTGTGAATGTCATGGAAGAAAGCAATGATGCTCTGTTTGGACTTTTATGTCCCACTGTACAAGATGAATTACAGAACTGGAATCATTATTGGGCACAGAACATACACGAAGACAGGTCATAGTCCCTAGGAAAGAAACTGCAAGCATTATTCTGCTAAATAGACATAGTAGTAAATCAACTACTAATGATTTATCATTATACTTGTAAATTAATGTATCCATTAACCCCCATCAGAGAAGCTTCTATTTGCATTAAATGGTATTTAACACAGAGAGCCACAGAGTTCAGAATGTTCAACCTTAAATGGAACATCTATATAATACCTACTTTTCCTGTGATTCAGGAATCATTGTGGAAGGGGGAAGATAAAGACTGTAAGAAACAGATATGGTGCATGAAACAGTATCTTCTGGACAGCAGGACAGCTGCACATATAAATTCACAGTGGTTGGGACAGCATGTGCAAGACCTGTGTAAGCTCAAGCCAAACAAATCCCTGCACAGAGAGGGGAGCTGGACATTAAACACTCCCCAGAGCTGTGGAGTGACGATGGGTCCTTTAGAGGCACAGTGAAGTTTCCTTAAGGATGTAGCCCCTGGTAAGTTGACCATACTCCAGTCGAAGGCAATACTTCCAAGAATATATGGATACACAAGTTGGAAGTGGTGTGCATAGGAAAAAAGGACACAAAAGTTGAGTGGGTAAGAAAAGGGGGTAGATCTAGAAGCAGTTGAACAAGGAAAGTAAATATGATCAAAAGAAATTGTACAAAAATTATCAAAGAACTAAAAATTATGTAAAGTTTATTCTACTTTGTGTATTTTTGTTATTTGGTAATATTTAATGATTCACTATTTGGTTTTTCTAGCTACTAAAGGTAAAACTTGAAATATTGATTTTAACTTCTTTTCGAATGTAGCCATCCTCTTAGCACTACTTATGTTTATATATTTCCATGGAAATTGTTGAAAAATTTTCCATTTTAGCTCTTTTTGACTCATAGGTTTTACATAGAAGTGTGCTGTTTAGTTCCAGTCTATTGACAGATTCTCCAAATATATTCATATCATGAAATTCTAATTTAGTTATGCATTTTAATAGTGGATCTGGATTTAAAAGACAGGATCTTGGGGCTAAGGAGCAAGATAACACTTTTTATTCTTTATTTGTTAAGAAAAAAAATTCTCCCAAGCATGAGGACCCGAGTTCAAGCCCCACAATCGAGGTAAAAAAATTGCTGCACAATTGGGGTACACTTGTAATTTAAATGCTGGGAGACAAAGAGAGGGATCCTTGAGCTTCATTGTGCATCAATTCTGGTTTAATGAGTGAGCACCAGGCCAGTAAGATATCAGTGGCTTTAATGAGGATTGTCATCTGGTCTATACACACACACACACAGAGAGAGAGAGAGAGAAAGAGAGAGAGAGAGAGAGACAGAGAGACAGAGAGAGAGAGAGAGAGAGAGAGAGAGAGAGAGAGAGAGAGAGAGAGAGAGAGAGAGAGAGAGAGAGAGAGCGCTAGCAGAATATGTTTTGTCTTAGTAAATATTACCAGGAAACCTGAAAACCTATCATTATGCTGTTGTTTATTAGAATGCCATTAACTCAGACTGTTTGTTGATGTGTGATCATTTTCAGCTGCTTCTTCTTCTTTTTTCTGTTCTGTTTGTAACTTTCTCAGGTTTCTACTTTCTCAGGTTTTTTCATTTGCCTACAATCTGAGATATTGCTTTTCCTTTAAAGTACCTTTCTCAGGGAGAGGAAATGGGAGGAGGGACTGTGTAAGGGAGGACCAAGAGGAGGGATAAGACAAAAATTTTTGGTTTTGCTTTTTCTTATTAAAGTATTTTTGATAACATCATATATGAGCACTGCATCAACATCAGTCCTACACTTCCATCCTCCCCTCTGTCTTCGTCCCATGCCCCTTCTCACTTTCATTACCTCTTCCAATTTGACTTGCTCTGACTTCCAGTATTAGTGTGAAAAGAAATACTGTGCCTTTAAAAAATGTTGTCTGGAAAATGTACAGGAATAATGGAATTCACTGTCACTATTTATGCAAGGTGATTTATAGTTGTTGAAACTATTGGATACAAGTTGGAAAATGCAATCAAAATAGTCTCAATGTCCCATACCATACATAATTGCCTATTTAATGTAAGCTAAAAATGGTAATTTTAGGATATATAACTTGGTAGACATCAATCAACCTTAAGAATTAAACACACACACATACACGCAAACATACATGTACCACACATATACACATGCATACATACACCACACACATACATATACATACAGACTTACATACATATATACATATACCACACACACACAATGTCTCCTTCTTGAATAATTCTCCAAGAAAGATCCAATTAGTTCTTGTGCTTTTATTTCCAAAAACAAATAAGGAACACCCTAGCAACATCATAAAAGATTATTACCAGGTTATATCTTGAAGAGGAATGAGGATGTTCAAGCCTGGATGTAAATCCAAATCAAGAGAGATTGTTGTAAGGAACATTTTGATTATAATTAGAAAATTTTAATATGGATGCAAATTATATTAGGTTAAGTTATATGTGTATTATTTTTAAAGGTTTTTTGTTCTATGGAAGTATGTAATAAAAGTCTTTAGCAATGAAAGAGTACAGAATAAGTGACTATCAAATTGAGGAGAATTAAAAACATACACATTCATACTTTCCATTCAAGATAGTCCATAGCATAATATATTTGTCTTGCTTAATGAAATTCTCCAAAAACAGATGACAGGTCAGTTGCTGAAGTAAAGGATCAGAATAAAATCCTGGTGCTCAGAGGGAAGAAACTCAACTATAGACTAAGTACCTCCATCAACAGAAGGCACATTATTATGTTTTTAAGGGGCATTATCTCATCAGAGGAATTTTAAAAGAGTAACTGACCTCCAAGTCCAGGTCGAAGCCGGTTATCATAGCCATCCAAAAGCCGATCCAAGATTCTAGTGAAGATAGTGATATTATCTGTACTATCATCAGGAATATCTGGGGCATGCTTGGGAGAGAGTCTGCAAAGGAAAATAAGAGTTCTTAATAGGAAACAATTACATGACAAAACATTTGAATTCTAGAAGATTTCATTAAGTAGACCGGGCAAATTTAATAGCTGTACATCTTGACCCACAAAGTAAACAATTCTTATTTGTTACAATAATTGCCTGTGTAGGAAAAGAACAGTACTCCAAACTTGAATTCTCCCTTCTACACTTGAATGAGATTTGCCAGGTACATGTTTCAGCCTCATCTCAGCAACAGACAAACACATGCAGAAATCTCAGAAATCTCAGTATTACTGGAAACAATAAGTGGCAGACATTTGATTGATCAAATTAAAGAAGACCGTTATTGAGAACTTGCCTCCAATCTAGTCCAGAGAGATCCATGATTACAGAAGTCAGACAAAACTTTGAACTACCCTCAGTCACCACCATATAAAGACAGAGCAACCAGTAAGAGTTTAGAAAATACTAAAGCTATGAGGAATAAGCTTGCCCCAAAATCAGGCCACCTGATTCTTCCAATCCCAAGCCACCCTGAAAAGCAGCCCTACCCAATAAACCCTATACAGGCCCATGTTCTTCCCAGTTCTCTGCTGCTTCTCACCAGAACATAGGCAGCCACTCTCCCAGGTTTTTCCCTCTCAATAAATATTTTACATAATATTTGCTATGCAATGTGACTTCATTGTATTCCTTGGCTCCTGACTTCCAGGATATCTTTCCATGCAAGCTGTAACACTTAAACCTATCCCTATCTGAGGAACTATTGTCAGTTGGTGACTATTGGGAGAGGGAAAATCAATTTTCTGTCAGAATGTGGCCCCTGATAGGTCCATGATGCTCCAGGGGAAGACCACATTCATCAATAAATGGGCAGTGCAGACTCATTTGAATGTTCTAAAAAGAAAAGAAAAGGAAGGTGAAGGATACACGATAGAATGTGTACAGAAAAGAGGAGTGGATATGGGAGGAGTTGGAGTAGGAACTGGGTATAATAAAGAAAAACTGTCCAAGATTCTCACTCAACTTTTAAAAAAAATGCTAAATACAGCTTCAAAACATTCTTAGTAAATTTCTCCATGATTTTACACTTGATCAAGTTCTCAAGGAACTAAAAGAAGTTAATACTAAGTACAAGCCAAAAATATTCTCAGGAAATTTTTCTATGATTTTACTTGGTTACTGATACATTTTTCTCTTGCTTAGAGAACCAAATGTTGATTTGTAGTAGAATGTTCATCAGAACCTTCTCTTCAATAACTGAAGTAGAACAGGATGTTGTAGCTTTTGCTTATCCAAAGGTATAGGAAAATAGTACATCACGATAGAAATCACATAATTCTTTTCGCTTTTAATTTACCTAGGAAATATCTCAAGATATTAGTACCAATCAAAGAAAGAAACTGCATAAAACTATACATTTATTAAACTGATGAGATGTATCCCATAGCTATGCCCATTGTTATTCATTCCTATCACTGTCGGTTAGATCAAATAAGATAATGATAGTTTTCCATAAAGAATAAAAATAAGTCTGCAAATAAACCATCTGTGAGTCAAGCAACTTAGTAATATATTTAATCCTAAAAATATATTGGTAGTATTTTCAGAAAATTAAAATCAAATATTTGAAGTGTCAGTTTTTTATCACAACTTCATATAGATGGTTTATTTCCTTTTAAAAATCAGTTTATTTTGAGAATTTCATGTATGAGCACTGTATTTAAATCATTTACACTCCCCTCCTCCTTTCAACTCCTCCTATGTCCTCCTTATTCCCTCTCAAATCTTTATTATGTTGTATAGAATATGATGAATATATGTACATATACATACATTCTTCTAAGTCCATTTAGTATTGCTTAAATGTGCCTGTGTTTAAATGTAAAAATTTGGAACAGGAAAACCTATTGTGGAACTTGTCCCTGAAGATTCATCCTCCCTATTTCATCAGATATTGTTTGTAGCTCTTTACCTGTGGGTGCGACCTTGGAAAATGTCCCCCATCCATGTTGGCATATAAACTTTGAGTAAAATATTTCCTTCCTTGGAAATCTTTGGGAGGGAATGAAAAAATTGCTTTGCAAGTGAAGACTGTTTTTTAATTTCTACCCCAAGGATTAAAGAATAAAAATAATTTTTTTAAAGAAAACTTCTAATAATGAAATGAGAAACCTTTAAAAATGTATACTTTTATGCTATGAGATGAAGTTCATGGACCACATACAGATTAAGTACAGGATATCAGTCCTATCAGCATTAGTTCAACCTCATCAAAGATCCCAGTGTGTTTACGTTCAGGAAAAGCCAGAGAAGCACAGCTGCAGAGTTGCTGATGCAGTTCATACAACAAACCACAGAGAAGAAAAATGCACTTCATTAAAAGAATGCCAATTTCCTTAATTTTGCATGTCTACTAGAAGAAAAATAGAATTTAAAAAAAAAATTAAAAGGCTCGGCAGATCATCTCTCTCTACTGCACTCAAGGTTTCCATAAGGCTTACAAAATAGAATTCCAGTTCCTTAGCCTGATATTCATAGCATTATATAATATATTCTGAATATATGTGTACAGTTGTAAATTTCACTACTTTACTTTAGTATCAGAAATTATGGCCAGATTAGTTTATTTCATTTCTTAGTGTCCTCAAGGTTTCCATTCTCCAAGACCAGTGTTTCCCAGAAGTGGGAAGTCAAACAAAGTTTTAACCATTATAATACGCATTATATATCCAAAACCATCAAAAACACCTACAATCCAATTGCATGCATTATACTGTCTTTCCAGAAGGTATTTAATGAATTAAGAATGGGATTTGGCTAGGTCATGTCTATATTATCTATTGTGGTTCTCATGTAAAGTATCTTCCTAAAAGGTTCTTATTTTGAAGGTTTAGTCCTGAGCTAGTGGTTATATTGATACAGGGTTTTACTGTGAGGGAGATAACTTTATTAACTGAATCAATACTTTGTATTATGTATTATTAGGAAACAGAGTCTACTGAATGAAACAGGTCACTAGGAATATCCCCTTGAAAGGTGTGTGTGTGTGTGTGTGTGTGTGTGTGTGTGTGTGTGAGAGAGAGAGAGAGAGAGAGAGAGAGAGGTCATTACAGACATTAGAAAGCAAGCTTTAGGACTGTTAGGGAAATCTGGGGTCAGGGCCTGGCCACTGCAGCTTCTTAGGTGGGGACCTGGACACTTATATGCCTTAAGGGTTTACAAAGTTTCAAAGTATACAAAGTTTACAAAGAGAATATCTGTCCAAGACCCCAACCTCACTTTCTAGGCCTTCCTCTGGAGGAGTTCCACTGGTCAGGTCCTGGCCCCAGGCTTCCCTAATAGTTGTAAAGGCTGTTCTCTAATGACAGTAACAGCCTTTCTAAGCCCCCATCCTAAAGAAAAATTCCAACAATCCCTAAACTTCCCTCTATATGTTGATGCTGAGAACTGAACTCAGGTCCTCTGTGAGAGCAATATGCACTCTTAACCACTGAGATCTTTCTCAAGCCACAAGAATGTAAATTTCAAATCAATACATCTATATCTTTGGTTCGATGACACTAAATCAGGCTATGTTATGTAACGAGAAGTAATAAACTTCCCACCATCTTCTCTTCAACTTAAAATATCAGCTATCACCATTATCACTACCATACTATCTTGAGGCAGAAAAAACTGTGCCAATATAAGTGTTCCATATCTCTAAATCACAGCTTCTAATGTACATTGTACTGTGCAAGTATGAGGCCTGCTCCCCAATATTTACCCTCCTGGATGCAATTTTTGAAGCAGAGTTTCATATAACTTAGGTCGTGTATACAACTTCTAATCCTCCTGCTCCTACCTACCAAGTGCTGAGGTGACAATCATGCACTACTATACACAGTACCAGATACAGTTTTCATTTTTTTCTCTTTCCAGAATTCTGACCTGTGTTAACTATAAGGTTCCTCAATAACGTCTTCTCAATTTTAACTTACTTTGTCCACCATGGCTAAAGGCCACATAAAGAAAGATAAATTTTAGGTTCATAGTTGCCGGGATCTCAAATCTCCTCAGGTTCTTTTTATCCTTAACAAAAGATCTCCATATTTCATAAGAAAGCATTCATTACATGATTTATCATCTATTTTCGGTTCTTCATTTATTCCTTATGACTTCCTTATACCCACACCACAGTGACTCACCTTTCAAATTCGCCTTCTTCAAATCGACTTCAATGAAGTGCCTCATTTGAGAATTGGACTGACTAAACAATCTACAAAACTTCAATATAATATTCATTGGGCCTTCACTAGCTGGGAATATTCCCGTTAAACCATTAGTGAATTACTGATAGTCATTCATTTTTACCCAGAAAAGAACACTTACATGATGGTTAAACAGACCAAAATATGGATACCACTTAAGTCCAACTTGGTGAACTAATGAGTTTAATGGGAGTTACTTATAAGAGCAAAAATGACTTAAATACATTGGCATCACCAAAAGCCATCCCCAAAAGGAAAACAATCCAAAAAAAGCTAGAAACTTGGAGCACACTATTCAACCTACAGGTAACTCAACTTGTTGGTCTGAGCCTCTTCCAGCCAGTTAAGCTAGTGTCTGCTTTTTCCAAGCATCTCAATTGTCTGAGGATGTCTCTAAGCAGTCTTTACAGCATAATTATACTAAGGAAGGGTAGAGCCTAGTGAATCCAGTCAGTTTCAGGGATGTCCTGAAGCTATTAAATTATTAAACTTCCTGGCCTTAATGTACTTCCATGAAGGATGTAAGGTTTCACCCGTCTTTAGAACAACCTCTAGTTTTACCTCCCTTTTGATAGCTTATTTTATAACACATTTCCCTCAAAGATCAAAGATTTTTATCTCAGAAAAAATAGCTACACAACAAAGTATCAGAAACCTATATTTTGACCTGACTTTTCTATTAACTTGCTACAAGGTTTAGGAAAATAATTTATTTGTTGACCTCAGTTAATTTGAGTAAAAAATGAGAAATTAAACTATATGTTGTATATGGGTTTTTCAACAAGTTCCCTACTAAAGCTCCAGGATCTGGTATTCCTAGAAAACATTAACTGTCTTTCCGAAGTTCTTTGCACCAGAATGGTCTGGAATATTTGATCAAATACAAATTATTAGTCAGTGTTTCTGTATTACAGCCTTCTGGTGTAAAGCCTACATTCTGGCTTGTAAACACCAAACACTGAGAATCATTGATATTAACATGTGATTTAAATGAAATACGATTCAATAGGCCATTGTTGACTGTCAAAGCTGCTAGAATATTCTGCTTGGGTGATCTGCTACAATAAAGAATAAAATAATACAGCAAGTAGATTTCTTCAAACATATAATTAAGAGGACGTGGAAACAAAGAAAAGCAAACAATAGCTCTTTTAAGTATGAGAACTGTCATATGCACCATGTATTTTTAAATTGAACTAGTTCATTTATTTCTAAAATATATAAAGAATGCCAAACTTAATATCCAGAGTCAAGTCTTTACTAGTCTCCTGTGTACAAAGCATGAATTATTTTTAACTTGAAAGAGAATAAACAGGAAAAGGTCTCTAATTCAAGAGGTATGCAGTCATTTTGTCCTTGCTTTAAAACCAAATACGTTACTCTGCTGTTTCAGGGTTTCATTTCCTCCTATTTAACATAATTGCTAAAATGCTTGAATAGCTGTTTTTCTAAATTTGAGCAGGAAGTTAGAAAACAATATAAACAGGAAAGGTGACAACACTAAGGATAAAAATAAAAAAAAAACAGCTAGCTGTGGGAGAAATATAATAAGTGCTTTTTCTAAGAACAAAAATTTACCAAGGAAAGGAACTACTCTGTTCAAAATCTTTAAAATTATAGGAAAATATGTAATGCATTTTAGAAACTTGATCCCCTAAATGAAACTGTAAAAACTTTAAGACTTGAAGAGGTGATATTCACTCATTTAGAATTTCTATGTCATTTAGAACACCTATGTTATCCCAGGGAAGTCAGACACAAAGAATCAAATATGCCAAAATTCTATAAACATAAGTCCAGTAATCTGTAACCCCAGAGATTACTATGCAATGCTCATAGAAAGTGACATACAGGGACAAAGAGTAGAGCAGAGACTGAAGGAATGACCATCCAAAGACTGCTCCGCCTGTGGATGCATCCCATCTGCAGACACCAAACACATACACTATGGTGGATGCCAACAAGTGTTTCTGACAGAAGCCTGACAAACACAGATGTGAAAGCTCGCAGCCAACCATGGGATTGATCACAGAGTTCCCACCCAATGGAGGAGTTAGAGAAAGGACTGAAGGAGCTGAAGGGGTTTGCAACCCCCAGGAAGAACAACAATATCAACCAACCTGATCCCCCAGAGCTCACAGGGACTAAACCATCAAAGAGTACACATGGATGGACCCATGGCTCCAGTGGCATATGTAGCAGAGCATGGGCTTATCTAGCATCAATGGGAGGAGAGGCCCTTGGTCCTGTGAAAGTTCTATGCTTTCATATAGGGTGGTGAGGAAGGAGTGCATGGTTGAGTGAGGGAGCACCCTAATAAAAGCAGGACGGGGACAGGGATGTGATAGGGGGTTTGTGGAGTGGAAACCCGGAAGGGGAATAACATTTGAAATGTAAATAAGGAAAATATCCAAAAGAGAAAGAAAAAAGAGACATATTGCATTTAATATTTAACCTCACAATAGTAATATGGAACAAATTTGATTTCTAGGAATGTTGGACAATAGCCAAATGTGAAAAAATTTGAAGGGCAATACCAAGGAATAAAATAGGTATAACTCAGAATCTAAAAAATAAATATTAGTTGTTTTCTTTTATATGTAGAATCGGGATTTTAAAATATATGAAAGCAAAAGAGATTCCATTAGTGAAGAGAAAAAGAACTGGTCAGAGAAGATGTAAAGAGATGTAAAAGATGTACAGCAATGGAAGTAATAAAAGAAATATATACATGTATGAAAATGTCACAAATAAGCATTTTCAACAAATGGTGCTGGCTCAAATGTCAGTTAGCATGTAAAAGAACGCAAACCAATCCAGTCTTATCTCCTTGTAAAAAGCTCAAGTCTAAGTGGATCAAGGACCTTCACATAAAACCAGAGACATTGGAACGTAGAGAGGAGAAAGTGAGGAAGAACCTCAAACATATGGGAAGAGGGTAAAAATTCCTGAACAGAACACCAATGGCTTGAGCTGTAAGATCAAGAATCAACAAATGGGACCTCATAAAATTGCAAAGCTTCTGTAAGGCAAAGGACACTGTCAATAGGACAAAACAGCAACCAAAAGATTGGGAAAAGATCTTTACCAATCCTATATCTGACAGAGGGCTAATATCCAGTATATACAAAGAACTCATGAAATTAGACTACAGAGAATCAAATAACCCTATTAAAAATGGGGCACAGAACTAAACAAAGAATTATTGACTGAGGAATACCAAATGGCAGAGAAGCACCTAAAAAAAGATGTTCAACATCCTTAGTCATCTGGGAAATGCAAATCAAAACAACCCTGAGATTCAACCTCACAGCAGTCAGAATGGCTAAGATCAAAACTTAGGTGACAGAAGATGCTGGTGAGGATGTGGAGGAAGAGGAACACTCCTCCATTGCTGGTGGGATTGCAACTACTCTGGAAATCAGTTTGGTGGTTCCTCAGAAAATTGGACACAGTACTTCTGGAGGATCCAGCAATACCACTACTGGGCATATACCCAGAAGATGCTCCAACATGTAATAAAGACACATGCTCCACTATGTTCATAGCAGCCTTATTTATAATAGCCAGAAGCTGGACAGAACCCACATGTCCCTTAACAGGAATGGATACAGAAAATGTGGTACATTTGCACAATGGAATACTATTCAGCTATTAAAAACAATGAACTTATGAAATTCTTAGACAAATGGATGGATCTGGAGGATATCATCCTGAGTGAGGTAACCCAATCGCAAAAGAACATACATGATATCCTCTCACTGATAAGTGGATATTAGCCCAGAAGCTTGGAATACACAAGAAAAACACATGAAGCTCAAGAAGAAGAAAGACCAAAGTGTGGATAGTTTGATCCTTCTTAGAAGGAAGAACAAAATATCCATGGAAGGAGTTACAGAGACAAAGTGTGGAGCAGAGACTGAAGGAATGACCACCCAGAAACTGCCCCACCTGAGGATCCATCCCATATATAGCCACCAAACCCAGACACTATGGCAGATGCCAACAAGAGCTTGCTGACAGGAACCTGATATAGCTATCTCCTGAGAGGCTCTGCCAGTGCCTGACAAATACAGAAGTGGATGCTCACTGAGCATAGAGTCCCCAATGGATGAGCTAGAGAAAGTACCCATGGAACTGAAGGGGTTTGCAGCCCCAAGAGAGTAACAATATGAACTAACCAGCACCCCCAGATCTCCCTGGGACTAAACCACCAACCAAAGAGAACACATGGTGGGACTCATGGCTCTATTTGCATATGTAGCAGAGAATGGCCTAGACGGTCATCAATAGGAAGAGAGGCCCTAGGTCCTGTGAAGACTCTATGCCCTGCTGAGAGCCATGGACTCAGCCATGGCCTTGTGGATATTTTCTAACTTACATAAACAATCCTGAGAGAACATTTGTGGTCATAACAGTAAGAATGTTTGTGGGAAAAGAGGACACTGTGACTGCTGGTTCCAGGAGCTGAAGATTGCCCCCAGGATCTTCCCCCCTTCCTTGGAGCCTCATCTTACTTATGCTTATATTGTCATTCTTGAATAAAGTTTTCAGAGCTTTTTCAGTATGATTGACTTTCTCTCATTCTTCCTGTCTTCTCCTTCTCCTTCTCCTTCTCCTTCTCCTTCTCCTTCTCCTTCTCCTTCTCCTTCTCCTTCTCCTTCTCCTTCTCCTTCTCCTTCTTCTTCTTCTTCTTCTTTCTCTCTCTCTCTCTCTCTCTCTCTCTCTCTCTCTCTCTCTCTCTCTCTCTCTCTCTCTCTCTCTCTCTCTCCTGCCCTGGGTCCCTGCTGATTATCCCTGCAGGTCAGAGCAATGCCCCAGTATAATGGAATGCCAGGACAAGGAAGCAGGAGTGAGTGGGTTGGTGAGCAAGGTGGGGGGATATGGAGTTTTTGGAGGTGAAACCAGGAAAGGGGATAACATTTGAAATGTAAATAAAGAAAATATCTAATAAAAATAAATAAATAAAAGAAAATGTCATAAATAATTCTTTTAAATATATGCTAATAAAGTTATAGTAAAAAACAAAATGAATGAAAACCCAAATGAAAGCAGTATAAATGTTTCAAATCAAAACAATATAACAATACTAAAGTATTCCTTGCCTAAGGAGTCATTTCTAGCAGTGATAGTACACATAAGAATTTGTTATGTCTCAGGGAATATTAAAAGGGGACAATAAGATTGTAAGATCCAGAATACTAGGAAGTTTGATGTGAAACAGTTTGTCCTAAAAATGGCTGCAATAAACAAGTCCTGAATAGCAATATCAACGGACAGGACAATATAGAAGAAGAGGGGAATCTCAAGGGGCCACATTCCTAGACAAAGAACTACAGGCAACTGAAGACTGCTGAGAGTGGGAGAGTTAGCATTTTCTAGGGATGAGCCCTCTAATTACTTGTCCAACAAAAAGTGAAATCACATATAAACAATAAAAACAAACTAAACAGGTTGTATTTACATAGTTGTACACACACTAATAATTAGGGAAGAAGAGGCTAACAATTTGAGAACAGGGATGTAGAAGGAGTTGGAGTGAGGGGACTTGGGAGAGGCTGGAAAACAAAGTAATGTAACTGCTTTTAAAATAAAATATTTTAAATTTAAAATAAAATAAAATAAATATGCTTTTTATTACTAAGCACAAATCAGTTAACCTGAATAATGCAGGTAATAAATGCTGAAGAACACCAAGTTTGGGTAAGAGGACTAAGAAATAAGGTTAAGAAGGTAATTTCAGGAGTACTGATTTTACTCTCAAGGCAAGAAGATGGCATTAATTCTTCAAATATATGATTTAACTTGTATTATAGAAGAAAATAGCTACAGAACAAAGATGAATGAGAATGAAATTTTAGTCAGTAAGTTAACTAGAATCTCTTGCTGGAGTGTAAGTGGAAAACAACATTGAAGAAATTAAATAGTTCAAGAGACATGGAGGGTAAAAAATCCAGATGTGGTAAAGTGCTTCAATTTGGAGAGGAAAGGTAGAAAACTGGCAATGATGATGATGATGATGATGATGATAATAATAACAATGATAATAGTTTCTTGGCTTAAACAGTTGGGTACATGATAGCATTATGGACTCGAAAAAAGAAAAAAGGGATGTTTTATTATGTTTGCTCTTAGGGAAAGGATGAGAGGGAATACTTTAGTTTGAGGAGTTTGTGGAATACCTAAGAAAACATGTCAAGTAAAATTGTGAATATAGATATAAAAGATATCAGAAATAGAAAGTAAAATGTAACACTTTGACATTCATGTTATATTACTATGTTCCTTTTTAATTTCCTCACTTCTGTATCTTGCTGTCGGTATCCACTTAATCTCCTCTTAACAGAAAAGAATTTTCTCAAAGGATATTGAGTGATGTACTTTAGAGAACCTAAGCTAAACACACAGGAAGTATGTCAAAGATAAATCAAAGAAAGAATTATATTTATATTATGGGCATATTTTTGTATGTTTATATATACATGTTTCATTTCATGGCAGAAAGAAGTTAATGAAGGAAAATCCATTAAATATTGCTACTTGTTACTAAAGAAATTGAGTAACAGAAGTATACGATTGTTAATGGAGTTAACATTAACCATCTTAGTTACAGAAGTTGCCTTCTAATCCTGTAGTCAGAATTTTGACCTCAAGATGTATAAGAATGGGTGTGAGGAATGTATAGATAATAATATTATTATTTCCTCAAGAAATATGAATGTGAACATGGGCAAAGACTTGAGAAATTTTCCACAAGGAAGATTTTTAAGATAAGAGATTAAGGAAGTCATGTTTAAATGCTAAATAGACATGATCCCCAAAAGGGGTCACATTAAGAATCTAAGCGAGAATTAATAAAATAAAATAACAAAATAAATATAAAAATTAGAGTCATCCAAGAGAAACTTCCATTTTTCTTTAAAGTGTAACAGTTTGATCTGATATTTTATTTTGTTTTGTTTTCCAAATGAAAGTAATGTATAAGTATCATTGATCAAAGTATTTTAGGGTTTTGGGGGGAAAAACTCGGAGGTGAGCATTTACAACATTACATATTTTTTCCAAGGACTAAGTTTTCTTACCCTCCAATATCTTGTTTCACAAAGTCCCCAGGTTCTTGTCGTCTTGATTCCCCTTGGCTAGTGGTTCCAGGGAGAATACTAATCAGGAGAAGAAGTACAACTCTGGTCACATAAAAGTGCCACATTTGTGTGATTATCATCTTCTTAGACAGCAACTTGGAGAGACCTGTGAGATCCACAGTACAAGGGAAAGGAACCAACAAAGGGGTAGAAAACAAAGGGGGAAAAGAAGGTTAGAAAGGTTTGAAATTACTTAGTGTATCTAGTATATACCCAGTTATTTGATACTTCCAACCTAATCAAGGACAAAATATACATTCCCAATATGTGCTTCTCCCGAACATACCAGAATCCTCCCAAGAATAGCAAAAAGCAGAACAAATCTCATGTACGTCAGTAATCAGCTGCATCTCCTTCCTTGGTTTCCTGCGTGACTGGGTGAGTTGTAGAACTTCCTCAGTTACCTCTTGTAATAGAAGAGCTTAAAATAGTCTCCCATGACGCAGGAGAGATGGTCCAGGGCTTAAGGTACTCTTTCAGAGGACCCTCCCTGTTCAACACTTAGTAACCACAAGGTAGCTCACAACTCTCTATAAAGCTCAGTTTCAGGGTCTCTGCCATCCTCTTCTATCTTCTGTGCACACCAGGCACATACACAGTGCACAGACATACATGTAGCCAAAATACTCAAAAATACAATAAAAATTACAAATATTTTTTAAAGATAGTTTCTTGTGCCTCCTTTCTATTTCTCTGAATAACTTGTTTGATCTTTCACACCACAGAGGACTTTGGTCTAATTAACTATATAACACTGCAAAAATCTACAATAATAAGATCTAAAGACTCTTTATAGCATTATAAAGAAAATCTCACATCTTTCTAGAGATAAACAACTTTTCAAAATATTGCAAGCCTTAAATGGATGTTCCCCAGGTAGGAAGAATGCGGAGTGATACAGGATGATGTGTCTCAAATAAGAAAGCATCTCCCTATAAAGACTTACTCAAGGACAGGTCAACTCCTTTAGGAAGGGGTAACAACATAAGAGAAATATAAGCCTAGCTGCAGAGCAAAGACATTCTTCAATCATCACATTATACCAATGACTAAAATTAGTAATTTGGAGTATGTATATACAGAAAGCAAGAATTGTTTCATGGACTATATATGATTAAAAATGTATACAAGATATGAGGTTAGAAAAAGAGCTAACCCCTCTGAGACTAGTCTGCACAGGTGAGAGTGTAGACTACAGAAGCTAACAGCTTCTGGGACAGGCCAAAGCAACACAGCTTCTGGGACAGGCCCTGTTTTGGGCCTTCATTGTCTTCCAGGAGGCAGGTCCGAACGCCAGATATCTGTGCACATTCCCTGCAAGAGGATAGCTTGCCTGCAGAGAGTGCTCAGACCACTGAAACTCAGAAGAGAGCTAGTCTTCCATGTCTGCTGATAGAGGCTAACAGAATCACGAGAGGAGCAAGCTCTAACCAGAGACAACTATAACAACTAACTCCAGAGATTACCAGATGGCAAAAGGCAAACATAAGAATCTTACTAACAGAAACCAAGACCACTCACCATCATCAGAAACCAGTACTCCTACCTCAGCCAGTCCTGGGAACCCCAAAACACCTGAAAAGCTAGACCCGGATTTAAAAGCATAACTCATGATGATGGTAGAGGACATCAAGAAGGACTTTAATAACTCACTTAAAGAAATACAGAAGGACACTGCTAAAGAGTTACAAGTCCTTAAAGAAAAACAGGAAAACACAACCAAACAGGTGATGGAAATGAACAAAACCATACAAGACATAAAAAGGGAAGTAGACACAATAAAGAAAACCCAAAGTGAGGCAACGCTGGAGATAGAAACCCTAGGAAAGAAATCTGGAACCATAGATGAGAGCATCAGCAACAGAATACAAGAGATGGAAGAGAGAATCTCAGGTGCAGAAGATTCCATAGAGAACATCTGCACAACAATCAAAGAAAATGCAAAATGCAAAAAGATCCTAACTCAAAACATCCAGCCCCAAGAAACTTTGAATACCCAAGTTACAAGTTGCAAAACACATGAAACTCAAGAAGAACGAAGACCAGTGTAGACACTTTGCCCCTTCTTTTGGGATAGCATTGGAAATGTAAATGAAATAAATACCCAATTTAAAAAAAGAGAAAAAAGAATACGATAATTGGTGAAGTGATGAATAAAGATTATTCCTTTATACTAAAAAAAAAAAAAAAAAAAAAAAAAAAAAAGCATGTACCACCACTGCTCAAGGAATAAGGCTCCTTTTAAATGTACTCTATTCTTACAAAGAGAGCCATTAGGTACTTTTCTAGGTTATCTGTATGGATCTGGAACAGGTATCTGAAGAATCATACTGCTGCATACATGGACTTTTGATATGATCCAATGGGTACATCAGATATGAGAATCATCATGGTATTAGCTCTTAGCATGATACTAGTAATTTCAAACATTTCTGTTTCACAAAACACTATTTCTTGAGTTAAACTTAAATAGTCTGCACACAATTAATGATTCATGAACTGTAAAAGAGTTGTTGGCAATTTTATATGAATGACCATACCATGTAAGCAATAAAATAGACTTACATTATTAGACAACTCTGAGCATAAATAGCATCCATAGTAGATGCTCAAATGTCCAGAGGACCTAAGTACTCTGTAATGATTTATGATCATATGACAAAGGGTAACCCTTCTGTAATCTTAATATATGATTTGATTGCTACTCTACAAGAACAGACATCATTGACAACAGATAATAATGCCCAGAATGTACAAATAAACCACAGAATAAAATATATAAACATAGGACCATGATGTATGTTCAGGATGCATGAGTAACAATCTTGGTTAAAGAGAAGATTAACATTATACACAAATGAAAATGTCAATGGTCAATGTTCAAATTCATGTATATAAGTACAGGATTTGTATAAATAATGTTAAATATTCAGTAAAACCTCATAATAAAATAAGTGATACAGATATAACTCCTCATGACATACAAGCAGAAAATTATGTTATAGCATATGATGCATAAGAAGGCAAAAATATCATGTGAAATCCTAAGAAACAAACATGTTCAAATTGCCATTATGCACATATAAACATATAAAATAAAAGGAGTTGGGCATAATATGTGCCCTCCAAAGACCATATCATTTTGCTAGCAAATATTGTGATTATTGTACATAAGAAGGGATTTATGAAGTAAAATCATTTGGTCATCATATCTGTCGGAAAATCATAATTCATAAGTTGTACAATCACAAGACAAAAGAATATTTGGAGAATTGGATATATTCTCTTTTAAGACATAGTAAATGCAGAGTACAATGTTCTGGTACCAAGATTTCATTTCCTTTGACTATATACCCAGTAGTAGGACTGATTGTTCATGTAAAATATCTATTTTTGTTTTGACAGATCCTTTATATTATTTTCCATAGTGATTATATTAGTTTATAATCCTACCAATAGTATACAAAAAATTCCTCCCACAAGCTCCAAAAGTAAAAACAAAAAATAATAAACTAGTAGATAACAAAGAAAAGTCAATGAACTAGAAGACAATTACAGAATGGGAAAAATATATTTGATAACAAAGAACTGACATCAAATGTATATAAGGAACTAGAAATAATGGGCTTTATAACTAACAGACATACACTGAACCAGAAATTAAAAGAAAAAATGGTTTATTTCATTGACCATCAGGGAAAATTGAATGAGAACCAAGATAATCAGGTATTATTTAACCTCAGCATAACCATCATAAAAACAAAACAAAACAACTCTCTGGCCATGGAGCAAAAGCCAGGAAATTATTTGTATAGTGTTGGTAGGATTGTAAATTAATATAATCAATATGGGAAACAAAATACAGGTTCTGCCAAAACAATAGTAGATATTATATATGATCAATCAGTTCTACTACTGGGTATATAATCAAAGGAAATGAAATATTGTATCAGATACTTGTACTCATGTATTTGTTGAAGTTTTTATTATTTTTATTAGATATTTTCTTTATTTACATTTCAAATGCTATCCCGAAAGTTCCCTATACCCTCCCCCTGCCCTGCTCCCCTGCCCACTCACTCCCACATCTTGGCCCTGGCATTCCCCTGTCCTGGAGCATATTAAGTTTGCAAGACCAAGGGGCCTCTCTTTCCAATGATGGCCAACTAGCTTCTCCATTGGGGGACCCTGTGCTCCATCCTATAGATGACTGTGTGCATCCACTTCTGTATTTGCCAGGCACTGCCATTGCCTCACAAGAGACAGCTATATCAGGGCTCTTTCAGGAAAATCTTGCTGGCATATGCAATAGTGTCTGGGTTTGTGGCTGATAATGGAATGGATCTCCAGGTGGGGTAGTCTCTGGATGGTCCATTCTTTCATCTTGGCTCTAAACATTGTCTCTCTAACTCCTTCCATGGGTGGTTAATTCCCTATTCTAAGGAGGAATGAAGTATCCACACTTTGGTCTTCCTTCTTGATTTTCTTGTGTTTTGCACATTATGTCTTGGGTATTCTAAGTTTCTGCGCTAATATCCACTTATCAGTAAGTGTATATCAAGTGACTTCTTTTGTGATTGGGTTACCTCACTAAGGATAATATCATCCAGATACATCCATTTACCCAAGAATTTCCTAAATTCATTGTTTTTAATAGCTGAGTAGTACTCCATTGTGTAAATGTACCACAATTTCTGTATCCATTCCTCTGGTGAGGGACATTTGGGTTCTTTCAGCTTCTGGCTATTATAAATAAGGCTGCTATGAACATAGTGGAGCATGTGTCCTTATTACCAGTTGGAACATCTATTGGGTATATGCCCAGGAGAGGTATTACTGGATCTTCCAGTAGTACTATGTCCAATTTTCTGAGGAACCACCAGACTAATGAAGTGGTTTTTTTTTTTTAACTTTTTAATATTTTTCATTACATATTTTCCTCAGTTACATTTCCAATGCTATCCCAAAAGTCCCCCATAGCGCCCCCCACTTCCCTACCCACCCATTCCCATTCTTTTGGCCCTGGCATTCCCCTATATTGGGGCATATAAAGTTTGCAAGTCCAATGGGCCTCTCTTTCCAGTGATGGCCGACTAGGCCATCTTTCGATACATATGCAGCTAGAGACAAGAGCTCCGGGGTACTGGTTAGTTCATCATGTTGTTCCAATTATAGGGTTGCAGATCCCTTTAGCTCCTTGGGTACTTTCTCTAGCTTCTCCATTGGGAGCCCTGTGATACATCCAATAGCTGACTGTGAGCATCCACTCCTGTGTTTGCTAGGCCCCAGCATCCTCTCACAAGAGACAGCTATATTTGGGTCCTTTCAGCAAAATCTTGCTAGTGTATGCAATGGTGTCAGCGTTTAGAAGCTGATTATGGGATGGATCCCTGGATACGGCAGTCTCTAGATGGTCCATCCTTTCATCACAGCTCCAAACTTTGTCTCTGTAACTCCTTCCATGGGTGTTTTGTTCCCAATTCTAAGAAGGGGCACAGTGTCCACACTTTGGTCTTCATTCTTCTTGAGTTTCATGCGTTTAGCAAATTGTATCTTATATCTTGGGTATCCTAAGTTTTGGGCTAATATCCACTTATCAGTGAATACATATTGTGTGAGTTCCTTTGTGATTGTGTTACCTCACTCAAGATGATGCCCTCCAGGTCCATCCATTTGGTTAGGAATTTCATAAATTCATTCTTTTTAATAGCTGAGTAGTACTCCATTGTGTAAATGTACCATAATTTCTGTATCCATTCCTCTGTTGAGGGACATCTGGGTTCTTTCCAGCTTCTGGCTATTATAAATAGGGCTGCTATGAACATAGTGGAGCATGTGTCCTTTTTACCGGTTGGGACATCTTCTGGATATATGCCCAGGAGAGGTATTGCTGGATCCTCCGGTAGTACTATGTCCAATTTTCTGAGGAACCACCAGACTGATTTCCAGAGTGGTTGTACAAGCTTGCAATCCCACCAACAATGGAGGAGTGTTCCTCTTTCTCTACATCCTTGCCAGCATCTGCTATCACCTGAATTTTTGATCTTAGCCATTCTGACTGGAGTGAGGTAGAATCCCAAGGTTGTTTTTATTTGCATTTCCCTGATGATTAAAGATGTTGAACATTTTTTTCAGGTGCTTCTCAGCCCTTCCCTATCCCTCACTTGAGAATTCTTTGTTTAGCTTTGTATCCCAATTGTAATGGGGTTATTTGATTTTCTGGAGTCCAGTTTCTTGAATTCTTTATATATATTGGAAATTAGTCCCTATCAGATTTAGGATTGGTAGAGATCCTTTCCAAAACTGTTGGTGGCATTTTTGTCTTATTGACAGTGTCTTTTGCCTTACAGAAGCTTTGCAATTTTATGAGGCCCCATTTGTTGATTCTCAATCTTACAGCACAAGTCATTGGTGTTCTGTTCAGGAATTTTTCCCCAGTGCCAATATCTTTGAGGCTTTTGCCCACTTTCTCCTCTATAAATTTCAGTGTCTCTGGTTTTATGTGGAGTTCTTTGATCCACTTAGACTTGAGCTTTGTACAAGGAGAGAAGAATGGATCAATTCACATTCTTATACATGATAGCCACCAGTTGTGCCAGCACCATTTGTTGAAAATGTTGTCTTTTTTCCACTGGATGGTTTTAGCTCCTTGTCAAAGATCAAGTGAACATAGGTATGTAGGTTCATTTCTGGGTCTTCAATTCTATTCCATTGATCTACCTGTCTGTCACTATACCAATACCATGTAGTTTTGATCACAATTGCTCTGTAGGTCCTTGAGGTCAGGCATGGTGATTCCACCAGAGCTTCTTTTATTGTTGAGAATAGTTTTTGCCATCCTAGGATTTTTATTATTCCAGATGAATTTGCAAATTGCCATTTCAACTCAGTGAAGAATTGAGTTGCAATTTTGATGGGGATTGCATTGAATCTGTAGATTGCTTTCGGCAGGATAGCCATTTTGAACAATATTAATCCTGCCAATACATGAGCATGGGAGATCTTTCCATCTTCTGAGATCTTCTTCAATTTCTTTCTTCAGAGACTTGAAGTTAGGATCTTTTTGCATTTTGCATTTTCTTTGATTGTTGTATCCATGTTTCATATGGAATCTTCTGCACCTGAAATTCTCTCTTCCATCTCTTGTATTCTATAGTTGATGCTCGCATCTATGGTTCCTGATTTCTTTCCTAGGGTTTCTATCTCCAGACTTGTCTCCCTTTGGGTTTTCTTTATTGTTTGTACTTCTCTTTTTAGGTCTTGGATGGTTTTGTTCAATTCCATCACCTGTTTGCTTGTGTTTTTCTGTAATTCTTTAAGGGATTTTTGTGTTTCCTCTTTTAGGACTTCTACCTGTTTAGCAGTCTTTTCCTGTGATTCTTTAAGGACTTCTACCTGTTTAGCAGTGTTCTCCTGTATTTCTTTAAGTGAGTTATTAATGCCCTTCTTAAGGTCCTCTACCAGTATCATGAGATATGATTTTGAATTTGAATCTTGCTTTTCAGCTGTGTTGGGGTATCCAAGACTGGCTGAGGTGGGTGTGTTGGGTTCTGATGATGGTGAGCAGTCTTGGTTTCTGTTGGTAAGATTCTTATGTTTGCCTTTCACCATCAGGTAATCTCTGGTGTTTGTTGTTATAGTTGTCTCTGGCTGGAGCCTGTTTCTCCTGTGATTCTGTTAGCCTCTGTCAGCAGTCCTGGGAGTCCAGCTCTTTTCTGAGTCTCAGTGCTCAGAGTACTCTCCTCAGGCAAGCTCTCCTCTTGCAGGGAAGGTACACAGAGGTCTGGCATTCAGACCTGCCTCCTGGCTGAAGATGAAGGCCAGAAACAGGGCCTGTCCCAGAAGATGTGTTGCTTCTGCATGCTCACCTGCACAGACTGGTCTCCAAGGGACCCAGGACACAAGATGGCTGCCTCACCTGCTCTGGTGGTCAAAGCCCTCCCAGGTGGTCACCTCTCCTCTGACGGGGAAGGTGCCAGGATGTCTGAAACCTGAAATGGGGGTCTGTCCCAGAAGCTGTGTTGGTTCTGCCTGTCCCAGAAGCTGTGTAGCTTCTGCAGTCTGCTCACTCACCCTCCACAGTCCATGAGCTGATCTGCGCAGACTTGTCTCAGATGGACCCAGGAGACAAGATCTGTTGAAGTTTATTTTAAAAAGCTAAAAAAAATACTGGGTCAACCTAGATGTCTTGATAGATGAGTGGATAAATAAAATAGTACATACTTATATAGTAGAGTACTATTTAGTCATAAGGAATGAAATCCTGACATTTGCAGCAACAAGAACAGAATGGGTAGCAACAATACTAAATAAAACAAGGCAGACAAAGACAAACAAATGTCACACATACTTCATTTCTGAAAATCAGTAAGTGGGCATTGTAGAAGAAAGACATGTAGCACTGGTCTCTTAGGGGCTAGGAAGGGCAAGGCGGGGGGTGGGGAACAAAAGTATAGAGCAGAGAAACTTCTTACTTTCTATCAGTGTAGGATAACCATGCATTCAGAAAATATATGATATTTTTCCAAATGACTAGACAAGTATAAAATTTCAAGTACATAATAGTGATTAGATGTTGATTATAAAACTGTTTATTACACTTGCTTGATTAGTACACTCTGTAAGAATAGATCAAATTAACATAATGCATACACACACAAATGAACAAACCACAAACATAAGCACAAAGACCTGATGTATGGTTAAAACATGCAATTAAATTATTGGCAACAATGTAGATATTTCAACATTGCTTAAATATGCAATTAAAATGGTTAAGATGATACAAGATATGGTGGCATACACCTTTGAGAGGCAGAGGCATGTACCTCTTGTGAGGCAGAGGCATGTGAATCTTTATGTGTTTGAGACTAGGCTGGTCTACATAGTGAGTTCCAAGATAGAAGATAGTGGGCTATGTAGAGACACCGAAAGAAAGAAAGAAAGAAAGAAAGAAAGAAAGAAAGAAAGAAAGAAAGAAAGAAAGAAAGAAAGAAAGAAAGAAAGAAAGAAAGAAAGAAAGAAAGAAAGAAAAGAAGGAAGGAAGAAAGAAAGAAAGAAAGAGAGAGAGGTACTATTTTATAAAACAGTTAAGAAGGCACATTTTAGGCTAAGGAATTTTAACCTAAGGAATTTTAACCTGCTGCTAAAGTTAGCAAAAATTCATAGAGAAGAATTATGTCTAGTATATGGCTAAAGAAATATTTCACATTAGCAGTAAGCATTAGATGAACATAGACCCAAAGCATATGCTGCGATAACCATTACATAGACACAGAAAAGGATTGTGGTAACTTTGTTTTCAAGTGAGCGTTGTGAATAAAGTAAAAACTTTTAGAGCCATGAGGTACACTTGTCCTCAACCCTGATTGTATAGAAACATAGTATGTGCAACATCATAACAAAACTCAGGAGCTAGGCAACTTGACATAGGAACAGGTAGGCATGACAGTACACAATTATGAAAAAGAAAAAAAACCTCCTTGTCTATGATTGGGCAAACATGGTCATGTTTTTTCACTAGCAAAGATAGCCAAGATATACATTAAAAGTGGCTGTAGTGAACAATGATGATTTTATGGTAATAGTAACCATATTGAATAATTTCTTAAAGTGTATCAACATAAAATTAAAATGTACAAATTCACAGTGGATTACAGCAGTGTAACATATAATGATATGAACTGTCAGAAAACTAAGATTCAATGAAAGGAATTAGAATGTTATATATGTTTTTAAATTTGTGTGACAAAGTCAATCAATCGCATTGCAAGATGGAACCAAGAATGATAGATATTCATAAGAGTATATAGCAAATAGAAAACAGTAAGGTGATATGGGCTCACATGACATTGACATACCCTCCACTCATATCTATACAGTTATGATTCATATACAATTTTCTCCTTTGATTAGTAGCATGTTCACCCTTTCATTTGCTCAGTGAGCAAACTTTGATGCCATTCCTGACTTCTTTTGCATCCACTCTGCATTCAATCTATCAGGAACTCAACTGTTATTCTATTCTGAATGACATACCTCCAGAATAAAGGCAGTAGTAATCATCTCCTCTAATACAACCTATTTCATTACCTCTTAAAACCAGGAGCTGGTTCTTTGAGAAAATCAACAAGATAGATAAATGTGGCAAGATTTTCCCTGTCCAATATATTTAAATAGTGCATCAGGGGGCCTATGATTGGACAGGGAAAAGGGAGATAGAGCTAAGACTTGCAGAGACAGAGATCATCTCTGGAGAGATGGGGAGGGAAGCAAGATGGAAGAAGATCCTGATCCTGCGTGGTTTTAAATAGCCACAGGTAGTTATGAATATCCTATAGGGATAGAATAATTGGGATAACATGTCTGATCTAGGTGAGTAGCTTGTACCATTATCAATTGGCCATAAAATTATTGCGTGGGCATCTTGTGAATTGTGAATTTATTGATATATAAATCTAACTGATTAATTATGTTTCTAGTGTTTTGTTTTACTGGGTTACTGGAAGGTAGGACCTCCCACCACAGAGGGATTATGACTGAGAGGGTATTGGCAGCACGGAGGCAGCAAATCAGAGCTGGGAAGACTGCAATCTGTCAGAGCATGAGGCTAGCTGTGGAGGCAGCAGAGTTGGCAGACAGAGAGTAGTTGGATGGAGCATGGGAACTTGGCGGTTCTTTTTTAATATTTCTAAAACACATAAACACTTAGCCAGACTAACCAGAGGGCACAGAGACAGTATCCAAATTAACAACATCAGAAATGAAAAGGGAGACATAACAACAGACACTGAGGAAATAAAAAAAAAATCATCACATCCTACTACAGAAGCCTAACAAAACTGGAGAATCTGGAGGAAATGGACAATTTTCTTATCTTTTTAAATATTTTTATTAGATATTTTCCTCATTTACATTTCCAATGCTAACCCAAAAGTCCTCATACCCTCCCCCCACTCCCCTACCCACCCACTCCCACTTTTTGGCCCTGGCGTTCCCCTGTACTGGGGCATATGAAGTTTGCAATTCCAATGGGCCTCTCTTTCCAGTGATGGCCTACTAGGCCATCTTTTGATACATATGCAGCTGGAGTCAAGAGCTCCGGTATCAATGTTAAATCAGTATCAGATAAACAATATAAACAGTCCCATATCTCCTAAAGAAATAGAAGCAGTCATTTAAAGTCTCCCAACCAATAAAAGCACAGGACTCCAAAAATTCTACCAGAGAACTAAAGCTGATAAACAATTTCAGCAAAGTGGCTGAATATAAAATTAACCCAAACAAATCAGTAGCCTTCTTCTACTCAAGGGATCAACAGGTGTAGAAAGAAATTAAGGAAAAGACACCCTTCTCAATAGTCACAAATAATATAAAATACCTTGGCGTGACTCTAACTAAGGAATTGAGAGATCTGTATGACAAGAACTTCAAGTCTCTGAAGAAAGAAATCTAAGAAAACCTCATAAGATAGAAAGATCTAATGGAATGGCAGGATTAATATAGTAAAAATGGCCATCTCGTTGAAAGCAATCTACACATTCAATGCAATTCCCATCAAAATTCCAACTCAATTTTTCATGGAGTTAGAATGATCAATTTGCAAATTCATTTGGAATAAGAAAAAAACCAGGATAGCAAAAACCATTCTCAACAATAAAAGAACTTCTGGGTGAAATCACCATCCCAGAACTCAAGCTGTACTACAGAGCAATAGTGATTAAAAACTGCATGGTACTGGTATAGTGACAGACAGGTAGACCAGTGAAATAGAATTGAAGACCCAGAAATGAATCCACACACCTATGGTCACTTGATCTTTGACAAAGGAGCTAAAACCATCCAGTGGGGGAAAAAAAAACACCATGTTCAATAAATGATGCTGTTTCAACTGGTAGCCAGCATGTAGAAGAAGACAAATGGATCCATTCTTATCTCCATGTGCAAATCTCAATTTCAAGTAGACCAAGGACCTCTACATAAAACCAGATACATTGAATTTAATAGAAGAGAAAGTGGGGGAAGAGCCTTGAACACATGGGTACAGAGGAAATTTTCCTGCAGATAATACCAATGGCTTATACTGCTAGATCAATAATAGACAAATGAGACCTCATAAAATTGCAAAGCTTCTGTAAGGCAAAGGACACTGTCAATAGGACAAAACAGCAACCAACAGATTGGGAAAATATCTTTACCAATTCTACATGCAATAAATGGCTAATATCCAGTATATACAAAGAACTCATGAAGTTAGACTCCAGAGAAGAAAATAACCCTATTAAAAATGGGGAATCGAGATAAACTAAGAATTATCAACTGAGAAATATCGAATGGCAGAGAAGCACCTAAAAAATGTTCAACATCCTTAGTCATCAGGGAAATGCAAATCTAAACAACCCTGAGGTTCCATCTCATACCAGACACAATGGCTAAGATCAAAAACTCAGGTGACAGTAGAGACTGGCGAGGATGTGGAAGAAGAGGAACACTTCTCCATTGCTGGTAGGATTGCAAGCTGGTACAACCACTCTGGAAATCAGTTTGGTGATTCCTCAGAAAATTGGACATAGTACTACCTGATCACCCAGCTATACTACTGCTGGGCATACACGCAGAAGATGATCCAACATATAACAAGGTCACATGCTCCACTATGCTTATAGCAGCCTTATTTATAATAGCCAGAAGCTGGAAAGAACCCAGATGTCCTTCAACAGAGGAATGGATACAGACAATGTGGTACATTTACACAATGGAGTACTACTCAGCTATTAAAAACAATGAATTCATAAAATTCTTAGGCAAATGAATGAAACTAGAAAATAAAATCCTGAGTGAGGCAACCCAATCACAAAAGAACACACATGGTATGCATTCATTGATAAGTAGATATTAGCCCAAATTCTAAGATACAATTCATAGACCACATAAAACTCAAGAAGAAGAAAAACCAAATTGTGGGTGCTTCTGTTCTTCTAAGAAAGGGGAACAAAATTCTCACAGGAGGAAATATGGAGACAAAGTGTGGAGCAGAGATTGAAGGATAGGCCATCCAGAGACTGCCCCACCTGAGGATCCATCCCATCTACAGACACCAAACCCAAACTCTATTGCAGATGCCAAGAAGTGATTGCTGACAGGAACCTAATATAGCTGTCTCCTAAGAGGCACTGTCAGAGCCTGACAAATACAGAAGTGAATGCTTGCATTGGACTGAGCACGGGATCCCAATGGGGGAATTAGAGAAAGGACTGAAGGAGCTGAAGGACTTTGCAACTCATAGTAGGAACAACAATATCAATCAACCAGACTCCCCAGAGCTCCCAGGGACTAAATCACCAACCAAAGAGTACACATGGAGGGACCTATGGCTCTACCCTCATATGTAGCAGAAAATGGCCTTGTGGGACATCAATGGAAGGAGAGGCCCTTGGTCCTGTGAAGGCTTGATGTCCCAGTGTAGGGGAACATCAGTGTAGGGAGGTGGGAGTGGGTGGTTGGGTGGGGGAGCACCCTTATAGAAGCAATGGGAGGAAGGATTGGATAGGAGGTTTCCGGAGAGGAAGCCAGGAAAGGGTATAACATTTGAAGTGTAAATAAAGAAGATATCCAATAAAAGAATAGAAAAAAGTCTGTCCTTACTCACTTAAGTAATAAATTTGTTCTCCACAGAGCAAGCAAGGTACACTTTTAAGCTTCTCAGTTAAACCATGCTCTCTTCTGTCCAAACCTGGCAATTTCTCCTTCATTCAAAAGTCTCACTATGTATAATATTTCTTATATGTTTCAGAGCTGACTACACACACCACCACCACCGCCACCACCACCACCACTAACAACAACAAACAATAAAGGAAAAAATGCCATGAATTTAAAGGAGAGCATGTGATAACATGATAGGTTTTGGAAAAAGAAAAGGGAAAACAATCATGATGTAATTATACTGTAATATCAAAAATAAAAGAAATAAAATATATGCATATATTTGTCCACATATGATTTTTAAAAATCATATATACTAACTATAAAAACAAAAAGTTAGTTTTATGAATAGGAACAGGAATAATAACAAAAAATTAATAAGCAAACACTTGCAAAAGAAAATATGAAGTTAAAAGGAGATAAGATGGGGGTCCTGGGAAGAGTTGGAGAAGAGGAATAACAGTAGAAGTGCTCAAGATAAATGGCATATATTCATTTGCAAACATGACCTTAGCCTACCATCCTATTAGGCACTTTACTTCAGTCACTGTGGATTTCTTGCAAATCATTGTAATGTCAGACATGCTCCTGCCAAAATGTATTTACACTGCTATATATCCCACCTAGAGCTTGCTTTTATGCAATTTCTAGAATGTTGTTTCCTTGAGACCTTCAAGTTTTTATTGAAATAACACTTTTGCAATTTTGTTTTGTGAATGTCCTTGTCCACAGTACAGTTTGAGGTCAGTATGAACTGTGATTCATATTTATTTTATTCACAGATATATAATTCTTCTTTCGTACCTATGAGGGGTTCACTTAAGGATTCCCAAATATAAAGTATCCTCAGACACCCAAGTCTCTTACATAGAAAGGCACAGCACTTGCCTAGAATCTATGCACATCCTCCTAAATAGTTTAAATGATCTCTCTAGATCATGCATATATATATATGTGTGTGTGTGTGTACGTACATATATATATATACATACATGTATATATATACATATATATATATATGTATGTATATGTGTGTGATACAATATTTATTCAGCACATCATTATATTCCTGAAGGAATAATGAGAAAAATATCTGCACATAATCAGCACAGACATGAACTTTTAAATTATTCTTAGTCTATGGTTGGTTGAATCCATGTGAAATGTCTGCACATATTCAGCACAGACATGATTTTTAAAAATATTTTCAATCTGTGATTTATTGAATCTGCAGATCCAGAACTTGTCAATACAACAGAGGGCTTGCTGCATGAGTAATGCATAGCAAAGTGCCTGATAAATAACAGGTGTTTTAAGAACAGCAAATGAATAAACGGATGTTATCGTGACACAGGCAGAACCCTAAATGAAGTTAGATACTATAAAAGATGGGGTTACCGGGTAGGCTTTGCAAACTATTTGATCCAGAGGCTATTGGGAACTGACAAATTCTAGCTGAAATAGGCTTTAGTGGGAGCTGGGGGGAGGGGAGTGGGGGGGAGGGTTTGGGGGACTTATGGGGTAGCATTGGAAATGTAAATGAAGAAAATACCTAATTAATAAAAAAAGAATAAAAAAAGAGTCCCCCTTCTTCAATGAAAATTAGATTTGGCAACATAAAAACTATAAAGAATAGGTAAAATCACTTACATAATATTCTGAGCCCAATACCTGTTACCAAGAGGAATATACTGATAGATCCCATCCAAAAACAAGTTTGTCTTATGAACATTTGAGAAACTGCTGTGGACACAACACAGCTACAGGCAAGACTTCTACTGAAATCCCTAAAACGTATTTATTTCATTACTTAGCAACCAGATCATGCTAAAATTTTCCCACCAACTCCTCAGTTTTTATAATCTGAAGTTATATCTGCTAGAAATTTCCCAGATACTACAAAAGAAAGCATTAATTATTTGCCCTAGGTTGTCACTAGAGAGTTTCCTCTAAGGCTGTGCAATCCTATCCAGCCTCAAAGCACTGTCATTCAATCATTATCCTTGACAAGCCTCAGAGAAATCGGATAGTGGACAAACTGTATGACAACATTATAACCTATAAAACGCTGGTAGTTATAATATCATCACATAGGTTATAGTGATAACTAAGCGAACTAAATTAAATATAAACTAAAGCACCAAACTTGTCATATAAACTACAGTGGTTCATAGCTGTCAAGTAATTTTACCTGTAGCTCTATTAAACTTGTCTTCTTGCTTTTAACTCAAAACTTATGAAGCACCATCTTATAAGCCAGGCACCATTCCACAGGAACAAAACAGCCAAAAAATGGAACCAGAGAAATCAGAAATAATAGATCAATTTATACAAAGTCTATGTTCTCCTAGGTGATGAATGCTTTGAAGAAAATCCCACAGCATATTCACCTTCTATAAACCCAGTACTGGTTAATGCTTTGAATCCTGATGAATGCATTTCTTTCCCTACTTTCTAAACTTTTATTTTAAAGGCCACTTGGGTGGCTCTAAATATATATAATAGCCTCTGGATCAAGTAGTTTGCAAAGTCTACCCTGTAACCCTATCGTCAGCTTTTTAACTCCTGTATATAAAACAGGCTTAAAAGCAGGACTGACATGAAGAAAGTTGTAAATTTTTCTGTTCACGAACAGGGACAATGCTAAGGTATAACCACAGTTTCCATGGCATCTTGCTTTATGTCCCACCTTTAATTAATTTGCATTCTTCTCTACCTTTCTCTATTCTAGTGTTTGTATTCTAACAACACTTCATATAAACACTGCTTCATATAAATCATGCTTATTTCTATTGGATCCTGACCCGCGCTACCATCTCGCCAGCAAAATGCATGCAGGCCACTCGGATCCTTCTGCAGTAAAGCTTTAATACATCTCCAGAGATAGATGATCAGCTTCAGGAGAGGAGACCCAGAGAGCAGAAAACCCTTCCCTTTTATAGGCTGAGAAGTACGATTGGAGACGTGCACCACCTGGATTGGCTGCCCACTATCAGTCAGTTAACGCCACAAGAGAGGCAGGGCTCAGGTAATGCAAAGATACCCTGACGCCTGCGCACACTTTACTACGAGCAATGGATGTCAGCGCCATCCTGTAATGGCGACTGTGAGGGCGGCTCCTCACAGGATCCCTTTGTGGATTTTGACTCAGTAACTTCTAAATTGAGATCCCAATCCTCTGAATTAATGTGATTCAAAATACATTTGCCTATTAAAAGGGAAAAGTAAATGAAAAAGATAGTGGGAGAATAATGTTTGGGTCACAAAGATAATGATGGGGAAAGCCAAATTATAATATCTGAAGGTAGTTGTATTATATACACTGGTATTAAGAATGGACTTAGGGACTGAAGAGATGTCTCAGTGATGGAGAGTACTTACTGCTCTTCCAAAGCATACAGGTTCAGTTCCCACAACCATCTGAAACTCCAGTTACAGAAACCCAACATCCTCTTTGGGCCTCCACTGACACACACACAGATACAAGTAAAGGGTGGATTGTGATAAATACTTTTGGACTATGCAAGACACAGTCCCTCTTCTGAAATACCATATATAAGAATCAAAGGTGACATTGTTCTTTGAAATGCACCTAAATTGTTGAAGTAAATTACCACAGCATTCAGTTTTCAACAGATTGTTAGCAAAACTCAGCAAAAAAATAAATTCAAATACACAATTAACATAAATGAATAGGAAAAAAAACCAAATACTACTGATTTTTCAAAGACTATTCCCAATAGAAATATTAAGGAAGTTAAGCTAAGCAAAACTTTGTATTTCAAGTGAAAATTAACTCAAAGCTACATGGAATATGTATATAATTTTACATAAATGCATAATTACACTATGATTATTCACTGCCTTTGTGATTGTGACCAAAGGAGAAAAAACTCAAGAAAATGTTCTTTTTAAAAAGATAAAGACAAAGATATTTTCAAAACTGAATTGTGGTTTTGACAGTCTCAGAGCAAGATGAGTAAAAAGCAGAGAGAGAAATTTTCCACGGATAGCTAATGTAATACCACACATGCACACACACACTCACTCTCTAGCATACAGGTCAGATTCTCCAAGTGCTATAAATTCACTTTATGAATGAATTTAAAAGCAAGTCTGTGCCTTTATCCTCGGCAGACTAAAGGAAATGCTACGTTAGTTCAAACAGAGCTTATAAGGGAACAAAGAAGAACTATAAACATATTAAACCACCAACAAATCACTCTTGAAAGAATAAAACACACCATCACATTATTTGGTCAAAAAAAATCCTAAAATCATGGAATTAATTTAAAATGACTATAACGTGTGTTTCAGGTGGCATGCAAGAGTAAACAGAAATCATCTCTGGATGATGACATTTTCATCCACAGCTTTGAAGAATTCCAAGAAATAACTTCAAGGGCACTGATAATTTCTCAAACACAACCACACACAAGGAATCTGGATACTATGAAAGAGATGCGACAAAAAGTACTAGAACAGCAGCACATATTTCAGATACTAAACTCATCATTATCCATAGTATAAAGAGCTTATGACCACCATAAAATAGCATTATAAACAATAATCTACATGACTTAAAAGCAAAACTCCCAAAATAAAAATACTTTGAATAGTGATGCATATGTATTATTAGATTGCACTAGATGAGACAAAACCCCAACAGACTGAAATCTATCAGTCCAACCAAAAATGAAACAAATGAGAAATGAACTTAAATGCAAGTAAGATGACTTATCCAAACCTAGATTTACCAACAAAAATTTACAAGTAATTAAACCAAATGTTCAATTATAATAAAAAGGTTATCAGACTTGGTTAAATTTGCCAAATAATGGAAAACAAGGCTCCACTAGATATCTCTTGTCACCAAATGAAAGTTTTAGTAGTGGGAATGGGTTACATGTAATTAAGCTATTGGTCAACAGAACCTCATGAAGACCCACAAACAATGTAGGCTATTACCAAGGCTATTGGTGGCTCTCTAAAAACTCATGGTAAGTCCCTATTATTGAAGACAACACCTACACAACTCACTGAACATAGAGAGGTCAAACTGATGTCTACCCAGTGGTTTCATTCATACTGACTAGTATCCATGGTACTAGAAACTCCTCTGTATGTTACCAACCAAACCATAAACCCTGTAGTCCACAAAAGGAACCTGCTTTCACGATACACTGGTGCGATAGTGGCACAAATTTTGTGGGAGTAATCAATCAATATCTCCTTGGATTTAAGACTCACTCCATGAGATAGAAAGAACCTTTGCACAGCACTGCTTGAATGGCCAAGAACCTAAAACTAGATAGGCTTGTATCTAGGGGAAAACCAAACAATACTGTTCTGCTAAAGGCATGCAGCAATAAAATATCTCCTAATAACATTCTGCTATACTCATTGATACATGCTTGCTCAGCTATCATCAGAGTAGCTTCCTGCAGCAACAGATGCAAAGAAATACAGGCCGCTTCAGATGACAACAAATACAGAGATCCTCAGACAGACAATGTGAAGGCAGTGAGATACCTTGGACACCCAGACCTAAAAGGAATTTCTCTATCAACGCCCCTCACCAGGCCTGGCTCAGGAACACTGCATAAGAGAAGGCAGAAACAGTGTAAGAGCCAGAGAGCATACAGAACACCAAGAAATAAAGTCTCTCTAGACACAACAGGGCTGACATACATATGAACTCACATATAATGTGGCAGGCTGCAGAGGGCCTGCAGGGGTCTATAACAGATGGGGTCCTAGAGCTGGAAGGAGAAGTGGATTCACACCTATCCTTAACCCAGAATCTATCTCCAACTGTTAGTTACTTGTAAGTGAAAAATTAGTTTTCTTCAAGGGATTCTCAATGAGAAAACTACTCTTATGGTATGCTCCATGCCAAGCAATACATGGTCAATAAGAAATCAAACATAATGGCATCTTTGGACTTCCTATCTCATAATGTTAAGTCACAGGTTATTTTTTATGTGTTTGTATGTTTACTTATTTTATCTTATAGGTACTTTGAATATACAGTATAGCCTTCAGATTTGAGATTTTATGGGGTCCTATGTGTGTCTATGCATCTATGTACACTACTAATGCCATTTCATTGGTTCTTTTTCTTGTTTGGTTGTTTTGTAATATTCTGACTTGTTTGTATTTATTTATTATATAATTATTCCTTTGATGCCTATTTTTTTTCTAACAGGAGACAAACAGGAGATGGATCTAGATGGGAGGAAATCAAGGAGAAGAATCTTACAAGAGTAGTAGGAGGAGAAATCATTATCAGAGTGTATTGGTTGAAAAGATGTGTATTCATACAAGAAAAATAGCAAAACTAAAGCATTTTCATAATATTTTAAAATAGTTATATACAAAAGTAAAATAATATTTATGTTTGACAGTTAAAGATATTTATAAATATGAACCAAAATATTTTAATATACCTACTTTTCTGAACAAAGTGTAGATAAATTTTTAAAAATTACTGTAGATAAAAACTTCGATATAATTGATTAACACACCAGATCTATTGAAAATCTATAAAGCAGTATACTCATTGATGGCAAAAGATATATATTTTATATCACTACTATGCATATTTTTAAATCTATGAGGTTATAATGTGTTTTAAAACAAATTAAAACTGCTTTGAGAATCCATCTCAGCCCATAAATTTTTCTGCTGTCAGAATGTTCTGACCAAGCAGAAGAAGCAACCATGGGGGAAAAACTGTGAGCTAAGTTAAATCTTTCCTTCTTTAAATTATACTCTCAATTATCTGGGCATAGTGAGGCAAAATAACTAAAACAAGTACATTTAAAGTTTTCGTGGCCTTAAGTCAAAGATCCATTTGGGGTTGATTTTTGTACTGAGTACAAAGGAAGAATCCAGGTTCATTCTTTTGGATGGAGATAAACAGATTTGTCTTAATTAACTTTTTATTGCTTTGATAAGACACAACAATCAGTGTAGCTTATAGAATAAAGAGTTGATTTCAGGCTTGCAGTCCCGAGGGTTAGAGTCCATGACCATCGTGTCAGAGAGTAATGCAGCAGGTAGGCAGGCATAGTGCTAGAATAGCAGCTGAGAGTTTGAATCTTAAAACACAAGCATGGGGCAGGGAGATGCTTACTGATAGATAAGTCCTTTGAAACCTCAAAGCTCACTCACAGTGATGCACTTCCTTCAGCAATGCCACCTTCTAATACTTCCCAAACTGAACCAAATTCAGACCAAATATTGAGCCTATTGGGGCCATTATTGTGCATACCATCAGATGTCTTCAAACATTCTAGTTACTTGTGGTTTGAGTATGAATTGTCCCTTGCAGGCATATGCATGGGAGGCTTAGTCCAAAGCTGGCAAGTCCAATATTTGAGAGATAGAAGGATTAGGAAAATTTGATCCAATAAATTGTCCAGCAGTAGAGTCACAATTCAATGGTTGGTAATAAGAACTTTCAAAGAAGAAGGTTATGCCTTTGAAAGTAATTTATTGTAAAAAGTACCATCATTTTTATTTTTATTTCCTGGCTATCATATGGTTATAACCTTTGCATCATCTGGCCCTATTCACTACATTTTGTCTTCAATTTTTTTACCACAAAAATGGAATGAGCCAAACATGAACTAAAATCCTAAAACTATCACCCATTTTTTCATCCTTTCTAGTTGTTTATGGGACAAATCATGTAATAGTAACAGATGGCTGACTAAAATATTACCTTTGTCAAAAAATCAACTGACTATAAATGCATAGGCTAAATTTTTCTGGCTTGTATCATGTTCCATTTTATGTGTCTGTCTTACGCTAGTATCATGCCAATATAACTGCTGTAAAACAATCTTTGTAAATAAAGTAGTATAATACCTCCACTTTTGTTCTTCCTTCTCAAAATTGCTTTGGCTATTTTCAATCTTTTGTGGTTCCATACAAATAAAATAATAATTTTTATATTAGAGGCTATAAAAACTATATATGAATACTTAATGTAAGAAAAAATCGGAGGTCAAGTTTACTGATGACAAATCTTTAACTAACCAAATTCAAACACATTAAAAATGTCAATCACAGGGGCTGGAGAGATGGCTTAGTGGTTAAGAGCATTGACTGCTCTTCCGCAGGTCCCGAGTTCAAATCCCAGCAACCACATGGTGGCTCACAACCATCTGTAATGAGATCTGAGACCCTCTTCTGGGGTGTCTGAAGACAGCTACAGTGTACTTACATATAATAAATAAATAACTCTCTTAAAAAATGGCCTAGTTGGCCATCAGTGTAAAGAGAGGCCCATTGGTCATGCAAACTTTATATGCCTCAGTACAGGGGAATGCCAGGGCCAAGAAGTGGGAGTGGGTGGGTGGGGGAGTTGGTGGGGGAGTGTGTGGGGGACTTTTGGGATATTGTCATAATGACGAGAAAAAGAGCTAGTTAAATCACAATACATGATCAAGAAGCCATAATATGGGATGGATCTGCTGGTCCAGGAGCAAAGAATAGAGAGAGAGACACAATGATGAATGGGAAAAACAAGAAAAACAGTTTTTTATTACAATACACTCAAGCATACCTTGAAATGTGTTACCAATTATGATACAAGTAAAACTGGTAGTCAACACAATGGTGTTCTTCCTGCTCAGAGAAGCATTCTCAGTTATGAAAACCTCAATAAAGCAGTGATTACCTTTTCAAAAAGAGTATATGACACTTATCTAAAATAAGAAACCAAGATATAAAATATAAAGATCATCTAGAACAAGATATAATGCAAATAATACAATATGAGGAAGGATTTGCAATTTACTATGTGCCAGGCACTAAGCATGTTACATTCAAGATGCTGAGTACTCACAATAACCCTAAAAGATAGTAATATTATTATTTTAAAGTGGACAAAACGTAGACAACGGAGAGAAAAATCTTGTTCAAGAACATCAAACTATTCAATGACAAAACCAGGTTTCAAAACCAGAATCTAGTTTTAGAGTAAACACTGTCTACTACTCTGATGACATGATTCCTTAGAGCAATGTGGCAAAAGTAAAACCATAGAGCACAGAAACAAATGGCTTAGGTCCAGAAATAGAAGACAAGGTAGCAAAAGTAGAGGCCATAGAACATGCTCACACATCCATGATGCATGAGCAGCCACCACAGGAATGTAAGCATTTGACCATGGTGCACACTGAAGGTTCCACAACATGAGTGGATATCCAGCATATAGTAGTAGATACTGAGGAAGCAGAAGGTGGTAAAAACATTGAAGTATGAAGTAATTATGGTGTCCAAAGTGATAGTAAAGGTACAGGAATTTCCAACTTTATTACAAAGCAGACAATGATGGTTGCAGTTTCAATGCAATAATGAGGAATGAATGCATAATTACAGTAGAACTTCCAACACAATAAAACAGCAGAATATGTCATAAAAGTATTGAAAATGAGCCCCCACACACATAGATCCAAGAGACAAGGTATAATAGAAAATAGCCATGAGTAGCTAATTCACACATGTGTATGTTATGTTACAAAGCTAAAAAAATAAAACACCTCAATACATGAATATTTATTCAGGATCATGTAGCCAAGACACCTAGAGAAATCCCGCAGAAATCCAGAGGTTATGAAAGCCATGAGAAGTGTTTGTACATTTGATAGGATCTCACAAAAGAAATCTATACTGTGATGTAGTGCTAATGCCACCCAGTCAGATAGTTTTGTGCCTTATAAATGAGCTACGATACAGGAACAAAAAGCTTTATTCTATCTATGACTAGATATGACATATGTAAAGGGAGACCTGGCAGAATATGCCCAGATAATCATATGACTATGATATACAAATAGACATCATTTGTTCTGGAGCATCTGATCATGCTGCTTAGTTATATGGTTTTGTGATATAAGTTAAAAATTACACTGTAGACTCAAGCACCAGGGTGCCTTGCCAGAGGAGTCTCCGGACACCCGCTAGGACCCGCACAGGATTCCCCACGGGATCCTAAGACCTCTGGTCAGTGGAACACACCTTCTGCTCCAATCCAAATGAGCGGGACCTGAGACTAAATTAAATAGGGAAGTAGGCAACCCGGCCTCTGCTGGGGCACAAGTCCCTTCCGGTCCACTCGAGCACTCGGGTGCCTTGCCAGTGGAGTCTCCGGACACCCGCAAGGACCCACACAGGACTCCCCATGGGATCCTAAGACTCTGGTGAGTGGAACACAGCATCTGCTCCAATCCAATCGCGTGGAACCTGAGACTGCATTAACTAGGGAAGCAGGCAACCCGGCCTGAGGTGGGGCACAAGTCCCGTCTGGTCCACTGGAGCACCAGGGTGCCTTGCCAGTGGAGTCTCCAGACACCCGCAAGGACCCACACAGGATTCCCCACGGGATCCTAAGACTTCTGGTGAGTGGAACACAACTTCTGCCAGGAGGCAAGTTTGAACACCAGATATCTGGGCACCTTTCCTGCAAGAAGAGAGTTTGCCTGCAGAGAATACTCTGACCACTGAAACTAAGGAGAGAGCCAGCCTCCCAGGTCTGCTGATAGAGGCTAACAGAGTCACCTGAGGAACAAGCTCTAACCAGAGACAACTATAACAGCTAGCTTCAGAGATTACCAGATGGCGAAAGGCAAACATAAGAATCCTACAGAAATCAAGACCTCTCACCCTCATCAGAACGCAGCACTCCCAACCAACCTAGTCCTGGGCACCCCAACACAACCGAAAATCTAGACCCAGATTTAAAAGCATATCTCATGAAAATGGTAGAGGACATCAAGAAGGACTTTCATAACTCACTTAAAGAAATACAGGAGAGCACTGCTAAAGAGTTACAGGTCCTTAAAGAAAAACAGGAAAACACAACCAAACTGGTAGAAATCCTTAAAGAAAAACAGGAAAACACATCCAAACAGGTGATGGAAATGAACATAAACCATACTAGACCTAAAAAGGGAAGTAGACACAATAAAGAAAACCCAAAGTGAGGCAAAAATGGAGATAGAAACCCTAGGAAAGAAATCTGGAACCATAGATGCAAGCATCAGCAACAGAATACTAGAGATGGAAGTGAGAATCTCAGGTGCAGAAGATTCCATAGAGAACATCGGCACAACAATCAAAGAAAATAAAAAATGCAAAAGGATCGTAACTCAAAACATCCAGGAGATACAGGACACAATGAGAGGACCAAACCTACGGATAATAGGAGTTGATGAGAATGAAGATTTTCAACTTAAAGGGCCAACAAATATCTTCAACAAAATAATAGAAGAAAACTTCCCAATCCTAAAGAAAGAGATGCCCATGATCATACAAGAAGCCTACAGAACTCCAAATAGACTGGACCAGAAAAGAAATTCCTTCAGACACATAATAGTCAGAACAACAAATGCACTAAATAAAGATAGAATATTAAAAGCAGTAAGGAAGAAAAGTCAAGTAACATATAAAGGCAGGTCTATCAGAATTACACAAGACTTTTCACCAAAGACTATGAAAGCCAGAAGAGCCTGGACAGATGTTATACAGACACTAAGAGAACACAAATGCCAGCCCAGGTTACTATACCCGGCCAAACTCTCAATTACCATAGATGGAGAAACCAAAGTATTCCATGACAAAATCAAATTCACACATTATCTTTCCATGAATCCAGCCCTTCAATGGATAATAACAGAAAAAAAAATACAAGAATGGAAATCACGCCCTAGAAAAAGCAAGAAAATAATCCCTCAACGAACCTAAAAGAAGACTGCCACAAGAACAGAATGCCAACTCTAACAATGAAAATAAAAGGAAGCAACAATTACTTTTCCTTAATATCTCTTAATATCAATGGACTCAATTCCCCAATAAAAAGACATAGACTAACAGACTGGCTACACAAACAGGACCCAACATTCTGCTGCTTACAGGAAACCCATCTCAGGGAAAAAGACAGACAGTACCTCAGAGTGAAAGGCTGGAAAACAATTTTCCAAGCAAATGATCTGAAGAAACAAGCTGGAGTACCCATTCTGATATCGAATAAAATCGACTTCCAACCCAAAGTTTTCAAAAAAGACAAGGAGGGACACTTCACACTCATCAAAGGTAAAATCCTCCAAGAGGAACTCTCAATTCTGAATATATATGCCCCAAATGCAAGGGCAGCCACATTCATTAAAGATAAGTTAGTAAAGCTCAAAGCACACATTGCACCTCACACAATAATAGTGGGAGACTTCAACACACCACTTTCATCAATGGACAGATCTTGGAAACAGAAACTAAACAGGGACACAGAGAAACTAAGAGAAATTATGAATCAAATGGATCTGGCAGATATCTACAGAACATTCTATCCTAAAACAAAAGGATATACCTTCTTCTCAGCACCTCACGGGACCTTCTCCAAAAGTGACTATAAAACTGGTCACAAAACAGGCCTCAACAGATACAAAAATATTGAAATTGTCCCATGCATACTATCAGATCACCATGGACTAAGGCTGATCTTCAATAACAAAATAAATAATAGAAAGCCAACCTTCACGTGGAAACTGAACAACACTCTTCTCAATGATACCTTGGTCAAGGAAGGAATAAGGAAAGAAATTAAGGACTTTTTAGAGTTCAATGAAAATGAAGCCACAACATACCCAAACTTATGGGATGCAATGAAAGCATTTCTAAGAGGAAAACGCATAGCTATGAGTGCCTCCAAAAAGAAACTAGAGAGAGCACACACTAGCAGCTTGACAACACATCTAAAAGCTCTAGAACAAAAGGAAGAAAATTCACCCAAGAGGAGTAGACAGCAGGAAATAATCAAACTTAGGGGTGAAATCAACCAAGTGGAAACAAGAAGAACTATTCAAAGAATTAACAAAAGGAGGAGTTGGTTCTTTGAGAAAATCAACAAGATAGATAAACATTTAGCTAGACTCACTAGAGGGCACAGGGATAACATCCTAATTAACAAAATCAGAAATGAAAAGGGAGACATAACAACAGATCCTGAAGAAATCCAAAACACCATCAGATCCTTCTACAAAAGGCTATACTCAACAAAACTTGAAAACCTGAACAAAATGGACAAATTTCTGGACAGATACCAGGTACCAAAATTAAATCAGGATCAAGTTAACGAGCTAAACAGTCCCATATCCCCTAAAGAAATAGAAGCAGTCATTAATAGTCTCCCAGCCAAAAAAAGGCCCGGGACCAGATGGGTTTAGTGCAGAGTTCTACCAGACCTTCAAAGAAGATCTAATTCCAGTTCTGCACAAACTATTCCACAAAATAGAAGTAGAAGGAACTCTACCCAACTCATTCTCTGAAGCCACAATTACTCTGATGCCTAAACCACAGAAAGATCCAACAAAGATAGAGAACTTCAGAACAATTTCCCTTATAAATATTGATGCAAAAATACTCAATAAAATTCTCGCTAAACGAATCCAAGAACACATTAAAGCAATCATTATCCGGACCAAGTAGGTTTTATTCCAAGGATGCAGGGATGTTTTAATATACGGAAATCCATCAACGTAATCCATTATATAAACAAACTCAAAGACAAAAACCATATGATCATCTCGTTAGATGCGGAAAAAGCATTCGACAAGATCCAACACCCATTCATGATAAAAGTCTTGGAAAGATCAGGAATTCAAGGCCCATACCTAAACATGATCAAAGCAATCTACAGCAAACCAGTAGCCAACATCAAAATAAATGGTGAGAAGCTGGAAGCAATCCCACTAAAATAAGGGACTAGACAAGGCAGTCCACTTTCCACATACCTATTTAACATTGTACTTGAAGTCCTAGCCAGAGCAATTCGACAACAAAAGGAGATCAAGGGGATACAAATTGGAAAAGATGAAGTAAAAATATCACTTTTTGCAGATGATATGATAGTATATATAAGTGACCCTAAAAATTCCACCAGAGAACTCCTAAACCTGATAAACAGCTTCAGTGAAGTAGCTGGATATAAAATTAACTCAAACAAGTCAATGGCCTTTCTCTACACAAAGAATAAACAGGCTGAGAAAGAAATTAGGGAAACAACACCCTTCTCAATAGTCACAAAAAATATAAAACATCTTGGCGTGACTCTAACTAAGGAAGTGAAAGATCTGTATAATAAAAACTTCAAGTCTCTGAAGAAAGAAATTAAAGAAGATCTCAGAAGATGGAAATATCTCCCATGCTCATGGATTGGCAGGATCAACATTATAAAAATGGTTATCTTGCCAAAAGCAATCTACAGATTCAAGTCAATCCCCATCAAAATTCCAAATCAATTCTTCAACGAATTAGAAAGAGCAATCTGCAACTTCATCTGGAATAACAAAAAACCTAGGATAGCAAAAACTCTTCTCAAGGATAAAAGAACCTCTGGTGGAATCACCATGCCTGACCTAAAGTTTTACTACAGAGCAATTGTGATAAAAACTGCATGGTACTGGTATAGTGACAGACAAGTAGACCAATGGAATAGAATTGAAGACCCAGAAATGAAGCCACACACCTATGGTCACTTGATCTTCGACAAGGGAGCTAAAACCATCCAGTGGAAGAAAGACAGCATTTTCAACAAATGGTGCTGGCACAACTGGTTGTTATCATGTAGAAGAATGCGAATTGATCCATTCCTATTTCCTTGTATTAAGGTCAAATCTAAGTGGATTAAGGAACTTCACATAAAACCAGAGACACTGAAACTTATAGAGGAGAAAGTGGGGAAAAGCCTTGAAGATATGGGCACAGGGGAAAAATTCTTGAATAGAACAGCAATGGCTTATGCTGTAAGATCGAGAATTGACAAGTGGGACCTCATAAAATTGCAAAGCTTCTGCAAGGCAAAAGACACCGTCAATAAGACAAAAAGACCACCAACATATTGGGAAAGGATCTTTACCTATAGTAAATCAGATAGGGGACTAATATCCAATATATATAAAGAACTCATGAAGGTGGACTCCAGAAAATCAAATAACCCCATTAAAAATGGGGCTCAGAATTGAACAAAGAATTCTCACCTGAGGAATACCGAATGGCTGAGAAGCACCTGAAAAAATGTTCAACATCCTTAATCATCAGGGAACTGCAAATCAAAACAACCCTGAGATTCCACCTCACACCAGTCAGAATGGCTAAGATCAAAAATTCAGGTGACAGCAGATGCTGGCGAGGATGTGGAGAAAGAGGAACACTCCATTGTTGGTGGGATTGCAAGCTTGTACAACTACTCTGGAAATCAGTCTGGCGGTTCCTTAGAATTTTGGACATAATACTACCAGAGGATCCAGCAATACCTCTCCTGGGCATATATCCAGAAGTTGTCCCAACCGGCAAGAAGGACACACGCTCCACTATGTTCATAGCAGCCTTATTTATAATAGCCAGAAGCTGGAAAGAACCCAGATGCCCCTTTACAGAGGAATAGATACAGACAATGTGGTACATTTACACAATGGAGTACTACTCAGCTATTAAAAAGGATGAATTTATGAAATTCATAGCCAAATGGATGGACCTAGAGGGCATCATCCTGAGTGAGGTAAAACAATCACAAAGGAACTCACACAATATGTACTCACTGATAAGTGGATATTAGCCCCAAACTAGGATACCCAAGATATAAGATACAGTTTGCTAAACACATGAAACTCAAGAAGAATGAAGACTGAAGTGTGGACACTATGCCCCTCCTTAGAATTGGGAACAGAACAACCATGGAAGGAGTTACAGAGACAAAGTTTGGTGCTGTGACGAAAGGATGGACCATCTAGAGACTGCCATATCCAGAGATCCATCCCATGATCAGCATCTAAACGCTGACACCATTGCATTCACTAGCAAGATTTTGCTGAAAGGACCCAGATATAGCTGTCTCTTGTGAGACTATGCTGGGGCCTAGCAAACACAGGAATGGATACTCACAGTCAGCTATTGGATGGATCACAGGGCTCCCAATGGAGGAGTTAGAGAAAGTACCCAAGGAGATGAAGGGATCTGCAACCCTATGGGTGGAACAGCATTATGAACTAATCAGTACCCCCAAGCTCTTGACTCTAGCTGCATATGTATCAAAACATGGCCTAGTCAGCCATCACTGCAAAGAGAGGCCCATTGGACATGCAATCTTTATATGCCCCAGTACTGGGAAACGCCAGGGCCAAAAAAATGGGAATGGGTGGGTAGGGAAGTGGGGGCGAGGGTATGGAGCTTTTGGGATAGCATTGGAAATGTAATTGAGGAATAGATGTAATAAAAATATATTAAAAAATTACGCTGTAACAAGTAGACATGGAATCATTTTGAAATTAGTAAATCATGGTTCCCTTCAGACTAGGAGAAGATCATACTGATAAATCACATGAGAAATTAATGTTACATGCTTAAGCATTCATAGTGCATGGGGTGCATTTGAGCATTGGACTGTGATGCACACAGGAAGTCTAGTGACAAGGTAACATCTATAGAATTGGAACAGATAGAGATGGTACAGGAAAAACACCAGTATGTTGAGGGAGCAGAGGTCCATGTACTAGGAAAAAGCAACCAGAAAATATAAACTGATACATAAAACACTGTTTTTCTATGGAGAAGTAGACAGTTAAGATTCCTGCTCAGGAACCATAGGGTATGAGCAGACAAGCATGTTATGTGCACAGACAACCATGGTGCATGAGCAAAAACCTATATGGATTCTATAATACAAAAGTAGATGTGATACAGGAACAAATAACATGGGAATATGCTAAGATAAAAAAGATATGGGAATAAAGGTAGCATTCATAAGGCCACCAAGACATGGCAATGATGCTAAAGGCAATAACACAACATATATTCATAGGATTCTCTGATGATGGAGCATTGCACCAAGGTGTATTTCCGGACATTACAAGGAAATAATTTGACTATAACTTAAGAGTAGATGGTCAAGTATATCAGGGGAAAATGATTATAGAAGAGCAGAAAATAAAATAATCATGTTATGATTAATAGAATACTCCAGATAGCATTGATTCGAAGAGAGTCAGCACTCCATTGCATAAGCTTATACCACAGTCTTTAAAACACTATTGCAAGTATCATTGTTTTACCATAAAGACATGTATATTAGCTGCAGAACTGAGACTGGCACCCATGACAAGAAATTAAGGAATATCATATCATCACCATCATTACTGTTGTCACATATACTTCACAACATTCTACTCAGTGTTGGAAATGCAATTATGTATTAATATGTACAAATTTATGAGACATCTTTGGCATTTTGTGGAAATGAAAGAACAGAAATGCAAATTGAGGTATTCAAGACCCCACAGTTAACAATCAATACTTTCAAATTCAAACACAAATATTTTGGCTTCACCACCCACCCTTTTAAGTACAATAATAAATGACAATATGCTGTGAGTCACCTGACAGACAGACATGGAACATGGTTTAAAAACAGAGTAATGAATGGCTTTGTTCCAGAAGCAGATGGCAATGTTGTAAAAGTAGGTACCATAGCACATGCTCAAGCATTCGTGGTGCATAAGCAGCCACCACAAGCATCTGAGCACTTGACTAAAATGCACACACAGAGCATCTTGCAACAGGTGTTAATGCCATGTTACAAGCAAAGACAACAATGACAAAGGAGAGAGAAACTCATATTAGTAGGAGAGCACACAGTGTACAGATTAACATGAAAGGAGCAAAGTATTCTATTTCTGAAAAATACAGACTGTCATTATGTATTTTTACAAATCGTATAACAACTTCAAACACACGACTGAAAATTTTTAGATATGTTACCATTTTGGATAATGAGTCAATTCACATATGAAAAATGAAATGCATGTGATGCCACAAATAATAAAATAATATAATCCATTCAACTTTTATTAAAAGAATGAATGCATGCCATTGGTCTAAGAGAATATCTGAATAGTATAGAGTGCTTAGATGACTAAAATGTAAGAAAAAGTCTTGGAATATATGTTTCTAATATATAGCCATACACCTACAGAACACAGGCTACTAACTGTAATACCAGTACATGTCGACATATTACAGAAATAAACTGTGATATGATTATTACTCAGACATGGTATGCTAATAAGAAAAGTATATAAGCAATGGATACCTCTGCTTCAAGAGGATGACAATGAAACCAAAAGCAAGTTACATGTAATCAGGCCATGGCATATGTGGATTTGTGCCTGTTTCTGGTAAAAAAAAAAAAAAAAATCAAAGGTATCCCATTATATGAAGAAACAACTATTAGTACTGATAATAGAAACTGTATATGAGCAGTCAGCATAAACTGAGGGATCCTTCCCTGTACAAGATCTACTGGCCACAATAACACAACTAATATTCATACTAATGCAAATCATTCTATATTCAGAAGGAAATCATGATTTTTTTGTCTTTTATACTCAGGATGGGTTAGTAGCTTTCATCATGTATCTTCAGATAACAATAGTGGTTGATAATGTACACACATAATAAGCAATCAGATAAACTACAGTAGTGGGTCGAGACAGAAAGATAAGCTCAATTCAACATCCACAAACAAAATAAAGTTTTCAGTCAAGAGAAGAGGTAAACAGTACAAAATGAAACCTTATGCCAAATGTTCAGATGAACATCTTAACCTTGAGTTCTTAATTATGATTCATATCTTTAAAACACAATTAGTTATAACTCTATTTCCCGGGAAGCAGATGCCCTTTTCTAGACCTCCAATTGGATTGCAAATATGTAGTAAAAGACATATACCCAAGAATATGTATGAATGCATATATATATATATATATATATATGCATTCTGGAACTATATATTTATAGTTCCAAAGTAAAAAAAATGACTATATGTGTATGAGTGTATGTGTGTATACAAATAAAACTTAACTTAATGAAATTTAAAAAAATTAAAAGCCACAATACAAAAGCGTATGTCTTCAAGTACAGAGGCTATTATGAATTGAATTATGTCCTCTCCAAAGAGATTTTGAAGTTATAATTCTCAATACCTGCGGTTGTGATCTTATATGGAACTGAGTCTTCTCATAATAAACTCAACATGAAGTTATGCTATAAACATTTGAGTATGTCTTACACCTGAAACTCATATTGAAATCTGAAAGCTACTGTGAAATGTTAGAATGCATGGCCTTTTAAGAAGCTGAAAGGGATTAATTTTTTTTTCTTTAGAGAGTGGATCAATCTCACGGAAGTAGTATAGGTGTTGCAGGTCTGGGTCATAAACTGAATGTGCTCCTAGAGCTTTCTCTCTTTTACATGTTTCTATATCCCTACTGTTTTACCATCATGTTGGATGTAGCCTAAGGCTATCTTCAGCTATGAACATCTTCTCTTGGACTTCCATGCTCTAGAACTATGAGGTAAATAAGCTTCCCTTATTTATAAATAACTCAATCACATCTATTCTATTTTATCAACAGAAAATGCAGTAATATGTTTGCATGGTCCACAAATCCAGTGACTACAGTCTGTATAAAAAAAAAAAACAGAGTGAAATTTGAACAACAACAAAAAAGATAACAGCATGTCTCAACAGAGCTAGTGATGATGCCACAAGCCAAGAAATTCTTGAAGCTAACAAAAGCTATTAAATTTTTCCACAGAACCTACAAAAATAGCATAGCCCTGCCAATATTTTCATTTTGCAGTTATAGCCTCTACAAATATGAGCAAATAAGGGTGCAATTATATTTTGTGTTCATAGCCCTTGGAGACAATAGTGAATGGTATTGTTCCAAAAGACAAACTTCAGCACCTGTGAGGTGATCAGTAACTTGACATCCATATTGTACTATACTAACAATTATGTATTAGAATGAGAACTTATCAATAAGCATTAAACTACAGTTATGCACCAGAAAGCAATGCATTCAAGAGATACAGTAATACAAAGCATTTGGGGTTGCTGCCAACATAACACAGCATGCTGATTTATAGTAATGTCATGTGCATAAGCTCTTATTTTTTTTTTTTTTTTAGAAATCAGTAATACACAAGAACATATTATAAAATTAACAAAGCCAAACTACAGTTCTTCTAAAGGTCAACCTGGTTCTGAAGAGAGATAGTCAGCAATGTTCTTGTCACACAGCTATAAAAATGGGAGTTGAGACTCTGAGCACTCAGGTAGAAGCAGGGCATGGCAGCACACATCTGTTGAGAAGATTGTTCCCTGGAGTTTGCTGGCCAGACTGTCTAGCCAATCAGGAGCTGCTCCAATTTCAGCAAAAAGAAAAAAAAATCTCCAAAAGTCAGAGTGGCAGAACAGAACACCCAGAATTGATCACACACACACACACACACACACACAGAGAGAGAGAGAGAGAGAGAGAGAGAGAGAGGCACACACACATATTCTCCCTCTCTGTCTCTCCGTCTCTGTCTCTCTGTATGTATGTATGTATGTATGTATGTATGTATGTGTGTGTGTATCTCACATACAGTACACACACACACACACACACAGTGTAACTGGCCAGACCCCCCGGGGGCTCCCAGGGACTGGACCACAAACAAAGAGTACACATGGAGGGACCCGTGGCAGAGGATGGCCTTGTCGGTCATCAGTGGGAGGAGAGGGCCTTGGTTCTGTGAAGGCCCGATGCCCCAGTGTAGGGGAATGCCAGGGCAGGAAGACAGGAGTGGGTGGGTGGGTGAATGGGGGAGCACCCTCATAGAGGCAGGGAGAGGGGAGATGGGATAGGGGGATTCTGGACAGGAGACCTGGAAAGGGGATAATATTTGAAATGCAAATAAAGAAAATATCCAATAAAATTAAAAAAGAATCAAAAAATAAAAATCAGCAAAAATCAATAAATGAGACTAGACAAGAAAAACAAATTAATGCGAGTTAATATGAGAAATGAGTGAGTGATATAATTATAGATCCAATAGTTCAAGTTGATATTTAAACAGTAAAAAATATGTGTGTTGCTCAGTCCAAGTTGATACATCTACAATACAATCCCTGCAGTTGATGCTCAGGGATCATCTCTGAAGAGGAACTGGAAAGACTGTAAAATCCAGAGGAACAGGAAGCTTTCCATAAGAGTATGTCCCTAGAAATGTCAGAGAAGCTACACATTAGCAGCAGTCAAAACTATATTATCAGACACAATGTCTGTTTGCTTTGCTGTTTATAATGCAGTAACACTGGTGTTACTAATGATGATAAAGTTGTTTAAAATAGCAGAACAAAAACAAACAAGCCAACTCAAAGACCATAGAGGAGGTTCAGAATCAGGAAAATGTAGTAAAACATGAGGACTAAGTGCAGCATTAAATATAAAAAGCCACAGTAATAAACAACCATGACACTGGGGTAGACAGCCTTTATGTGGAAGCTGTCAATTATACAATTAGAAAGAAAATTATAAAACAAACAAAACAAAATGTACTTGACTTCATGAAATTCATAGGGATATGGAACTAGAAAATATCATCCTGAGTGAAGAAATCAATCACAAAAGAACACGCATAGTATGCACTCACTGATAAGTGGATATTAGCCCCAAAGCTCAGAATACCCACGATACAACTCACAGACCACATGAAACTTAACAAGAAGGAAGACCAAAGTATGGATGCTTCAATCCTACTTAGAAGGAGGAACAAAATAATCACCAAAGGTAGAGGGAGGAAGGGGCCTGGGAGGGAAAGACGAGGGGGAGGGAAAAGGGGGTGCAAAAAGTACTTGAATAGATGATCCAAGTGCCTTAAAAGATAATCGTAGCCCATTGTGTTTGGTGGCATTAATTACTTTTATTACTTTTATTTTAATTGTATGTCTACAAACATACATACTAAAATTGAACACAAAAAATGGTTCTCTCAACATAGTATCATGATTTTATTTCCCATGATCTTTATTCACTAATATCACACCTCTGTATATGTTAAGATCACATGGCCAAAGTGCCTTTGCAGATGGTAGTAAATGATAATCTAATATGTTTAACATAAAGGGAATACCCTATATTCTCCAAGTGGGTCCTTTAAAGGATAAAAGCAATGCAGAATAAAAACCAGAAGAGAGTCAAAAGTGGTGAGAACTAACTGCTGCTTCGAAGATAAAAAGATCCATGAAAAGCAAATATATGTGGCCTTGAAAAGCTAAGAAAATGCTCTGGCCAATGACCAGCAAGAAAATTGGGACCTGAGTTCAGCAATCACTAAAACTGAAATCTATCAATAATTTGAGGAATCTTGGAAGCAAATTTGTCATCAAAGCTTCTAGAAACAACACACTGCTGATAGCATTTTAACTTTACAGACTTTTCAAATCTATTTTTTTAATGTTTATTGCTTTAAAGTGTTCTAGTTGTGATAGGTTTTTATATCAGTGATAAAAATTTAATACACTTGTTTCCTTCATCTCTGAGAGAAGGGTAATTTTCTGTTTCTTTTTTATTGTAAAATGATTTAAAAGAAAGATAAAAAACAAATATAATTGTTGATTATATATATATATTTGATTAAAGTAGATAATATATGATAGGTATGCAATCAGTAATTATGTTGTTCTAATAATAATTTCTGTATATTCATGATATACTTTGGCATCTGTTATCATATTTTATCCTTAACCCAATCAGGATATGTAGGAATGATAAGAAAGTTTCAACCTAAAAAGATATAAATCTAAAACATGAAGAGATTTTTACTTGCTCAGAAAGCAATACCGGAATGTTAGAGGAAAAAAAAACTAAGCCCAAATTGAATAACTTTGGTCACATAGCATTTTCATAGTTCATTTAAAGTTGAAGGTGCCCATAGGATTGGAGAGAATTCAGTTATATTTTTAGGAGGGAAAAAATACTTCTTGGCCAATTTGCTATTTGATATCTCCCATATAACAAAGAGCCAGCCTTGTTTCTAGAAACCAATCCTAAGCATGTGCAAGAAATATAATTTCACTATGGATCTGCTGGGAAAGCATTTTAGGAGAGCAGCAGAGAATGTACGATAGAGAGATTTGGATAATGCCATGTACAAACCAGCACTAAGGGATTTAAAAATCTGATATAGCTGTCCAAAGAACAAAACCCATGTAGTTCTTAAACCCAGGGTGCTTTGGTTTCAGCCAAAGCCATTAATCCTCTTCCCTGCTTCCTGCCTCTTCAGCTTTCTCACATACCCCTCCCAACGGAGCTCTACAGTTCAGTTTATTTCAAAGTTCAAGTATCTCAGATATAAACCCAGCATGATACTTGAAATTAGAAAGCAACCATGGGTAACAAAAACAAAGGTTATCTAAGGTATTTTAATATATCCAAATAAAGAAACTCAAGACTAAAAGTTCACCCCAAGGAATACTATTATCATCTCAGTAAATGGTGAACCAATGCACAATTTGTATGCCAGAAACTGATGTATAGAGGGGAACAAACACACCATCTTTCCCTCTGTACAGACTAAATCAATGCCATGAGCAAATGCTGATCTCTACACCACCCTAACCTCATCTGCATACCCAGGTAGAAAATCACCACATGGTATCTCTTTTGCTGCAAAGATAAATTTATGGAGTAGATTATATATTGTCTCTGAGTTTAAAGTCCTTCATTTGCAAATAGATCCCAGGTTTGTTGTTTTTTGTTGTTGTTTGTTGTTGTTGTTGTTGTTGTTGTTGTTGTTGTTTTTTAAGGATTAATGAGTCAAACTAGACAATGGTGGAAAATGTCCCACAGAGGCTCATCTGGTTTAACACGTAGTCCTCAGCTGGTAACATTGTTTTGATATGAAAGTAGAATCTGTGAAACTGTGACCCAGATGGCAGAAGTGGGTTGCTAAGGTTGAGTTTCAAAGATATCTTCTTGCTGAGACATGAGCAAGCCATACTATAAATTCTTTTCGTGCCTGTCACAAAATAAATGTCTCCCGTCAGATACTTTTGTCAATTATTTGGTCATAGCAATGAGAAAATCAGTTATTATAATAACTAAAGTTCCAGATGGAAAATTATATAAGCCAAAGGAATATCAACTGAGTATTAAACAAGAATATGACCACTTATTTTCTAGGTCAAAGCTATCCTTAGGATCAAAAAATCTCCAACTTGAACAATTATATAGTCATAATTAAAGAAAATTAAAAATGTAGACAGCCAAATATAATAACAAATTATAAATGAGATAGTCCATTACATAGTTATTAGTTTTATGGCAAGTAACTGATAGTATGCCAAAAATAGAACTAAAGATTTTTTTTCAAAGTAAAATCTTTTCCAGGGACAGAAAAGAACTAACATTTGTTTCAAGTCAGAATTAAATAACTGAAACAACACTATAAGCACTGAGCCATCAGTCTACTGGATAATAAATCAGTCATGATTTGAAAGACCAAAAAAGTAGAAAATTAGAAACATGAGATTGTAAGCCAGCAAGATAGCTCCACCATTAAATATGCTTGCTACAAAGCCTTATGACCTGAGTCTGACCCCCAGGACCCACACAGTGAAAGCAAAGAACTAACTTCTACAAGTTGACCTCCACAAGTATGTCACGATACACATGCACACATACTCACAAGCAAATCAAAAGATGTAGTAACTTTTTAAGAATTATGCAAACTACAAATGGTTGATATATGCAACATTATAAAGAATATTTGAAGAAAAGTTTAACCAAAAGCCTTTTTAACGTTGAAAAATGGCTATTTTCCTGTTATAGTCAGCGTCACAGTGTTTATTCTCAAAACTCTTACAATGACAGTGGAATCTTAAGCAGTATAGCAAGAAATGACAGTGGAAAGAGGAAAATGGAAAGGCTAAAAGTAAAGCAAGGCCAGATTCCTATATCTAACTAACAAACACAGACTCACATACACTAAAAAATCTGTACACTGATAATAATACTAACCCTATTTTTCTTTCATTTTGTTGTACAGTGAGTTTTAAGAACACAATTTTGTAATAGTTAGTTGTTAGCAGAAATGTATATACATTAATGTGACTGTACAATTTAAAATATTTGAAGATTTCTGTCACTGCACATGATAACCAATAGATTTTTGAAGGTTTATAGTATTTTTTACAAACATGTAAACATATATTTAGACTTTGTGTGTGCATGTATGTAATGTATGAGCAAGTATGTTTGCTTGCTTATGTGGATACTCAAGCATTTGTATGTCTGTGTGTGGAAGCCAGAGAGCAAAGTCAGGTATCTTCCTCTAGATCTACTCTTAAGAGTTCCAAAATTAGGACAACACACAAAAAAACCATTTCATTAGATAAACAAATTCAACTATACTCCTTCTTCAAAATAAAGCTCAGCACTGAGAGAAAATGATTGCTGCTACAAGGACCAATTTGCAGTGAACTCAAAGAGATCATGCAGAAGACATCAATATCTCATCACAGAGAATAAAGAATTTTCTTAGCATCATATGGCATTACAAAGTGCAAATTCAAACAACCATGACTTAGTCTTTCCTTTTGTAAGAATGGTCGAAATACAAGACTTTGAAAACACCAAATGCTTATTAAGGGTATGCAGAAATAGCAGAGCTCATTCATTACTGGTGAGAATGAAAGATGAGAGGATAACTTTCAAATCCAAACATATTCCCAAATATAATAAAGGTTTTAAACTTTTGGATATTTATCCAAGTAAGTTGAAAACCTATATACATATGAAAGTCTATACATAAATGTTGACATCAGCTTTATATATAATGACTGAAAGTTGGAGGCAATCAATACATACTTATAGAAATGAACGCCCTGTGGCACAGTCATATAATTAAATATCATTTGTTACCAAAAAGTGAATGAATTGTGAAGCCACAAAGGAAACTCTGAAAGAACCTGACATGTCTATCATTAAGTCAAAAAGACTAGCCAATTATGTGACATTCTAGTAAAAACTATATAAAGTTTAAAATGTCAAGAGAAGAAGAGTGGTGTATAGAGGACACAGAATTTCAATAAGTGAAAATGCTCTGTAGTTGTGCAAATATAACATTATACATTACAAGCTATGTAGTTAACAATATTGCTTTAAGAACTGATGCACCAATAATAATAAATACATCACACTAATACTCAATAATAGAAAAAACATAGAAGAAAACTTGTACTGTTTGCTCAGTTTTCTGTAAACCTAGAACTGGTCTAAAATATAATCTATTAAATTTTTAAAGTCAATTTCAAAAGGTTATATAATGTGTAATTAAAATTTTATAATATTATTAAACTGGCAAAAGTATAGAGAGAGATGGAGAACATATTACTGGTTTGAATGGAAGAGATGGATGGATACTACTGGAATTGGGTAACATGACAGAGTTTTAACTCTATACCTTGATTGTAGTAATGTCTTTACAAATATATATGTCTTTGTGTCTGCATATGATTAGGCTGCATAGAAGTATACCCACAGATACTCAAAACTGGCTACATATAAAAAAATCCTTATATAGCTGCATATACTAAAGTAAAATTGGTGTGGAGTTCATAAAGATCTATGAATTGTTTATGTATCTTTCCATGAATTCATTTTCTATGAATTATTTCAAAATTGAAAAAATAAAAATAATGTAGCCAGGACCTTTTCCATTTTTATTTAAAATAACGTATTCAAACAAAACTTACAAGGAATAATTTAAAACCAATAAAATTTTGATATACTAAAAACAAAAACAAAATCTCACATGTAATCCAGGTGCTGTATTATTCTGATGTCCTACAAAATAGTGAGAATTCATTGACATATACAGAAGATGAGGCAGAAAGCCATAAAAGCCAGAGGGGATAGATGTCACTGAGCAAACAGTATCTTCCAGACACAACAAGACTGATATATATATTTTTTTCACAGAAACTACAGCAGCATGAACAGGGCCGGCATAGGTTCAAATCAAAAACACTCCACTTTTGATTGGAGGAAATGGACATAAACTCCTGCTCCCAACCAAGAAGCTATGTCCAGCATACAACTGTTTGTAAAGGACAATTCTGCCCTGCTGCGGTGGCACACATCTGTAACCGCAGTATTTGTGAGGCTGAGGTAGGAGGACTGCAACTTAAAAGCTAGCCTGCATTACAAACAAGTTTGAAGCTTCCTTGAGCTACAAAGTAAAATTTTGCATCAGGAAACAAAAGAAGACGAAAAGAAAAGAAAGAAAACTTGAATAGAAAATAAATTTGAATAAGAAATTAAGCAATTAAAAAGAAAAATGAAGTCCAAAAATACCTTGTATGACATGAAAACAGATATATAGCAAATGAAAAGTCTGAGAAACAATAGATTCATTATGAGGGTGAAGTTTATTGCCATGGTGGAGTATATTTGAAAATTAAGAATTAGAAAACCTTTTATTTAATGGACATGAACTCCTGCTCCTAACTAACATACCACATACAACTGGATTAACAAAATATAATCAAGCTAAAACCAAAGAAAATACAATAAGTATTAAATTTAAATTGATGAAATAAAAATCTTGTAATAAAATAGAAATGAACAAATAACAATAAACATCATCTTGAAGACTGATAAATAACTTTTAAAACAAACAAAAACCCAGTGCTGGGAATGGGAAGGAGGGCATAATTGTATATCCAATTGATTTAAAATGGATATATTTATGCCAATAATGTGAAATTTTAGGTGGACATTTCAAAAAACAACACTGACAGAAGAAAATATATAATCTAAATATTCCTTCAACTACATAAAAAATTGGCAATGCAACTAAATATACTCCCCAAAGAAAACTTGAAGTCCAGATGGCATTAACAGTGAGTTCCTCTACACATGCAAAGAATAAATAGCCTCACTATTACATAATGTCTTCTAGAATGTACAACTAATTGTTTTCATTCGTTTTTTAAAGCTAGCATCATTTTCTAAAACCTAAGGAAAATTTGACATAAAAGAAAAATAATGCTCTTCATGCATTCCTGGAGACCTGCTGGCATCAGAGACAACCAGGTGAGACCCCTGCTCCTCCCACAATACCCTGCCTGGTGGTCCCCCCCTGGGAGCACATTTAACAGCAGTAAGCTGTGCCCTATCCCCTGAGCTCTAATTTCGGGCTCACAGCTCTGCTTGCTTTTCTGAAGGCCTGCCAGCACCTGAACAAGCAGGTATGACCCCACCCCAGAACCCTTGCCTGCCAGGTCTCCCTGGGAAACACCCTACAGTGGCAAAATACACCCTGTCCCCTACATTCTATTTTCCAGCCCATAACTCTACCTGCATCCCCAAAGGCCTGCCAACAGCAGAGAAAAATCCGGTCAAAACCCTCCCTCAACCACTATCTACTAAGTCTCCCGAAAGCATGCATGCTGTAAGCTGCATCCTGTCCCCTGAACGCCATTTTCCAGCCCACAGTTCAGCCTGCACTCCCTGAGATCTACTAGCACCAGGGACAACCAGATGCCTTAAGACCCACATAAGAACACAAACAAGAGCCAGGGCAATATGGTATCAGGAGAGTCTAGCTATCCTACTACAGCAAGCCCTTGATATCCTAACACAGTTGAAACACGGGAGAATGACTTTAAATCCAATCTTGAAGATAAGTGAGGGCTTTAAAGAGCAAATGAACAAATCCCCTTTTAAAAATCCAGGAAAATGCAATCAAACACGTGAAGGAAATGAATAAAACTGTTCAAGACCTGAAAATGGAAATAGAAACAATAAAGAAAATACAAAATGAGGGACTCCTGGAGTTGGCAAACCTAGGGAAGGGAAGAGAACAGGAACAACAGATACAAGCATCACCAACAGAATACAAGAGATGAAGGAGAGAATCTCAGGTGTAGAAGACAAAATAGAAGACATCAATACATAGATCAAAGAAAACATTAAATCTAATTTTTTTCTCTGACATAAACCATCCAGGGAATTTGGAACACTATGAAAGGAAAGGAATAGAAGAAGATCCCCATCTCAAAGGACCGGAAAAGGTTTTCAACAAAATCATAGAAGAAAATTTCCCTAACCTAAAGAAGGAGATGCCTATAAATATGCAAGAAGCTTACAGAACACAAAATAGAGTGAACCAGAAAAAAAATCCCCCTGCAACATAAGAATTAAAACACTAAATGTACAGAAACTAGCAAGAATATTAAAAGTTGCAAGGGAAACGGGGCCAAGTAACATATAAAGGCAGGCCTATGAGAATTACACCTGATTTCTCAATAGAGATTCTAAGTCAGAAGGGCCTAGGCAGATATCCTGCAGACTAGAAGAGGCCACAGATGATAGTTCAGACTACTATGCCCAGAAAAACTTTTAATCACCATAAATGGAGAAAACAAGATATTCCATAACAAAGTCCAAATTTAAAAATTATCTGTCCACAAATTTAGCCCTACGCAGGAGATACAAAGTAAAACTCCAACCCAGTAAACCTATCTATCACACAAGAAAACACAAGAAATAAACAATTTCACACCAATAAAACAAACAAACACACACATATACTACCACCACCAACACCAAAATAACAGGAATTACCACTCATTTGGTCATTAATATCTCAACCCCAGTGGTCTCAATTTCCCAATAGAAACATGGGCTAACAGAGTAGATGCATAAACAGAATCCATCATTCTGCTGCATACAAGAAACACACCTCAGCAAAAATGACAGAAATTACCTCACATTAAAGGGGTGGAACAAGAAGCAAGCTGGAGTAGCCATTCTAATATCTAATAAAATAGACTTATTTTATTATATATTAATTAACCCTAATTAATCCAAAGAGAGGGGAGAAACACTTCATATATATCAAAAGAAAAATCCACGGAGATCATGTCTCAATTCTGAATATCTATGCCCCAAATACAAGTACACACACATTTGTTTAAAAGAGAAAGAAAACATTGCTAAAGTTTAAATCTCACATCGACCCACACACATTGATAGTGGGAGTCTTCAACACCCCACTCTCACCAATGGATAGGTCATCCAAGCAGAAACTAAACAGAGAAATAATGAAACTAACAGATGTTATGATTCAAATGGACCTAATGGATATCAATAGAACATTTCACCAAAACACAAAAGAATGTACCTTCTTCTCAACACCTCATAGAACCTTCTCCAAAATTGACCATATACTCTGTCAACAAAGCAAGTCTCAACATATACAAGAAAACTGAAACAACCCTCCACACTCAGACCACCATGAATTAATGCTGGATATCAATAACAACAGAAACAACAGAAAACTTACAAACTTATGGAAATTGAATAACTCAATGACCACTGGGTCAGGGAAGAAATAAATAAATTTAAGACTTTCTAGAATTCAATGAAAATGAATGCAAAAACATACCCAAACTTATGGGACACAATGAAAGGAGTGCTAAGAGGAAAGTTCTTGGCACTAATTGCCTTTATAAAGAAATTGGAGAGATTTCATACTAGCAAATTAGCATCAACATGAAAGCTCTAGAACAAAGAGAAGCAAACAAACCCAGGAGGAGTAGACAGTAGGAAATAATCAACTCAGAACATAAATCAATTAGAAACTAAGAGAACAATACTCTCAGCTATTTGCAGATGATATGATAGTATACATAAGTAACCCCAAGAATTCTACTAGACAAGTCCTAAAGTTGATAAACACCTTCAGCAAAGTGACCAGATACAAAATTAACTTAAAAAAAATAGTAGCCCTCCTTTATACAAACAATAAACTGGCTGAGAAAGAAATTAGGGAAACAATACCCTTTAAAATAGTCACAAAAATATAAAATATCTTAGATCAAGTGGACGATCTGTGTGACAAGAACTTCAAGTCTCTGAGAGAGAAATTGAGGAGGATCTCAGGAGATGGAATGATCTCCCATGCTCATGGATGAGTAGGATTAATATAGTCAAAATGGCCATCTTACCAAAAGTAGTCGACAGATTCAATGGGATTGCCATCCAAATTCTAACACAATTCTTTACAGACCTTGAAAAAACAATACTCAACATCAAATGGAAAAACAAAAAACCCATGATAGCTAAAACAATCCTGTACAATATAAGAACTTCCAGAGGTATTACCATCACTGATTTAAGCTGTACTACAGAGCAATAGTAATAAAAACAGCATGGTATTGGCATAAAAACAGACAAGTTCATCAATGAAATTTAATGAAACACCCAGAAGTAAGCCCATATACCCACATATACTTGATTTTTTACAAAGTCATACAATAGAAAAAAAGAAAGCATCTTCAACAAATGGTGCCGGTTTAACTGCATATCTGCATTTTGAATAATGCAAAGAGATACATATCTAGCACCTTGAATGAAAGTCAAGTCCAGTGGATCAAAGACCAAGTGCATTAAATCTGATATAAGAGAGAGTAGAGAATAGCCAATAACATATTGGTACAGAGGACAACTTCCCAAGCAAAATGCCAACAGCTAAGCAACAAAAATCAACAATTAATAAATGGGACCTCATGAAAATAAAAATCTTCTTTAATGCAAAAGACACCATCAATAGGACAAAATGTCAACCTACAGAATGGAAAAAGATTTTCATCAACCCTGTATCCCACAAAGGACTTGTATCCAATCTTTATAAAGAATTCAAGAAATTACACACCAAAAACCAAATAACCCAATTTTTAAAATGAGTGAGAGATCTAAACAAAGAATTCTTGACAGAGGTATCTCTACTAGCCCAAGAAGCACTTAAAGAAATGTTCAACATCCTTAGTCTCCTTAGCCATCAGGGAAATGCAAATCAAAATGACTCTGAGATTCCATCTTACACACATCATAATGACTAAGATCATAAATGCAAGCAACAACTTGTGCTGGCAAGGATGTTGAGAAAGTGAACACTCCTCCATTGTTGGTGGGAGTACAAACTTGTACAACTAACTACTTTGCAAATGAATTTGGTTGTTTCTTGGAAAACTGGAAAGAGTTTCTACCTCAAGGCCCAGCTATCCCACTCCTAGGCAAATACCCAAAAGATGCTCCACCATACCACAAGGAACATGCTCAACTATGTTCATAGCAGCTTTATTTGTAATAGCCAGATATTGGAAACAACCTAGATGTCCCTCATCCAAAGAATGGATAAGAAGAATGTGGTACATTTACATAATGAAATATTACTCAGCTATTAAAAACAATGACATCATGAAATTTGAAGGCAAATGGATGAAAATAGAAAAAAAATCATACTGAGTGAGGTAAACCAGACCCAGAAAAAACAAACATAGAATAAAATAATTTATAAGTGGATATTAGCCATAAAATGCAGGAAAATCATGCCACAGTCCACAGATCCAGTAAAATAGACATGGTGGAGTGGATGGATGGAGGGAATAAGGTGGGAGAGCAGATGAGGAGGTAACATGTGGGTTCAAGTCTGGGGAAGATGGAAGAAGGAAGAACTATGAAGGTGAACTGAAATTGATGAGGGGCATCTCTAGGATAAGGTAGAAATGTAGGACAATGAAAACTCCCAGGAGTCTATGAGAGTGACCCTAGATAAGACTACTAGTCCTATAAAGTAATGAAGGGAAAGGAAATAACAAAATTCATATTTTATAATTAAACAATGGAATTTTTAGGTGACATAAGAAAGAAATTACAAAATACAATTATTTCCACTCATCTAACATGGTACTGGAAGCTACAGACAATATGCTAAGACAGAGCAACAATATAATATGAAATATACAAATAATAATTTTAACAATAAATTAATTTATAGATGAATAAATGATATTACTAATTGGATTAATTGCTACCTCGAACATAAGATCAACTACTCAAAATTGGTTATATTTCTATGCCACTGTAAAAATACTTAACTCAATCCCATAATGATGCATATATAATACTATCATAGTAAAACTTTTATTTTTTACATTTACAAAATAAACTTATATCAATAATTACAGTAAAAATAAAGGTACAAAATAAAACTGTGTATGACAAAAAGAAATTTAAAATAAGTTTTAAATGTATTTATTTATAACAGTATACATATCATATAAAAGAATATCCAAAATATATAAAGAACTCAAAAACTAGATATTAAGAAAACAAGTGAATTGAAAAATGGAGTACAGATTTAAACAAAAGAGAAAACTCAAATGGCTGAGAAAACAAGAAATGTACAACATGCTCAGTCACCAGGGAAATGCAAATCAAAACTACTTTGTTTGCATCTGACACCCATCTAATGGCTAAGATCATTAAGACAAATAATAGCTCATGCTGGAAAGGATGTGGAGCAGAGGAAACAAGCCTTCATTACTGGTGGGAGTGCAAACTTGCACAGTCACTATGGAAATCAATATGGTGCTTCTTCAAGAAGATGGAAATTCATCTACCCTCCAAATCCAGCTATACCACTCTTGGGTATATACCCAAAGGATGCTTCATCCTACCACAGAGATACTTGCTCAATTATGTTCAGTGTTACTCTACTCCTAATAGCCTAAATCTGGAACAACCTAGATGTCTCTCAACAGAAAAATGGATAAAGATATGAAACTGCCAAAAAATGAGCCACCACTTGTCAATAAATTAACCTACCAGTACAAAGATTGGGCTACATCTCAGTGAGTTATTGGCCAAAGGGATCCCATGGAAATCCCCAAACAATTTTTTTTAAGATTTATTTATTTATTATATGTAAGTACACTGTAGCTATCTTCAGACACTCCAGAAGAGGGCGCCAGATCTTGTTACGGATGGTTGTGAACCACCATGTGGTTGCTGGGATTTGAACTCTGGACCTTCGGAAGAGCAGTAGGGTGCTCTTACCCACTGAGCCATCTCACCAGCCCCCAACCCCAAACAATTAAGGCTGTTGCTAAGTCTAAAGTTTGCTATGCACAAACTGACAAGGCCATCACACCTGATTGGACATACAAAACTTGCATGCCCACATAGAGCCTTCACACCTGCATGCTGTTTTCTTTGGTACAGGAAGGTACTCTTCATGTTAACAAAGGAGAAACTTAAACACCAACCCAGCCACAAACTCTTTGATCTACAATGGTGTCCTGCCTATAAGATATCCTAGAACAATGGTGGGACAAATATTGTGGGAGTGAACAACAAATATCAGATTTGAGTTAAGGCCCACTCCACAAGATGGAAACCATGTACAAAACTGCCTGGGTGATCAAGAGCCTGAGAGTACATAGCCTAGGGACCTAGGGTAAAAACTAAATACTACTGTTGGAAAATTAACAGTAAACATGTAGCAATAATGTGCTTGCTTCAGCAGCACATATACTAAAATTGGAACAATACAGAGAAGATTAGCATGGGCCCTGCGCAAGAATGACATGCAAACTTGTGAAGCGTTCCATACTTTCTTCACAATAGTCAGCAACAATATAAAATATCTTGGTGTGACTCTAACCAAGCGAGATCTATATGACAAGAACTTCAAGTCTCTGAAGAAAGAAATCAAAGAAGACCTCAGAAGATGGAAAGATCTCCCATGCTCATGGATTGGCAGGATCAACATTGTAAAAATGACTATCTTACCAAAAGCAATCTACAGATTCAATGCAATCCCCATCAAAATTCCAGCTCAATTCTCAATAGACTTAAAAAGAGCAATTCTCAAATTCATTTGGATTAAGAAAAAAAATCCAGGATACTGAAAACTGTTCTCAACAATAGAAGAACTTCAGGGGGAATCACCATCCCTGACCTCAAGCTCTACTACAGAGCAATTGTGATAAAAACTGCATGGTACTGGTACAGGAACAGGCAGGTAGATCAGTAGAATAGAATTGAAGACCAAGAACTGAACCCACACACCTACAGTCACTTGATCTTTGACAAAGGAGCTAAAATCATCCAGTGGAAAAGAGACAGCATTTTCAACAAATGGTGCTGGTTCAACTGGCAGTCCACATGTAGAAGAATGCATCAATCCATTCTTATCTCCTTGTACAAAGCTTAAATCCAAGTGGATCAAGGACCTCCACATAAAACCAGATACTCTGAAACTAATAGAAAAGAAAGTGGAGAAGAGCCTTGAAAACATAGGCACGGGGGAAATTTTCTTGAACAGAACACCAATGGCTTATGCTCTAAGATCAACAATATACAAAATGAGACCTCATAAAATTGCAAAGCTTCTGTAAGGCAAAGGATACTGTCAAAAAAACAAAAACAAAAACAAAAACAAAATATCCAATATATACAAAGAACTAAAGAAGTTACACTCCAGAGAACCAAATAACCCTATTAAAAATGGGGTACAGAGCTAATCAAAGAATTCTCAACTGAGGAATATCAAATGGGCAAGAAGCACTTAAAAACTGATCAACATCCTTAGTCATCAGGGAAATGCAAATCAAAACAACCCTGAAACTCTACCTCACCCCAGTCAGAATGGCTAAAATAAAAAACTCAGGTGACAGCAGATGCTCATGAGGATGTGGAGAAAGAGGAACACTCCTCCATTGCTGGTAGGATTGCAAACTGGTACAACCACTCTGGAAATCAGTCTGGAAATTCCTCAGAAAACTGGAAATAGTGCTACCTGAGGACCTAGCAATACCACTCCTGGGCATATACCCAAAAGATGCTCCAATATATAACAAGGACACATACTCCACTATGTTCATAGTAGCCATATTTATAATAGCCAGAAGTTGGAAAGAACCCAGATGTCCCTCAACAAAGGAATGGATACAGAAAATGCAGTGCATTTACACAATGGAGTACTAGTCAGCTATTAAAAACAATGACTTCATGAAATTCACAGGCAAGTGGATGGATCATCCTGAGTGCGGTAACACAGTCACAAAAGACCACACATGGCATGTACTCTATGATAAGTGGATATTAGGAAAAGAACATGAAATATACACAATGCAACTCACAGACCACATGAGGCTCAAGAAGAAGGAAGACCAAAGAGTGAATGTTTCAGTCCTACTTAGAAGAGAGAACAAAATAATCAAGGGAAGTAGAAGGTGGGAGGGACTTGGGAGGAAGAGAAGAGAGGGAGAGGGAAAAGAGAAGAGTCAGGTATGGGAGGAGATGGAGGAGACTACAGAGGGTCAGAATATTGAACAGAGGTGTGTAGCAATAGGGAATGGGGAACTGAGGATAGCAACCAGAAAGTCCCAGATGCCAGGAAAGCAAGAGCCTCCCAGGACCCCACTGGGATGACATCAGCTGAAATACCCCACAAAGGGGATGGAGAACATATCCAGAGGTTAGACATGGCTCCCTAGTTGAAGTATGGGGCCACCCACCCATCTCCAAAATTTTAACCCAAAATTGTTCCTGTCTAACGGGAATACAGGGACAAAGTGTGGAGCAGAGACTGAAGGAAAGGACATCAGAGACTGCCTCACCTGGGGATCCATCCCACATGCAAACAAGAAACCTAGACATTATTATGAATGCCAAGAAGTGCTTGCTGACAGGAGCCTGATATAGTTGTCTCCTGAGAAGCTCTGCAAGATCCTGACCAATACAGATGTAGATTCTTGCAGCCAACCATCAGACTGAGCACAGGGACCCCAATGGAGAAGTCAGGGGAAGGACTGAAGGAGCTAAAGGGGCCTTATCTGGCATCAATGTGAGGGGAGGCCCTTGGGCCTGTGAAGGCTTGATGTTCCAGTGTAGAAAAATGCTAGGTCAGTGAGGTTGGAGTGGGTAGGTGGCTGGGGGAGCACCCTCATCGAAGCAGGATAAGAGGGGATGGGATAGGGGGTTTGCAGAGGGGAAATTGGGAAAGGGGATAACATTTGAAATGTAAATAACTAAAATATCCAATAAAAATTCAAACACACAAAAATGTAGCAATAATATGATTTTAATGACATTCTGTTAGAATCATCTATCAGTCCTTTGCTGAGCCATCATCAAATAATCTTTCTCCTGCAGCAGATAGGAACAAATACAGAGAAATACTGCCAGATAATATACAGAAAATGAGACATCTTGGAACACTCAGCCCTCACCAGGATATCTCCATAAAATCCCTCCCCAGGGCTTTAGGGAACCTTGTGGAAGAAGAGGCAGAAATATTTTAAGAGCCAGAAAGGATGGAGGGCAACAAGAAAACAAGAGCCATTAAATAATCTTGGTCTAAACATATTAGTGCACAGAGAGTGAGGCAGTATGAACATGGCCTGCACAGGTCTACACCAGATGGGGTCTTAGAGCTAAAAGTGGACACATATCCCTATTCCTAACCCAGAAGCAATCTCCAATTGATAACCACTTGCAAATGAAAATTTACTTTTCTCCAAGGGAGTCTCACTGGTCAAATAAACTATCTTAAATGTATGCCCAGCAGTAGATGGCCAAAAGGAAAATTTCCCTGTGCCCATGAGTTCAAGGCTCTTTCCCACTTTCTCTTCTAATAGTTTCAGTGTCTCTAGTTTTATGTGGGGGTCCTTGATCCACTTAGACTTGAGCTTTGTACATGGAGATAAGAATGGATCAATTTGCATTCTTCTACATGTTGACAGTTAGTTGAATCAGCACCATTTGTTGAAAATACTGTCTTTCCACTGGATGATTTTAGCTCCTTTGTCAAAGATCAAGTGACCCTAGGTGTGTGGGTTCATTTCTGGGTCTTCAATTCTATTCCATTGATCTACCTGTCTGTCACTGTACCAGTACCATGCAGTTTTTTGATAAAAAACTATTGCCCTGTAGTACAGCTTATCGTCAGGGATGATGATTCCACCAGAATCATCAACTATTCGTTGAGAATAGTTTTTGCTATGGAGGGACCCATGGGTCCAGCTGCAGATAGATGTAGCAGAGGATGGCCTTATCTGGCATCAATGGGAGGAGAGGCTCTTGGTCCTGTGAAGGCTTGATGCCCCAGGATAATGCTATGTAGTAGGTGGGTGGGTAGGGAAGCACCCTAATAGAAACAGGGGGAAGGGAGTGGGATGGGGGTTCTCGGAGGGGAAACTGGGGAGGGGGATAACATTTGAAATGTAAATAAATAATATAACCAATAAAATGTTAAAAAACAAAAATTCTGAATATATATATATATATATATATATATATATATATATATATTCAGCCTCAATAACAACCAGATATATTTTAACTAGACATTTGAATTCTAAATCTGGGAAATGATTTTATGTTAACTTGGAAGTTAGCTATGTTAGGGCCATTCATGCATACTGTGATGTGGGTAGCATTTCTGTTTGGTATCTTTATATTTTGAGGCTTCTAGCCTGGAACTTGTGATCTTCTAGCTTTAGCTTCCAGACTGTGAAATTACAGAAATGTGCCATGTCTACCTTATCTTATTTTTGCACTTTGCAAATTCAGTTGCAAATTTTTTCTAGGTTCTTAGTTTCTTCTGAAATCAGATAAACATTTTCCAGCATTGCATACATCATTTTTCATTTCCTACCCTACATGTCATAGCTAAGGTCATATTTAAAAATCTGATTTGTCAATAGATCCCCATTTAGCCTCTCATGCCACATGGTCTTCCTTCCAGATTCTACAATATACCACCGTCTTGCATCCAACACAGACATTGAACAACAATGATCACAGTAGTTGTTTGTCCATGAAACTCATACATATGTGCTCAGAGAAGTAGAAAATATTGTGTAAAAATGAATTACAATTAAATACATCAATAATTATAATAGATGCCAATTAAGTGTTCTGATTAAAGATAATTGGCTTAAGGAAGACTATATGTAGCATACAAGAAATATACTTATATGAAGAAAAGTTTAAATAAACACTATAGGAAAAGTTATAAAAATCCAAAATTAATCCAAAGAAAGTTTATGGGGCTAAATCAACATCAGACAGATGACTTCAAGTTAAAATCATTACTGGCAATAAAAACAGACACTCCAGAATGACAAACTGTCATTCATGAAGAAGACAAAAACCAATTCTAAATTTCTATATGTACCTCAGAAGATATGAAGTAAGATGAAATCAAGAAAACCTAAGCAAGCCACAATAGGAAATAGATAATATAAAGTCATACTAGAAAACTTTAATATCTCTCTCAACAACTGACAGTATAAAGACAGTAAAGGCATACATAGCTGCTCCATGTGTTGATCATGTTTGATCCAACTGAAAAACTATGCTCTTTAGAAACATGGAACGGTTACATACATTGACCATATTTTAAGCTACAGTTCCTTTGAACTTTTCTATGTATCTTTGATGCATATGTCTGTGTTTATCTGTATGTGGTACATATGCACATGTGTGCAGAGGTGTATTCACATGTGTGCACATATACAAAAGAGAGATGAGAACATTTAGATGCCCTGATTTATCACTTTTTGCCTTATTCTTAGCAACAGAGTCTCCTACTGAACTTTTCCCCACCCACCAGTGTTGGGATTACAGGTATAGTTATAATCATGTGTGAATTTTTTACATAAGCACTAATATCTGAACATGCTTACATGGTAAACACTGTTACTCACTGAGGTATCTCCCCATAATCATAGCATCTTAAACTGCATTCCATGATTCCTTGTACCAGTCACACAACTGAATGGGGTGATGGCGGAAAAAAAAATCAAGCAACAGTAAGTTTTCTGAATGCAGAAAACAAATGCATTTTCTGAGCCAAGGCTGCAGAGAAGTTGTAGCACATGTAGGTATTGCCAGAAACAACTTAGATTGATTAAACATTTGATTTTTAATTTGTTTTCACTGAAAGTCAGTGTTTTATTATACATACAAGTATTTCTGTTTTTATATACACATAAAGGTTTAATTATAGAAAAGCAAATATAATATTTCCTACCATCATTCTTCAGCTTGTATGTAAGTGGTATACCTTTGAATTTAATGTCAGAATATTTTAAAAACTGTCTTATCCCAGATTGTCAGAAAACCACCTTCTGTGGCCTCTCCTTTCTCTCTGCCCCAATTCCCATGACAGTAAGCAGATGGCTCCTACAGCCTTGTTTACCCCATCCCTTTGAATCATGGACCAACACCTTAGCCACTCTTGCCCTGGAATCACTCACCTGCCCTTCCCATCTGCTGGGGCCCATCTTTTCTCTCTTCTGCTACTCACTGTGGACTCCACAGAACCTTATGATAGACCCAACTTTCCACCCTCCTGTGGACACTCTCAGCCACTCTGCTACACCCCACTCCCTTCTTGCCCACCTCCATTCCTGTGTGTCAGTTCTCAATGCCAACGGCCACACCTGGCAGAGATTCAGAAGCATTACCTACTAAGCAACTCACGGCCAACACTTGCTCCTAGGCATTAAGAATCGGAAAACCCACCCAACAAAAACAAGACCAGATTACAATAATCCCAAAGCCCGATGCTCAGATGCCAACATCAGGAACAACAAAAATCAGTTGATAGCAAAGGTAATATGTCTCCAGTGGAGTCCAGCAATCTGACTACAGTAGGCCTTGAGAAATGCAGAATAGTTGAAGCACAAGATTTCAAAATAGTCTTGATGAAGATGCTCAAGGACATTGAAGAGGAAATGAGCAAATCTATTAAAGATGCCTACAAAAACACAAACACTAAAAAGAAATTAATAAAGTGGTTCAAGAACTGAAAGTAGAAATAGAGTCAATTACGAAAACCCAAACTGAGGGAAATCTGGAATTGACAAGTTTAGGTATTTGAGCAGGAACCTCAGAGGCAAGCCTCATGAACAGAACACAAGGGATGAAAGAGAGAATCTAGGTGTTGAAGACCAGATAGAAGAAATGGATACCTCAGCCAAAGAAAATATTAACTCTGAAAAAGAAAATCCTGGCACAAAACAGGCAGAAAATTTGGGACAATATGAAAAGACCAAACATAATTATAATACGGATAGAGGAAGGAGAAGAAACCCAGGTCAAAGGCCCAGAAAATATATTTTTTTTATTTTTAATATTTTTATTACATATTTTCCTCAATTACATTTCCAATGCTATCCCAAAAGTCCCCCATAGCGCCCCCCACTTCCCTACCCACCCATTCCCATTCTTTTGGCCCTGGCATTCCCCTATATTGGGGCATATAAAGTTTGCAAGTCCAATGGGCCTCTCTTTCCAGTGATGGCCGACTAGGCCATCTTTCGATACATATGCAGCTAGAGACAAGAGCTCCGGGGTTCTGGTTAGTACATCATGTTGTTCCAACAATAGGGTTGCAGTTCCCTTTAGCTCCTTGGGTACTTTCTCTAGCTTCTCCATTGGGAGCCCTGTGATACATCCAATAGCTGACTGTGAACATCCACTCCTGTGTTTGCTAGGCCCCGGCATCATCTCACAAGAGACAGCTATATTTGGGTCCTTTCAGCAAAATCTTGCTAGTGTATGCAATGGTGTCAGCGTTTAGAAGCTGATTATGGGATGGATCCCTGGATACGGCAGTCTCTAAATGGTCCATCCTTTCATCACAGCTACGAACTTTGTCTCTGTAACTCCTTCCCTGGGTGTTTTGTTCCCAATTCTAAGAAGGTGCACAGTGTCCACACTTTGGTCTTCATTCTTCTTGAGTTTCATGCGTTTAGCAAATTGTATCTTATATCTTGGGTATAAGATATAACAAAATTATTGGAAAAGAATCCCTAACCTAAAGAAAAGTGATGTCTATCAGGGAACAAGAAGCATATAGAACATCACATAGACTGGACTAGAAAAGAAATTTCCCACAACGCATAAAAATCTGAAACACTGAATGAACAAAACAAAGGAAGAACAGTAAAAAGCTACAAGGCAAAAACAAAAAACAAGCAAACAAACAAAATACAAGTTATATATAAGGCAGACCTATTATAATTACATTCAACTTATCAGTGGATATCTCAAAGCCAGAAGGGCTTGGACAGAAGGTCAGCAAACTCTAAGAAACCACAGATGCCAGCCCAGACTACTAAATCCAGCAGAACTTTCAATCACTATAGGTGGAACAAATTACATTCCACAATAAAACCAAAGTTAATCAGTATTTACTATTCCAGCTCTACAGAGGCACTAAAAGGAAAATTCTAACCTAAAAAGGTTAACCATGCTCAAGAAAACACAAGGAATAAATAATCCCAGACCAGCAAATCAAAGAAAGGAAAAACAAACCCTCACCACAACAAAATAATGGGAATCAACAAACACTGTCCATTGATATATCTCAACATCAGTGGTCTAATTTCCCATCAAAAGACATAAACTAACACATTGGATATTAAAACGGGATTCTTTCTAGTGGTATATACAATAAACACATCTCAGCATCAAGATGGACAAAAAAGGAGGATCAGATGTCCAGCCCCTTCTTATTGTATTTATCTATATAGGTAGGGTCATGTAAATTTTTCTCAAGTCAAGAGAGATCATGAGTGGAAAACTCTAAAAATCCCAGCTGTGGATATATTTATATATATTTATATATTTTGGAGGGAGAGAGAGAGAAAGAGAGACGAGAGACAGACAGACAGACAGACAGACAGACAGAGAGAGAGAGAAAATAAAATATAATCTTTTCTCACATACTATATCCTGAGTACAGCTTCTCCTCCCTCTACTGCTCCCAATTCCTCCCCTCCCACTCTGTATACATGTTCTTTCTGCCTCTTATGAGAAAAGGACAGGTTTCTAAGAAATAATAAAGGTATAACAAAATAAAATATAATAAAATAAACATAACATTTAAATTGGATAAGACAAAACAACTGAAGAAAAAGAGCCCAGGCCAAGGCACAAAAATTAAAAAGTGACTCATTCACACATTCAGGAGTCACATAAACACACTAGACTGAAAGGCATAATATATACACAGAAGACCTGGTGCAGACCTGCGCAGCCCCATGTGGATGCTGTCTTAGTCTCTGTGAGTTCATTTGAGCTTTGAGCATGTTGATTTAGAGGGCCTTCCTTTCTTGCTGTTCTTCAGCCCCTCTGGCTCTTACTCTCTTTCAGTCTCCTCATTCTTAGGATTCCCTGAGCTCTAAAACAGAGGGTTTGATGGAGATACCCCATTTAGGGCAGAGACATGCACATCATGAATTTAAAATAGACCAAGAGAGTTTCATGTAAGGATTTAGGGGGAGGAACAGGAAGGAAGAAATGAGGTAATTATATTATGATCTTTTTAAAAATTAAAGTGTTTTTAAGCCCTGCTTTAGAATGTGTGCTAACAAAATTCTGTAAAGACCCAAAGAGCAAATTTAGAAAAAAGAAAATGAAGCACGATTTCATGTAGTCCAGGCTGACCTGACTTCTGATCTTCTTGCTTCCATCTTCCGAGTGCTGGAATTGCAGCTATGTGTCACATGCCAGTTTTATTTAGTACTAGGAAGTGAACCAGGTTTCATGCATGTAAGGAAACAGCAACTAGGCCACACCTCTTCCCCCTAGCAATTTACTTTTCTGAAACTATAGGCTAACCTGGCCTGGAACTCATGACAATCCCTGCCTCACCCTCTGAAGATCTCAGATTACAAGTGTGAGCCACCTTGCCTGGCCAAATTTAGCATTACTTTTCTCAGAGAGCATCACAAACAATTCCTCATATAACCTCTGTCACATGGTTTTTTTAGCCACCTTTCAAACATCCAGGAGCATTTACATCTTTACGGACTATATAAAAATACTTCATGACCCAGACTCGACCTATGGGGAAAGATTTCCTGTTTTCTGTTCCATATAATCAAACAATTCTCAATAAATTTCAGAGGTTTTATTAGTATACTATCTGGTTATGAAGCAATTAAGCAAGAAATAAATAACTAAATGATAATTTGATTATCAAATCCCCATCTTGTGGAAATTAAGTAATATACTTCTAAATAACACTGGGCAAAAAAGAAAATTACTCTGGGATTTAGGCAATATTTGAAGCTGTATAATATTGAAAATAATTACTATCAATACCTGTGAGGTATAGCTCAAGCCATGCTTAGAGAGACATATCTGGCTTTAAAATGTTTGTATTAGCAAAGAATAAAACTTAAAAGAAGCCTATACTTCATCAAATGACTTTAGAAAGAGCAAATTACACCAAACAAAAGCAGAATTTTAAAAGATAAGAGCAAAACCTTATTAGAAAACAAATGTACATTAAAAATAATCAATAAAACACATTTGTTAAGCCGGGCGTGGTGGCCCACGCCTTTAATCCCAGCACTTGGGAGGCAGAGGCAGGCGGATTTCTGAGTTCGAGGCCAGCCTGGTCTACAAAGTGAGTTCCAGGACAGCCAGGGCTATACAGAGAAACCCTGTCTCGAAAAACAAAAAAAACAACAAAAAAACACATTTGTTTCTTAGAATATATCAATGATACTGATAAACTATAATATTGATAAATGAAAAATAACATATTAGGCATTAATAAAATATGAAATGATAAAACAGGAGATATATGTATATAGAGATGATAGATAGATAGATAGATAGATAGATAGATAGATAGATAGATAGATAGATAGATAGATAGATAGATATCAGAGATCCTGGGATAGTATGAAAACATTAATGTTATTAACTGTAAAATATTGAAATGATAAAAATCAGTGAAAAATACAACTTAGTGCATCTAAGTCAACAGCACAGATTCATGTGCTGCAATGGTTCATGTGAGCAAGTCACTGAAGTGATTGCCACATTTTTAAGAGTGCTGCCACGTTTTTAAGACTCTTAAATGAGTCTTTTAGCTTTTGGTTTTGATTCCCAATTGGAGGAATTCTGGCGCACCTCTATTTCCCCAATCTTACTCTGTCCTCTGCCTTCATGTTCTTAAACAAAATATTCTTTTTTCTGTCTCAGAGCACATACCCAAGACCAAAATGGTATTCATCGCCTTACTTTTCTTTTTATTTTATTGTTTTCTTTTCTTTCTTTTTTATTGTTTATTTACATTTCAAATCTTATCCCTCTTCCCAGTTTCCCCTCCACAAACCTCCTATCCCCTCTCCCACCTGCCCACCCACTCCCTCCTCAGTGTCCAATCATTTCCCTATCCTAGGTCATCAAGCATCCACAAGATCAAGGTATTTCTCTCCCAACGATGCCAGATAAGGCAATCCTCTCTCTACTTCATATCCAGCTGGAACCATGGGTCCCTCCCTCCATGTGTGCTCTTTGGTTGGTGGTTTAGTCCCAGGGAGCTCTGGAGATACTGATTAGTTCAGACTGTTGTTCCTTCTATGGCACTGCAAACCCCTTCAGCTCCTTGGGTACTTTCCTTAACTCCTTCATTGGGGACCCTGTGCTCAGTCCAATGGTTGGCTGTGAGCATCCACCTCTGTATTTGTCAGGGTCTGGCATAACCTCTCAGGAGACAGCTATATCAGGTTTCTGTCAGCAAGCACTTGTTGGCATCCACAATAGTGTCAGGGTTTGGTGTCTGCAGACGGGATGGATCCCTAGGTGGATCCATCATCATCTTACTTTTCATGGCAGGCTTCTTTTCATCCTTTAGAGTCAGCTTTAAAAGGGACTTGGTAGAAGGGCTATATTTGGTTGCCCTTTCTAAATAAGGTTTTCCAAGTGTTCTCAGAAGTTCACTGTTCTTTCTTTCCTATCACTTTTTATACTTGGAAAATATTTATTTATCTAATTGGGAAAAAAGTATCATTCTGTTTCTCCAACTTGACTTCTTTACTTGACTCTAAATTCCACAAGAGCAATAACCTTTCTGCCTAATTTACTTATATCCCTAAAGCTTCCTACACAGGACCTGGCAACACATAAGCCTCATTGCATATATAAGTAACTACCCAAATTCTTCCTCTTACTGTAAAAACTGGCATTTAAGATACCACTTAGCATGGGGGAGTGGTTGTGCAATCACACAGATTCAAGTTCACAAATTCAAATCACTTTGAACTATCAAGAGGTTGAATTTCCTTATATGAGAATAAGAGACACCATCCATCACGTATCTTACTGGGTTACTAGGATTAAATTCTTTTTTTTTTAAAGTCTTTCTTTTTAATTTTATTTTTAATTCATTTTTACACTACATATTCCATTCCCTGCCCCCCATCCACCCTCTGACTGCTCCACGTTAGGATTAAATTCTTATAAAACAAACTAGCATAATGCTTAGCACATAAAAAGAAGTTGCATCAATGATAGACAAGGTTAATCTTCTTTCTGGATTAAAAGATATTCAGTCTTTATAAGAAGCATTCTTACAAATCATACTGCTTAGCTCGTTAGTCATTCACAAGTACAGGTAAATTAACTCCCAGGAGAACTCATGTCCCTGGAGTCAACTCTTCACACTCAAGTCTTTTATGAACTCAGCACTGTGGTGGTAATGACAAATCCTATCTTGCTTCTAAAAGCTTCTTTAAATGAAGAACAGTGTCTCTAAATCAGTGGGTAGACATCCCCACTTTCTGTCACTCCTTTCCCCTGTACTTTCTTGTCATTCCTGTATTTTTTCTGTCACCACATTTTGACATGCTAATAAGAATAAAATAATGACAGCAGCAACGTGTCTATACCATTTACTATCGTATTTCATTTATTCTGAGTTTCTACCAACTTAATATACACCAATATTTTGTATAGCACCTAAAAAAGCAAATGTGCTCTCTAATGAATAATTGATGTCATTGGTACTTGAGATTTGTTCCAATGTTAGAAATGTTAAAATGTAAGAGAAAATAGTGCTTCTTAAAACTGATGGAACCTGATCTGCATTTGACACTGTTCTAAGTCCTTTGCATTTATTAGGTTACCGAACCCTCACAACAACTCTGTTAGGTAGGTAAGCTAAATGATTCAATACAAGTGGCTTCTAATTACCTCTCTCTTTTCTAGCTACCCGAGCACCACCAAACACAGAAGTATCATTGTGGCTCTCATCAGCTAATTTTTCCCCATTTCTACTTTTGACTTCCTTAACAACCAATTCGTTCCCTGCTGCCATAATTAGCTCTGAAAGTTGCAAATTGGACCATGCCATTCCATATGTTCTCATTCTCTTCCCTCCTAGGATATAACCTGTGTTTCCCACAACTAGGGCCTCTACATAACCTGGGCTTTCTCCCTGAAATACCTTTTAATCCGCTTCCTTTTCCACCATGTCTGGAATTGCTAGAAACTACAGATCTTTACATTCTATTATTAAATAATTATTAAATAATTCTATTATTACTCCAATAAGAAAATAGTGCTGTCTCTTGTGTCCCAGCTAGACTAGGTCTGAATTTGTATTGCTTTAGAGCACCCTTAGTTACATTCCCAAAGCACTAATATTACTCGAAAACTCATTGTTCAAATGTGCCATTTTAGATGATAAGATCCAGGAACAGAAAGAAGGCAGGTCTATCTGATTTACCATTAATTCCTCAAATGTTAACAGTGGCCTGATATATTTCACATAATGAGGAGATGATGAAAGGAGGGAAATAGTCTGTGTGTCCTGACCAAGAGAAATTTCATGACTGTGGTTAGAACTTGAGTATTCTAAGAAGTTTGGTAGAAACCAATCACACAGGATTTCCAAAACATAAACACTAATTTTTGTCAGTTCTGCCCATAATATTCACAACCAAGCTCTGACTGGGGGAAAACACATCAAAATATCTTGATAGCTGTAACTCATATACATATGCTACATGGTATATCTTCATATCAGTGGAGCAAGGAAACCATCTATAGACTCACAGGCCCAGGAATTAGAAACAGTAATTCAAGAACTAAATTACTGAAGAAGGAGCCACACCCTGTCTCATTTGCACACTCTCCTTGGGCTGTTAAATGACTCATGGTCCCTTGGGGCTTAGAACTGGGGTTCCAACACATGCATACACTGATTCAGATCTGGGGAAGCTATGCCTACACAGTAGGTGGTATCCTGTCTCCATTCCAAAGATATACCCTGAATGGTAGTACCTGGAGCTGCAGGGAGATGACAAAGTTGTAGACTAAAGAGCAACTACAGATTTGTAGTTTGTCCCTAAGACTTGGGAACTATAAAAAAGAATGTGTAATGTATATATGTATATAGTTGAAAAAACCTGCATTTGTCTAAAACTGGGAAATCTGCAGACCTGACCAAAAAAAAAAGGAGAGATGCATGTGTGTGCGTGTGTACATACATATATATGATATGTATACATATATGATATATATATAGAGATAGATAGATCATTATATATGAATGAATGAATTTCCAGCCTCTAATGCCCATTGAACATATGACCAGGAGAATTTTTGGTAGCTTCTGAAGACTGTGGCAGTTTCAGACTTCTGCACAAGCACTCAGAAAACAGGAATAAATCATTCCAAATGTAAAGATGAGAGTAGGTTCTAAAATTGAGTATTTAGTTCTTCTTGCCAGTGTGTTAAGGAGCTGGAATGGCACTTATACAATGAGATAGTTCTTGTAAACATTTGGCAAGCATACATCCACTCCCTAAGAGCAAGAGAGTTTGTCTCAAGCTTGTTCCAGCTGGAAACTGAGAAAGATGAATTGAAAACAAACAAAAGTTAGGAACTAAAACCCAAAAACAAAACAAAAGACCACTAAAAATGAACAGCATTATTAGTGAAGCAATGTAGAAAGCAGCAAAAGAAATTAAGTATGCTAATAATTGGATCCTGGCACAAAATTACAGCCCAGTCCTTATGTCAGAAGCAAAAGGATGATATTGAAAGAAAAAAATCAAATTAAATGGCAGAAAAGAACAAGAAATCTGTTGATATGAGTGCTAAAGGCAGAGCAGGAAAAAAATGGTAGAAAATCAATTTAATTTTTTAAAAAAGGCAAGCAAACAGGCAAGTTCAGGTACAGCAGATGTCCTAGTGTTTGCTAACAATCCACCCAATATTGCCACCAGCTTTGTAATACACCTTTAAATCGCACCTTCTCTCTCCACATGGCACCTTAGCCAAAACAGTCTTCCTGGTCTCTTCACATTCATTCTAACTATCCTTTGGCTGCATTACTCCATCCTTCACAGAACAACCAGAAGGGACCATTAAAATGCAAATCAGATTGCTTTACTCCCTTGCTTAAAACAATTGGAAGGCTCCCTACTGTTCCTGGAGGAAAAACTGAAGTCTTGAATCTGGTCTACAAAGTCCTTAAAGAATTAGCAAAATCTTATGTCTTCAACCTCAATTCCTGTATCAGGGTCTCATGGTAGCTTCTGTTAACTCTCTCTAATGCAACAGCATGGTGTCTGGCCAATTTAGAAATCATTTCAAGTCCAGACAAAATTTTTCTCACTCACCCATTCCAAACCAACCAGAAGAGCTACCTTCAACCAAAGGATTAGTTGTTTCAGATCTATTTCTGTTTAAAGCTCCAACCATGATTTTCCCCATACTCTTGTCCTTTCTTCTTCCTTCTACAAAAATGTTTCCTGCTGGGCTGCCTAATGCCACTTATCCAGTCTACAAAAATCCCTTGCTATTAATATGGGCCCCAACTTTCAGACAAGTCCAATAGTCCTTCCATGATAAAAACGATAAATAAAAACACCTGCTTGCTATATTCAACTTCAGTGCACTCATGTCTCTGCTGTTTTATACCCTAGAACAATAAATACTCAAATATATGAACAGTACAATCTGTGATTACAAGTTCAACACAAAAAAAACTAATCAAGAGCAGTTTGGCTTAACTCATGACTCAAGTAATGAATCCTGGTTATTTGAAGAATTTGTTATCCATCTAGAAATCCCAAGATCACATCAAGAAAGCAACATTTCACACAGGAGACATACCCTATCTCAGTTCCAAACACTTGTGATTATTGCTAAATAATAAGGTATACATTAAAAACAAAAGCATAATAACAATTGTAATAGAAAAATGAAATGAAACATACCTATAATGCTCGAAAATATTAACAGCTCACTCCACCCTTGTGGGATACTGCACAGTGGGGTACTACAATCCAGTGCTATAAAAAAAGTGGCAGATTGAGAAAACTAAGTCATTGCAAGAAACCAGGAGTCAAGGCAGGGGCTTCCATACAGAATAACTTTAAATATGTTATGAACAGTATAAGAAGCCAAGAGAGCCAACTGAGGTGCATCCTAGGAGGTCAGACAAATAATTATATAACCATGGCTCACATCACACTACCCACTAGCTCAAAACCTAGAATTGTGCTATCCTGAAGGAACAAAAGCCTCTAGCTGTGAGTATAAGCAATGTTTCTGAACTGACTGAATAAAACATCATCTAGACAGAACTAGGGAAAGAAAACCATGAAGTTTTCCATTCAGAGTAACTATGCAGTGATCTAAAATTGCAAAGGCTGACAAAAAATGTCTTGAGAAAATTATAGTCAAAATATGAAATTATAATCCTGGAGAAACAACCAGTTTAAAGGGAATTAACAGTAAATAGATTTTTGCATCATCAAAGAACTAGAAGACTAAGATCTACAAAAAGCAGGAAGGATACATTTTAAGGTAGAAAGCTACAGGAAAAAAAATGCTCATTTTCAAATGAAAAATATGAATACTCTAAATCAAGACTGTAGATTCTGACACAAAAGTTCAAATGACAGTTTAAACTACACATTCAATACAGCCAAAGAATCAGCTAATTTTAAGACCTATGTGAGAATAGAATTAAAACAAAACACATTGCAGAACTGATAAAATTAACAAGAAATTAAGATATCTAGACAGGACTTAGACACTATAACCAAAGCCTAATAGGAGTTCCAGAAACAGAAAATAAAAATAGTAGGTATAGAGATGATTTAGACATCATGCAAAAGTAGTGGTAGCAAAAAGACAGACACTTGAATACATAACAAACTAGAAATCTTGAACCATCTGTGGTTAACAACAGTTGATTGAAATTGCTTGTTTCAAGCTAAAATTTCACTGAAGTGGCAATAAATCAATTTGTTTTAATTCACAAACAAGGATAAAAGGAAAGAAAAAAATGAAACAAATAATATCAAAAACAACAACAGCAAAAACAAAACAAAACAAAAAAGAGTGTTTAAGTCACCTCAAATGTCATCACCAAGAATGCAAGAAATTAGGTTGGTTCCTTTGATTATAATACTTGCACTATCCATATTATTTTGAACCTTCTCAATTGAAGTGAAAGTATCTAAAGATATGTATATCATAACATTAAAACCTCAACTCTGGCAATTATGATAATTCAAACAATTCTAGTCAGTATTTAATGTTTTACTCATATTGTATTATGTAACCTTTCCTGAGAAAACACAAACAAATGTCTACCCCAAGGAGGACACCTTTTTCCTTTTAGTTTCTGTCATAAAACATTCTGGCAAAAAGCAACTTTGGAAGAAAGGGTTTATTTCAGCTTAGACCCTATAGTGCATTACATAGGAAAGCCAGAATGTCAGGGCAGCAATCTGGAGGGAGGGAGAGAAGCAGAGGCCATGGAGGAGCACTGCTTACTGGCTTGCTCTTCATGGCTTGCTCAGCCTGCTTCATTAAACAGCCCAGGACCACCAGGCCAGGGGTGGCCCCACCCACAAAGTCTGAACTCATACATAACAATCAACAACCAAGAAAATGACACCACAATCTTGCCTACAGGGCAATCAGATGAAGATGTTCTCTCAATTGAATTGCCCTCTTCCCAATGACCTTAGCTTGTGTCAAGTTGACAAAAACCTGATAAATATAGCACCGATGACAGACACTATTTTATTAGAATGTAGCTTGGTGAAACAATGAATTTATTTGAGAGCTTACAGGAGCAGGGGTGAGAGGTTGTTTTAAGAGCACAAGTGACTCAAAAGCAGCTGCATCTCTGAAAAACCCACCTTCATATGAATGAGGGGCCATAAAAGCTGAATCTCTTGAGCTCAGTGTCTGGCAGCCATTTCCACAAAGAGAATCAGGGAGGGAGTATGTGTTCCCCAGACATTGTTTATTGCTTTCATAATGTTTCTGACCTTCCTGAGTCATATAACTTTTCTTAACTTCTTGACCCTTAACGTTCTCCCTCCATTTAGAGGATGCTGCACATAAAAACACATAAGGAAAAAACACAGGATACAGCGGGAAGCTATTCACATGAAAAAACAAAGAGCAAACATACTCCTTTACAACAAACTTGGAAAGAAATACTCTACAAAGGAGAAAATCATAAAAGTTATATTACTAAAAGCATCTAGGCCAGATTTGGTAGTGCACACCTCTAATCCTAGCATCTGAAAGGCAGAGGCAGGTGGACCTCTGTGAGTTCAAGGCCAGACTTCTCTACAGAGTGAACTCCAGGATGCCCAGAGCTACACAGAAAATCCCTGTCTTGAAAAAACAAACAAAAAAGACATCAAGATGGGGTGCTAGAGAGATGAGTCAGCAGTTAAAAATCACTGGATGCGTTAATTTTATATCCAGCTACTGAAGGAAGGTAAAATATTGTAACTTGTGAGTTGTTTAAGAGCCCACTGCCCAGGCCTGGGACTGAGAACAAAGCAGAACAGCCCCCAGGCCTGCCAGGGCAGGGCTGTTAAGGCATTCCTAAGAACATCTTAACTGTGAAGATGAAAAGAATTCAAGGACGCAGGCAAGGCTATCTTGTCTGAGTCCCCACCATTTGGCCGGAACCTCCCCCTCTATCTATTGCCCCTTGGCGCCAGGTAAAAGTCATACATCAACTGGTTGCTATGTGAACAAAGATAAGCCCCCAGCCCACAGGAACAAAGTCCTGTTGCTCTGTAATCCTTCTGTTAATGTTTGAATAAGCCAATAGTGTGTCGCTATGCTGAATTCCACACCCCTAAGCCCCTTACCCCATAAAAACTCCTAGCTTTCGAGCCTCGTGGCCGGCATCCGTTATCTCCTGTGTGAGATGCATATCGGACCGGAGCTCCGTAATTAAACGTCCTCATGTAATTACAGCAAGAGATGGTCCTTCGTGATTTTTTGGGTGCACGCCGAATCGGGAATGGGGTGGGGGTTTCCCCACTAGGTCTAACACTACTACACTGAAGCTGTTTATTATGGTTAGGAGTTCTTTGGTGGAATTTTTAGGGTCACTTATATATCATCTGCAAATAGTGATATTTTGACTTCTTTCCAATTTGTGTCCCCTTGATCTCCTTTCATTGTCTAATTGCTCTGACTAGGACTTCTAGTACTAAATTGAATAGGTACGGAGAAAGTGGGCAGCCTTGTCTAGTCCCTGATTTTAGTGGGATTGCTTCAAGTTTCTCCATTTAAGTGATGTTGGCTACTTGCTTGCTGTATATTGCTTTTATTATGTTTAGGTATGGGCCTTGAATTCATGATATTTCCAAGACTTTTATCATGAATGGGTGTTGGATTTTGTCAAATGCTTTTTCAGCATCTAACGAGATGATCATTTTTTTCCCTTTGAGTTTGTTTATATAGTGGATTACTTTGATGGATTTCCATATAATAAACCATCCCTGCATCCCTGGGATGAAGCCTGCTTGATCATGATGGATGATCGTTTTGATGTGTTCTTGGATTCGGTTAGCGAGAATTTTATTGAGTATTTTTGCATCGATATTCATAAGGGAAATTGGTCTGAAGTTCTCTTTCTTTTTTTGGACCTTTATGTGGTTTAGGTATCAGAGTAATTGTGGCTTCATAGAATGAATTGGGTAGAGTACCTTCTGTTTCTACTTTGTGGAATAGTTTGAGGAGAGTTGGAATTAGATCTTCTTTGAAGGTCTGATAGAACTCTGCACTAAACCCATCTGGTCCTGGGCTTTTTTTGGTTGGGAGACTATTAATAAATACTTCTCTTTCTTTAAGGGAAATGGGACTGTTTAGATCATTAATCTGATCCTGATTTAACTTTGTTACCTGGTATTTGTCTAGGAAGTTGTCCATTTCACCCAGATTTTCCAGTTTTGTTGAGTATAGCCTTTTGTAGTCGGATCTGATGATGTTTTGAATTTCTTCAGGTTCTGCTGTTATGTTTCCTTTTTCATTTCTGACTTTGTTAATTAGGATACTGTCCCTGTGCCCTCTAGTGAGTCTGACTAAGATTTTATCTATCTTGTTGATTTTCTCAAAGAACCAGGTCCTAATTTGGTTGATTTTTTACATAGTTTTTTTGTTTCTATTTGGTTGAGTTCAGCCCTGAGTTTGATTATTTCCTGCAGTCTACTCCTCTTGGGTGAATTTGCTTCCTTCTGTTCTAGAGCTTTTAGGTGTGGTGTCAAGTTGCTAGTGTGTGCTCTCTCTAGTTTCTTTTTTACTGCACTCAGAGCTATGAGTATTCCTCTTAGAAATGCTTTCATTGTGTCCCATAAGTTTGGGTATGTTGTACCTTCATTTTCAATAAATTCTAAAAAGTCTTTCATTTCTTTCTTTCTTTCTTCCTTGATCAAGTTATTTAGTAGAGTGTTGTTCAGCTTCCGTGTGTGTGGGCTTTCTGTTGTTTTTGTTACTATTGACAACCAGCCTTAGTCCTTGGTGATCTGATAGGATGAATGGGATAATTTTAATATTTTTGTATCTGTTGAGGCCTGTTTTATGAACAATTATATGGTCAATTTTAGAGAAGGTACCATGAGGTGCTGAGAAGGTATATCCTTTTGTTTTAGGGTAAAATGTTCTGTAGATATCTGTTAAATCCATTTGTTTCATAACTTCTGTTAGTTTCAGTGTGTCTCTATTTAGTTTCTGTTTCCAGGATCTGTTCATTGATAAGAGTGGGATGTTGAAGTCTCCCACTATTATTGTATGAGGTGCAATGTGTGCTTTGAGATTTCCTAACGTTTCTTTAATGAATGTGGATGCCTTTACCTATGGGGGCATATTAGAAATAATGTCCCTCAAGGCAGGAATAAGAAAGGACTTCTTCATCCCTGTGACTATAATCAATATTATGCTGTATATTCTAGCCAAAATGATAAGAAAATAATGTAACAATATAAGAATTTTAAATAGAATAATAGCTATCTATAGACTAAATGAAAACATATAACTGGCAAGAATCAAAATTTAAGAATGACTCCAAACCAACTTAAATAAAAATCACCACTCTTAGAAATGGAAGCAAGTATAACACTACACATTCCAAACATAACAAGTATACTAAGGAAATCTCACGAAGAAATTTCTTTTAAATTGTCATCTGTAGCTCAAGAGGAAATAAATAACCTGTACTGCACTTTATCTATTAAAGAAAATAAACTTACACATAACTCAGAGGTTTAAACCCTTGACTTGAGTGATGAATCATGTGAAGCTTTTAAAGAAGAAATAATATCAAGTCTTCACGTACAAATTTTTTTTACAAAATCCAAGTAGGAACATTTCCAGCTCAGTTTATGAAACCAGCTGTAGCTAAAAATGTATTACATAAAAAATTCAACATACCTAATAAGTATATGCACAAAAGTCCCTGACAAAGTGGTAGTCAACAGATCCCAGAAATATATATTAAGCATGATATATCTTGACTAAGCAGAGCTTTACCAGAGAATACAAGAGTGAATCAGCACTTGAAAATCAATCACTGTTTCCCATAGTAGTAGATAAAAAGAAAGAAAAAAAAAAAGAAAGACCATCTACATAACTTCAACACACTTATAACCAAATGGCCTAGCAAACAGTGACTAGATGGCGCTTTGCACAAACTCAGAAATTACAAGAAAGAAAAACCTCAATATGATAGTATACCTAAGCAACCCCCAAAATTCTACCAGAGAATTTTTACAGCTGATAGACAACTTCAACAAAGTGGCTGTATATCAAATTAACTCCAATAAATCAGTAGCTCCCCATACAAATAATAAATCAGGGAAACAACACCCTTCACAATGGCTACAAATAATATAAAAGGTCTTGGTGTAATTCTAACCAAGCAAGAGAAAGTTCTGTATGACAAGATCTTCAAGTCCCTGAATAAAGAAATTGACCTCAGAAGATGGAAAGGTCTCCCATGCTCATGGATAGGTAGTATTAACATAGTGAAAATGGCCATCTTACCAAAAGCAATCTACAGATTTAATACAATCACCATCAAATTCCCACACAATTCTTTACAGACCTTGAAAGAGCAATTCTCAATTTCATATGGAAAAATAGAAAAACCCAGGGTATACAAAACAATCCTAAAATATTAAAAAAAATCTCCCAGGGGAATCACCATCCCTGACCTCAAGCTGTGCTAGAGAGTAATAGTAATAAAACCAAAACAAACAAACTGAGTAAAATTAACAAGCAAACAAAACCCTGCATGGTATTGGTATAGAAAAAGACACATTGATAAATGAAATCAACTCAAAGATGCAGAAATAAACCCACACACCTATGTACATTTGATTTTTGACAAAGACGCCAAAACCATACAATGGAGAAAAAAAGCATCTTCAACAAAATGGTGCTGGTCTAACTGGAGGTCTACATATAGACAAATGCAAATAGATCCATACTTATCACCCTGCACTAATTCAAGTCCAAGTGGATCAAGGACCTCAACATAAAACTGGATACACTAGATATAATAGAAGGGAAAGTGGGAAATAGCTTTGAACACAGTGGACCAGAAGACAATTTCCTGAATATAACACTAATGGCTCATGCTCTAAGATCAACAATTAACAAATGGGACCTCATGAAACTGAAAAGCTTCTGTAAAGCAAAGGCACTGTCAATAGGACAAAATGGCAGCCTACAGATTGGGAAAAGATCTTCACTAACCCTATATCAACAGTGGGTTACCATACAAAATATATAAAGAACTCAAGAAGCTAGACTCCAAGTCGGCCATCATTGGGAAGACAGGCCCCTTGGTCTTGCAAACTTTATATGCCCAGTACAGGGGAATGCCAGGCCCAAGAAGTGGGAGTGGGTGGGTAGGGGGGCAGGGTGTGGGGGTGTGGGGTATAGGGAACTTTCAGGATAGCATTTGAAATGTAAATAAAGAAAATATATAATAAAACAAGAAAAATTTGCTACAGAGCTAAACAGAGTTCTCACCAGAAAAATCTCGAATGTCTGAGAAGCACTCAAAAGAAATGCTCAACATCCTTAGTGATCAGAGAAATATAAATCAAAACAACCCTGAGATTCCACCTTATACCAATCAGAATGGCTAAGATCAAAAATTCAAGTGACAGTAGATGCTGGGGAGGATGTGGAGAAAAAGGAACACTCCTCCATTGCTGGTGGGATTGCAAACCTGTACAACCACTCTGGAAATCAGTCTGGCAGTTTTTCAAAAAATTGTAAGCTTACAGGTAAATTCTTCCTATACAGCTCCTGGGCATGCTCTAACATATAACAAGGACATGTGTTCCACTATGCTCATAGCAGCCTTATTTGCAATAGCTAGAAATTGGAAACAACCCAGATGTCCCTCAACTGAAGAATGGATACAGAAAATGTGGTTCATTTTCACAATGGAATACTATTCAGCTATTGAAAACAAAGACATTATGAAATTTGCAGGCAAATGGATGGAACTAGAAAAGATCCTGAGAGAGGTAAGCCAGACCCAAAAAGATATACATAATATATATTCACTGATAGGTATATATTAGCCATAAAGTACAGAATACCCATGATATACCCCACAGACCTAAAGAAGTTAAACAAGAAGGCCCAGAGAAGGAGGATGCTTGAATCTCACTTAGAAGTGGAAACAAAATAGCCATAGGAGGCAGAGGGAGGGAAGGAAGGAAATGAATGGTAGAAGGGAGGGGAATGGGGGCAGGATCAGGTATGTAGAGAGACAAGAGAGAGACCCAAGGTCTAGGAGAATAAATGGAAATCTGCAGCTGCCAGTGGTTGGGGGTTGGGGAGGAATCTTTAGGAAGTACCAGAGACCTGATATGAAGGAGATTTCCAGGAGTCAGTGCTGGTGACCTTAGTCCAGATGCCTATCAGTGGGGACATAGAACCTGAAGAGGCCACCTCGGTAGCCAGGTAGGACCCCCAGCGGAGGAATAAAAACACAAACCCATCCATAAAACTTTCAACGCAAAATGTATCCTGCCTACAAGATGTGCATTGACAAAATAGAGCAGAGACTGAGGGAATAGCCAACCAATTAGACTGGCCCAACTTCAGACCCATCCTATGAGCAAACAGGAATCCTTGACATTATTAATGACACTCTGTTTTGCTTTCATATAGCATAGCTGTACTCTGAGAGATTCTAACCAGCAGTTGACTGAAACAGATTCAGATGCCCATGACCAAACAGTGGATGGAGGTCAGGGCCTCTTATGGAAAGTTGGGGGAAGGATTGAAGGTCCTGAAGGGGATGGGCACCCCACAGGAGGACCAACAGAGTCCTGGACCCCTGGGAGCTTTCAGAGACTGAGACACCAACTAATGAACATACACAGGCTTGAACAAGGCCCTTGGCACATATGTAGCAAACATACAGCTCAGTCTTCATGTGTCCCGCCCCCAACAACTGGAGTGGAGACTCTCCCTAAAGCTGTAGCCTCACTGAGGTATATGTTTCCCAACAAGATTGTCTTGTCTAGTCTCAATGAGAGAAAATAAGGCTAATCTGGCAGAGACTTGATGTATCAGGGTAGGGAATATCGAGAAGGGGGATACCCTCTCAGAGGAGAAGGGGGGAGAAGGGGAAGGGACTCTCTCTGCAGGAAGCACTAGGAAAGGACAGCATTTGATGTAAATAAATTAATTTAAAGAAAGAAAAATCTCAAGTATCACAGGTAATGAGAAAATGCTAAAGAGCTTTTGTTTTAAAATCAGAAGCAAGGCAAAGATCTGTTCTGGTCAACATCCTAATAGACATCCTGTCAAGTGGCAATACTATAGAGCAAAAGATGGATGTGTGAGTGGATGGATGGATTGGATGGACAGATGGATAGATGGATAATGGTACTGAGATTGAGAAGAAGATAGATAATGAAACAGATGGATACAAACTAGAAAAAATTAAATAAAATTATCTTTGTTGCTGAGCAGCCTAATCATCCATATAGAAATCATCCATAAAGAACATAAGTCAGTAAGACAAAATAGTGAGTTTCATAAAATACAGTCAGTTCACAAAATGTAATTCAATTTATACATTAATGATAAAATTCCTAAGTTGAAATCTTTAATATTGCTTATGTTGGTATACCAAAGTATGCAGTACTTGAGAAGAGACAGGGCAAGATGATAGTTTAAACTCGATTGACTACTCCCTCCCACTAAGCATCATTTTCAATCACTATCTACACAAATATACTTTCATAAAATGTGAAATCAATCAGGTGAGAACACCTTGTCATAATCCAGTACTAAGAGAAGGTGAGAAGGTGTGCTGACATAAGAACCATCTCGAAGTAACTTAAGTCATCACTGAACCAACCCCAAGCACCATAGACGAGAGAGAGAGAGAGAGAGAGAGAGAGAGAGAGAGAGAGAGAGAGAGAGAGAGAGAGAGAGAGAGAGATCATTTAGTTAGGATAAAAAGTAGCTAAACATAATATGTAGCTATAATTCCTAACATTGGGAACACCACAGGAAGAAAAAAATCTCTGAGCACTCCTCACAGTTGTTAAATTCAGGTCAGTACACATACCCTGAACCTCTAAACGCTTCATGGTTTTACACAGGAATTTGTAATTGCTACAAGACAGACATGAAACCAAGCCTGCATTCTTGCCACTGACCTTAGGCTCTAAATAGCCTAGAGCCAGGCAGGCCTTACCAGGTAAGAGCATAGATCCCAGCCTAAGCATGGGTCTCAGTGGTCTTGTACTTAGGGTGCCCCCTAGTGTTGCACTAGATGCCGTAGTAGTTGTGGGCTTAAAACCAACACAAAAAAACAACATGCCCAGAATTTCTGGACAGATTTATTGTTGACAGATGTTCTCAGACAATGCCAGAATTAAAAGATTGTTATAAGCATCTCATTCTTCACCACACAGGCCTTGATGTAGGACAACAAAGATGAAGGGCAATCGGGAAAACATGACATCACTAAATGGCCATGATGACGTGCCAGGGAATGACTTAAAGAGAACCCAAATAGTCAAAGAAATTTTGAACCAAAAGAACAAATCTGAAACACCACACTATCTGACTTCAAGTTGTACTTTGAAGCTTTAGCAATATAAACTGTGCAATATTCTCAAAACAGAAATATAATTAAATAGAACATAAGACAGAAATAAATTCATGCATCTACAGAAAACTGATTTTTTTGACAAATATTTGAAGAAGACACGATGGAGAAAGGTTAGTGGTACTGTACAACCAAATATCTAGATGTAACAGAGTAACAGTCAACTCCCATGTAAATCAGATTTTGTTGCTACAACAAAACACCCAAGGCTGAATAGCTCATAACTAAAAGATTCTTATTTAGCTCATAGTTTTGGAGGCTGGAAGCTCAACACTAAGCAGCCCCACTTATTTAATTAGCCCCTGGTGAACTCCTCCTATAGGTGGGAGTGCATGCAGAGAAAGTCAAATAGTGAGACCAGAAGGAAGTCAGAGAGAGTCAGATGCCAACCTTGTTCTTTTTATGATTTGCTCTCACAGGAACTAACTTAGCTCCTGTGAAAAATATGTTAGTATTTTACCTTTGAGGGGATCACTCCAAATTCCCCAATCACCTTCTACTAGTATCTCTGCCTCTGCCTCTGCCTCTGCCTCTGCCTCTGCCTCTGCCTCTGCCTCTGCCTCTGCCTCTGCCTCTGCCTCTGCCTCTGCCTCTGCCTCTGCCTCTGCCTCTGCCTCTGCCTCTGCCTCTGCCTCTGCCTCTGCCTCTGCCTCTGCCTCTGCCTCTGCTTCTGCTCCTGCCACTGAGATCCAATGAATGAGTTCAAAAGAACTAGCTAGGAATGAAATCTTTAGCAAGTAGTTTCTAGGGACTGTCTGCTAATGAATTCCCCTCTTAAGTCACAATTCTCTTAAGTTTTCATGCTCTGTTTCCTTTAGCTCTAAAACCATGCTGAATGCTGTCTAAAGCACCCACAAAATCTTTGTATGATTTTTAGACATTTCTTTTTCCAGATATAATAATAATATAATAATTTCACTTTGAAATTCAATCCTCTATAAAACTCTAAGGTAGGCTCACTAAAGTTCTTTGCAGTGGTTTACAAAGGTAGCCTTTATCCTAATTCTAATAGGATCCACAAATGCATCTGAGTAGATTCCCTGCACTTCATGATAATTGTGTACAATGTTGTTTACAGCATTCTATGTTTGGTAACCAGCTCCTTTGAACAACTTCAACCACTGTTTATTACCCAATTCCAAAGGAGCTTCCATGTTTTTAGATAGTTACAGAAATTACTTGATTCTCAATGCCAATTTTCTGTTTTAAGTCCATATTTGTATTTCTGTAACAAAATATCAATTCTGAAACTTCAGAAGAAAACTTTAAATTAGATAAGTCTTAGAAACTGAAAGTCTGAGATTAGGGAGCTCAAGTAAATAGCCACAGGTGAGGGCTTCATATTCATGGCTTCACCATGGCAGGTGCAGAGGTAGAAGAGAAACAAGAGGAGAAACAAGAGGTAGCCAGACTTGCTCTTTTTATGACAATGCCCTTTCATGTAACTAGCTAGTGTCCCCCTAAAAAAGACGATAATCATCTCTGGGAGTGCTGTTTTCAATGATGTAAATGCTTTCAGATAGGCAACACTTCCTAGATGTTCCATTCCGTCCACAACAGGTACCAAGCAAGCACCCAGCACATCTAAAACACAGAGATCTTGACCTCTCACCATGTACAAAATAAACTCCAAGTGCATTCAGGGTGAAGATGTAAGAGCCACAGCTATAAAGCCACTACAGAAGACACAGTAAAAGAATGCCGTGGAGTTAGTTTGTGCACTGACTTTTAGCATAACCTCAAAAGCATAGGCAACTAAGATGAGAAAAGACAAAATGAGATTCCCTAAAATCAAAAGTTATACAACAAATCCATTCGGTGAAGAAATCATTTACAAAATAGGAAGGGTGGGGAGCAAGTTGTACAAGTAATAAGGTGTTAATATGCAAAATATATGAGGAAATCAACTAACTCAGTTGCAAAATTACCAAGAGCCTGATTAAAAGTGGCCAGAGAACTTGAAAAGACATCTCTAAATAGTGGTCAACACTTATATAGATAAGTGATATCACTAATCTTCAGAGAGATTCAACTGAAAACCATGAAAAGATTTTATCTCACTCAGTCCTGCTATAATGAAAAGTGCTGATATATTGTTAGTGGGAATGTAAACTTGTATAACTACTGCAGAAGACAGTATAGAGGGTCCTTAAAAGCTGAAAAACAGAACTGCCACATGATCCACATAGACTACTGCAAGGTACATACATAAAAATACTGTAACATTTCAATGCAGTAGAATATTATTCTTTAATAAAGAGAAATAAATGACCTGCCAATCCATTAAAAGACACTGAGGAACCTTAAACCCATACTGACAAGTGAAAATAAAAATTAAAATAAGCCACTCTGCAAAAGCAAAAGTGGATAGTGAATAAAATGACAAATGGTTCATGTCATGTTTTCTGATATATGCAGAATAAAATTCAACAACATGAAAGTAAAATGGGAAGAAAGAGTTGTCCAGTGAAATGAGGGAAGAGGACAGGAGAAAGTAAAATGTCAAAATGAAATTCATTTTATACAAAATGTACTAATAAAAAAAAAAAAAAACAGCCCCGAAAAAAACCTAATAACATTAACTGAGTGAGTGTATTATACTAATGTATTTAGGAATACAAATGTATGTATGTGCGTGTGTGTAATTGTGTGTGTGTGTGTGTGTGTGTGTGAAAGTAACAGAATTAATGAAAAAGACCATGCATTTGAAAGAGACCATTAAAAGAATATATAAGAGGCTTTGGAGGGGGCTGGGCGTGGTGGCACACGCCTTTGATCCCAGCACTTGGGAGGCAGAGGCAGGCGAATTTCTGAGTTCAAGGCCAGCCTGGTCTACAGAGTGAGTTCTAGGACAGCCAGGGCTACACAAAGAAACTCTGACTCGAAAAAGAAAAAAAAAAAAAGAAAAAGAAAAAGAAAAAAAAAGGCTTTGGAGGAAGGAGTGGGGGAGGAGGGGATATGGGATAGGGAGTTTCTTGGGGGGGGTGTAATTGGGAAAAGGAATAACATTTGAAATGTAAATAAATAAAATATCCAATCAAAACAAAGAGGCTTTGGAGGAGAAAAAGGAAAATGATGGAATTATATCGCAATCTTAAAAAATACAAAGAAAAACAAAAGATCAGTGACGAGTATAGGTTCAGATGGCTGAGATCATGACTAGGTAAGTCACAGGGAACTGAATAACTGTAAAATAGTATAGTGGGGACTATATGCCAGTATACATGCTAAAACTCACACTTAACTGCAGGAAATGAAGATTAACCCCAAATGCCAACTATGAATTTTAGTTAGTAAAAACATCGTCGGTCCATCAGCTGTAAGAAATGTAGCACATGCTGTTCCAGGACAGCAAGGGCTACACAGAGACCCTGTCTAAAAAAATTAAAGATGCTAGCAGTGTGAGCTTTTTCTATACACTTTTTGATCTTCAAAATACAAAAAGATAAACTTCTCAGCCATGACTTCATAACAAATTTGAGCAAGGTGAGAAAATAGAAGTTAAATTATTAATATGAAATTCTCTGGAGACAAGCCATACTCAGTTAACTGCAACAAGAGTAGAAAGTTCTCCTTTGCAAAATTAAAGGTATGAAAGCATATTATACATGCAACACAAGTAAGCAAATTGGGGGTTGGTGATCCTACAGTTATAATAAGTAGAAAAGATGAGGTGATAGGAATTATTTAAAAGCTATAAAGTTTAAATAGTATTTTAATCATATTTGAACTTAATAACTAGGACAAAAAGAATCAGACCACAGAAATGGAGAGTAGATAAAGTCCCCCAAAGAACATACTATATATAACAATTTAGATATATTATGCAACAGTGGGAAAGAATGAATTATTCAATATTTGCTGTTGTGAAACAACTGAAGGAAAAACAATTAGAAAATTACCTCACACCATACAGCAACATAAATTTCCGAGGGATTAAGCAGAAGCAATGAAAACTAAACAAAATCTATTCAAACACTTATTAAATTTTCAATGAAGAACTACAACAGAATTCATGAGAAGAAATTACAAATTGAGAGATTGATCTAATCATGTACAAATTAAGATTGCTGTATGTAAAAGTTCTTTTAAAATGAAGACAGACAAAAATATTTTCACAGTGATGAAATGGTCTAATGTCTACTAAATATAGTAAAATGAGTAAAAATCATTTAAAATCTCAACGGAAATAACATACAGAAAAAGGAAACGAAGAAATATAAAAAGTATTCACATACGCTATAAAAACGAACAATCACTAAAGCAACGATTTTGCCTGTCAGGTTGGTGCAGCCGCAGGAGCAGCATCTTATAGAGCACATCAATGTTAGCATCCTGAGGCCCACCAATGCCTCTTCACCCATTTCAATAATTCATTTTTAAAAATTATCATATAAATTTAGTAGCTACTATGGGATATAATAATGAACAAAATAGGGGAAAATCCTGTTCTTACTTTCCAAGGTAAGGGTCTAGTATGGAATCTAGTTAGAGGATGATGAAAATCAAAAAGAAAATAAAAAAGCGGCGATATATATTGCAGGAGATGAGTTTAAAGCTTGTTTGTTTGTTTTTTGTTTTGTTTTACCTAAACTTATTATAGAAGACTTCAGCACAGTAGCATTTGAGTGGAGCCCTTAAAAAGGTAAAGTTGAAAGAACAATGATGTATATATGCATAAATATATGTGCTGCAGAGTTACTCACAATTGAAAACAATTTCGGCAGTCAATATTGGGACTGTCAGATAATGATGCCATAAAATTATGCAGCTGTTAAAAATTCTTTAAAGCTGCTTAATGAAGTGATAAGTCTCAGAATGTAGTATTAATGAAAAATAGTTATAACACACACACACATATGCTCATGCGTGCACACACAACCCTAACGGGAAAAAGAGAAACACATCTGGAAGGAAGCATTGCAAGTTCTTTCTGGAGTTGGATCTTAGATGCAATTTCCAAATTTTATATAATGAGGGTATTTGGGTTTTATATCATAAAAAAATAAAGGTATATTTTACAGTCTTGAAGTAGACAGACAGTTGTCCATGACTTAAAATTGAAGTTCTGGAAAGTAGTACATGAGAATGAGTTCAGGATTAGCCATCACCCATTCAGGGATCATGCTAACCCACTAGTCATATGACCTATGTGAACAACATTAGGAAAATGGTTTTCTGGACACAAAAGGACAGTTGCACATATGAAGTCATAGCTAACAGGCAGTCATATTTCTCTAATGGCAGTACCCTCGTAGTGCGACCACACTTCTAGGCAGGCTTCAGTCCCAAGTAGTTGGCCAACCCAAACCAAAATTTTTGGTGGAAATGAAAAAAATAAAAGGCTCAAACTTGGAAGGATAGAGAGGTGACAGTAGAGGCGTTTGATATAGGAAGAATTGGAATGAATATGGTCAAAATATGCCATATTAAAGTCTCAAATAATTGATAAAAGTATATTTTTTACAAGTTATTCTGAAAATGAAGAACCTGATAGAGAAGATATTCAAAAATATACAACATATGACCTGAAGGACTGAGGGTATATACAGTAAAGGAAAGGTGAAAAAAAAAAAAAGACTAAACCATCTTTCAAGGTGTGAGTGAAAGAAATAGAGAGAAATAGAAATCCATGGAGCAATGGCAATAGGTTAAATGTTAAAAATGTGTTTCAGATCAAAGTGAAGACTAACTTGCAAACAATAACATCTGCATAACGTCCAGTACTGATTAAGTCATCAGATAGTACTAAACAGACTTTCTTGAAAACATTCACACTGAAAACAGGTGGCACTGAGTGATAAGAGTGTTCTGGTCATGCGCATAATTCTGTCTGCAAGCACCCCAGTTCCCTTCAAGAGAATCTATGTAATACCCTTTCCTTTCAAGAAAGCATTTCCAAAGTGAAAATCACCCCTCTAAATACTCAGTCTGGAGATTTTTATTTTTCCTTCTGTGGATACTGAGGAGACATACTGTGTACAGATAGCAATATCTTTTAAATCATGTTTCAAGTACAAGTATAAAATTGTTTTTCTATTACTACGCAGCATTCACCCCTAGGAAGAGCATGCCTGGGCCATTGCATTTCAGCTTATAAGATAACCGCCTCTCTTCTGCTTCACAGTGCCCTGCGACATTTTACTCAGTGTCTTTCACAACTTTCAAAATGCCCATAATGGAAATAGCACCTAATAGCTAGCGTTACTCCAGATCTTAGGAGAAAGTTCCTTTAACTCTCAGGACAGTCACAATTTCAGCCATCTCAAGAATACAACAAAGAGGCCTCCCCTATGGTGTCTTGCAAAGCCTCAAAACACTCTGTCAAAATGTTCATTGTTACTTCAGTAAGTGGCTAAACTTGAAACACATGCACATGTGGTTCTAATACAGCATTCTATAAAGCAGTATAGAACCTTACAGCTAAGAAAGTCTTTATAAATGAGCAGGTCTAGTCCAATCCCCCTCACCACACAGCTATCAAAATTGAAGTTCATACAAGTTATAAGAAACTAACTCAGCATCCTGCTCAGGAATAGATTATAAACTAAGCTATCAGAAATCCATATAAGGAGAGGATTTTTAATATATGATTCTTCACAAAAATGTTTTCTCTGTCAGGTGCCTTTTTCTATAAATTGTTGACAGTACAAAGCCAGGGATCTGAGGCGGGTCCTGGTGCAATGAGAGTATAAGTTAAGCTAATGCATAGCATCTGATTTTAAAGTAAGGTTATGCTCCCATGGACCTGAGCCGAGAGGGGGTCATTCCTGCCAGATAGCTACAAAATGGTTATGCATCGCTCAAGTTAACTGTTAGTAAGCACTGTGAGCTTCAGAGTAAGAAAGACTGCACAAAATTGAGTGTCATTTGTTGGTACTCAACTCTCCTGCAAAATGCAATGGTGATCACATCTTCCCTCTTAGAATGATACATTCTCCTCCCCATCTAAACCTCTATTCTAGTATTTACACAAGTTTATCTCCTCTTATAACCCAAATATGAACATTCACAAAAATACCACAGTTGTGTCTCTTCTCTAATTTCAAAAGTTGAGAGACACTGACTTCACACTCCCATCTCCACATGGCTTCTTTACTGAGCTCTAAACCCACATTACAGCTACACTCAGCAGCTCATCTGAGAGTCAGCAATAGCATTCCTATCTGTGTGAGTTCAGAGAAATCAAACCACTCAGCCTGTCCAGATCGGATTGCTCACAATTAGTGCGATGCTATCTCTTTTGCATATCAATCTTTTTTCCAAGCAGGCCTTCAATATTGCTTGTAGTCAAGTTCTCCACCTATTTGTCAAACATTTCTTACACATACGTTATTTCATCATATACAACTGGCCATCCCCAAGCACTATTGTGTAAAGTCTGTCTAATCTTAAATGCACAATTCAAAATCCACTTTCAGCAGTTGTCTTTGTTCCCTTTGTAGCCCTTTGCTTCTCCTTTTTGGCTTTGGATCTTACATTCCTAGTACTGGCATTGCTTGCATATTTCTTCCCCTTCCTATTTTACGCTGTCATCTCGGACAACAGAGAATAACTCTAATCCGTACTGTGCCTCCCACACTTTCTTTGGACTATTTTAAACACTTTGTAACCCTCTATCAAATGGATCCCGCTTAGATTATGTCAATTACCCTATTTAAAAACCCTTTTCTCAGGCAACATATTTCCTAACCAAAGATTAAAATCCCTTCAAAAGATGATGTATATCTCCTCTCAGGTGCCAGTATGTACTTTCCCTCTCTTCCTCTCCCCCCTTCTCCATCCTTAACCCCTTCCCTGTCTATAAACAAAACTCCTACAACACTTCAATCCTAATTCCTATGCATTTCTATGTATCTTCAATATTTCCTCCTTATGGAAATAATGTTTGCTATATCCCCAAGCTTAGGTTAAACTCCAAGTTCTCTATTAGATATTTTCCTTGTACTTATGCTTCAACAGCATTTACCAATAACTAAAATGGCATAGTTGTGTGATCACCAGCCTCTTCCCTATCAATGACAAAGCTTAAACAAGCAGAGAATATGTCTCTTTTGTTCACCTTTATTATCCTCTTCACAGTGCCTAACTAAATAACCAAATGCACTGATAGTGAAAATAAACAACTGAATTAACGAAGATAGTTTAATGAGCATCACACTAGAACTTTGCTACTTTAACTGTGATCAGTGAAACAGTCTAAGGATCACAAGGTTCTGTATTCAACTATTCTAGCCCCACTCTAAAACTCCAGATCAGAATTAGCATTATAAAAATTTCCCATGTATATCATTGTATGTTAAACTCTGAGAAGCACTGCCCCTGGATGGCATCTGGAAACCTTCACACTACTGAGACTTTATAAACTTCAGACCAGGACTTTCAAATGTGAAATAGTCTGGTGGACTATAGTGCACCAAATTATTTTGTAAATGGAAAAACTAAGAGTCTTGAAGTCATGTGTCCAAGACAAGTGTCAAATCACCAGAGCCAGGAGTAGAACCCAAGTTTGCAAACAGTGCTCTGTCTGCTCTGGCATGGTTTATTCATTTTCTTTCTGGTCATACTGAATTCCTTTGGTGATAGCTGCCATTCTAACAGTTTTTCTTCCAGCTTCCAAATAATGTATGGATCTTAAAGTCACCACTTTTTCAATTATCTCCTTACTAATATTTCTCCTCATCTTGACTCTAGAACCCCCTATCCCTCATACCTTTTGTCTAGCTATTATGTCAACCTTTGCTTGTTTTAGAACAACTAGCCCCAAAGGGCCCATGGTCTTTAGAAATACAAAAGAGAACTTTGTTTGCAGCAGTCCAGATGACAGCAGAGAGCTAGTTCTTCCAATAACCAGAACTTATACTACCAAAGATTCTTGAGAAAGCTCTGGAATGTGAATCTGAAGCTGACAAGCAAATGGGCTATTATGCCACATGAATAAAAAGTCTAGTTTAAGTCGATCCTGATCCTTTAATTTGTATAGTCTCATCAGACCCACAACTTGAGGAGAAGGCATGATTACCATCTTACCTAACTGAGGAAAAATTATTTAAAAATAGCAAGTTTCTTCCAGACATCTCCAAAGAACCAAGAAACAGAAGCCATAGGTTATTCTAAAAATTCTGACATAGTTGCTCAAAACTATGAAGAACTACATAATGAACTCTCTATCATTGTGTGGAATTTAAATAGACAGCAGTCAACAAATGGGATGCTGAGAACAAACTCAAGAGCTAGGTACAAATCAGAGTTTAATGGCTTAAGAAGCCTTCTAGTTGGATGTTTTACAACTCACAAATGTTTGGCCAAGCTCTCAGAAAGTAACAGCAGGATCCATTCCTAGAAGATAGTCTGAAGCAAGACACAGAATGGTTTCGGCTGTGACCACAGAAAAGTAAAAAAGTTTTTCTAGGCAGCCTTTCCAAAACAGAAAGTAGGTTGGCCAAGAACAGCCTTCTAGGGCCCTTGATGAAGCCTGGGTCCCACACCACTCCCAGTTCCTATTGCTCTACAGAAGGTCAATAGTTGCTCCCCAAAGCCATGAGATGCCATTCCTGCTTCTTCTGCACTTGCCAGCAGAGAGTCACTGGTGATCCAGGGGCCTGTGCCTTCATTTCCCACTGAAAGTGGCTGTGCTCTGTCATTTAACAAGCTATTTAACCTTGCTGTACTTCAGTTTCCTCATCAGTCAAACACATTGAACCCTCAGCCCAGATCAAAAACATTAAACACTCAAATGTTAGTTGTTGGTACAATTTGTTCTAAAAATTATTGCCAGGGCTATGACAGTGTCACCAACTCCAGAGAGAAGCGTCTATCTTGAAACTAGAACCTGTCCCTTACAAGTTCAGGAATGATACAATAGTTTCAGCTAGTCCTCTCATAGCTTCAAATCAACCAAAGTGGAGGAACCAACCCTTAATAATCCAATCCATTCACAATGGAAATCCTAGCTACCCACTCTCTCCTCTCCTACCCAGCAGCCCCTCCCCCAGCCACAGGCAGAGGGGCAGCCTACTGGGAAGAAAGCAGTTCACAAACCATCAGGTGTTTCAGTCCTCCCAAGGACACATCTGGACCTAAGAGGATGCACATCTGTAGGGGATATGTGAAAGCTGAATACTTGGTCTAGACTGTCAGCACAGCTACCTGGGTTTAGGGGATGGGCAGGCACTTGGGGCTTCCCTCACTGAAGCAAGAAAACCCTCACAAGTTTGTAGAACTGGGGTCCAACCCCACAGGGAGCCTCTCAAACAAAGGGGGAAGGGCTCCACCTGCTTGAAAGGAAGCAGTTATTTACAACTTTCTACTCACTTGCATCTGGGGACTGCAATAAGGAAAGGGAAGGGGGCTGCACAGTCTCCTCCTTCCTTCTGATTTCCAGCAGCCAGACACAGCTGCAGAGAAAGAGTTAAAGGAGGGAGCTCCTGCCATTACCCCATCCTCGGTGCCTAGGGCTTTCTGAGGGGTCATGACACTGCTGTCTGTTCTGGCTAGGGGCCACACTGTAGCTTTCTGCAGCAGCTGTCGGGGCCCCCCAAACAATTCGCAAGGTCAATGCTGACCTGCTTCCAAAGAGGAACACAAAAATTCACTGACAATGAAGCAAATCGCGCATACACGACCACATTGCAACCCCCCTTCTTCAAACCAGGTTTTACCCCAGCGCCTCCCAGCCCAGATGCCGCCTCTGAGCTTCCACCAGCCCCACTGGGGAACCCACGATAGCAGCACAACTGCAGAGCATGTCTCGCCTCCCGACCAACCCAAGGAGACTCTCCTTAAGGGGGAGAGAGATGCTATCTGGAAAGGAGACCTGAGCTTGGGGGGAGGGGGAAGAAGGAGCATCTCTGTCTCTTACCGAGTGTCACAGTCACTTCCCCGAAGCAGAGAGGAGAAACAAGTTGGAGGCTAAGCCCTGATACAGCCTGGCTTCTTTTCTTTCTCTAGATATTTCTCCTAGTCCCTATCTCAGTCTGTCTCTCTGCTTTGCAAGCTAGCTAGCTAGCTAGCGCGCGCTCACGCTCTTCCTCTCTTCTCTTCTCCTCTTCTCTCTCTCTCTCTCTCTCTCTCTCTCTCTCTCTCTCTCTCTCTCTCTCTCTCTCTCTCTCTCTCTCTCTCTCTCTCTCTCTCTCTCTCCCTCCCTCCCTCCCTCCCTCCCTCCCTCTCTCTCTCCCACCCTCCCTCCTCTCTCCCTCCTTCCCTCCCTCCCTCCCTTTCTCTCCCTCTTTCCCTCCCCCTACCTCAGTCCCTCCCTCTCTCCCCTCCCTCTTTCCTTCTCTCCCTCCCAACCTTCCTCCCCTCCTCCCCCCAACCCCCTTCGCTGGCTTTACCACTGCCTAGTGCTGAGCACGCGGCTGAGCTGGGGTTCTGAATACAGAGCTGCAAAGGCTTAAAATCTGTGGTTGTTTTATGAAAGACTAAGTAGTATTTTATTCTTTGAGGTTTCCAGCAGATAAATCTAAGGAAGCTCAGAGAGAAGGGGAGGAGCAGGGCAAGAAAAGGGGAGGAAAAAAAGAGCAAAAGGCTAAGAGCAAATAGAAGATAAAGGAAGTATGGATTACCAAGCCGCTGTGAAATGCTTACTTCCCTCTTCAGGACCAAAGTGTGAGCTTCCTCCTTTTCTCTCTTCTCTCCCTTCCATCTCTATGGGTGTGCCTTCTAACCCAGTCTCCAAATAAAGGTTTGACAATCTTGTCTACTCACATTCCATCTCCAAGGATAATAATGAGCTCCTAAAAAGTGTACATCAAAAAAGTTGTCATTCACATTCCACTAAGAAGAAACAGTTCAGCCATACTGATCCCCACCCCAATGAAGTAGAAGTGTGGATCCAATTCAAAACTGTCAGCTCAGGCTTTCTTCAAGGGAATTCAGGGCAAGAGCAGGTTCATAGTGCTAGAGAGAATATACAAGCTCAAGAGAAAAAAAAATTGACTGATCCAAAATATAAAGCAAAGGAGGAAAAACAGCCTGAGTGAAGTAACCCAGCAATGTAACAGAGTGGTAAGAGACTGGAAGACTAAAACAAAGGAACTTAGGGTTGGAGGATGCCTCTGAAAATGATTATTGCCCTGGGTGAGTCATTTCTTCAGAATTATCAACAACTAATTGAAAGATGTTAAAGTATGTTGTCTTTAAAGACCCTGATACATCGAGACATCGAGACATTTAAGACATAAAAACTACTTCCATTCCACTGTTTTTTGTTTTTGTTTTTTGTTTTGATTTTTTTTTGTATTTCAGAAGCAACATGAATGTGGGTATGAGTGTAAATAATTACTGCTATCAAAAATCACTCTTTTTTATTCAGGATGATTAGGCTAAAGCTATTTCTTTTTAATTTTAAGCGTATGGCTGGTATGTCTACATGTATGGCTGTGTTCCACCAGTGTGCCTGGTGCCCAGGGAGACCAGAAGAGGGTGGCAGATCACCTGGAACTGGAATTATAGAAATTTGTGACCTGTTCTGTGTGGCCCAGAATTAAACCTCAGCCCTCTGCAAGAGCAACAAGTGCTTAACCACTGAACTACCTCTCCAACCCTCTAAAACCTCTTAAAAATCAAACTTTCATATTGTAATTTCTGGCCTATTCAGTCAGAGAAACAAAGGACTGAAAATCAATTAGTCCTCAATATTGAAACATTAACTGAGACCTAGTAGGCATTTGAAGTATTTCACAGTGTTCCATTTTTATTTAATCTATAGTGCTATTGTCTTTGTATTAATTCCTAATAATCTCTACCTCTATCCACCAAAGTATATAGAGCACAACTATATATTTTTGTTAAACTATATATCTGTAGATTGATAGTGTAGCGAGGGATAGACACATAAGCTTAGAATTGTGGAGCTGAAAGAACACAAAGATAAGCAGAATTATGCAAAAACAAAAATGGCTGAAGGAAAAACAAAATACACACAAGATCATGGTGCATCAGTGGTAGACTTAGGACCAACATCTAGACTGCTGACATCAGAGTTAGCATGTTTTTCTTCCAAGAAAACACCTATGCAAGTGCCTTCTTATTTTCTACATGTTTGCACAAATGTCCACTGAATGCAGTGAATTAGCAACCTAATAAAAAAGTCACATCATTGGGAGGAGAGGCCCTTGGTTTTGTGAAGATTATATGCCCCAGTACAGGGGAATGCCAGGGCCAAGAGGTGGGAGTGGGTGGGTTGGGGAGCAGGGCGGAGGGAGGGTATAGGGAACTTTGGGGATAGCATTTGAAATGTAAATGAAGAAAATATCTAATAAAAAATTGTTTTTGAAAAAAAAAGACACATAACTTTATGAGAATGAGGTATTGGTTATCTAGAACTTCCATAGTAAATGGTCACCTTTTCAATAGTATAAAGCAACAGCAATTTATTCGTCCACTATTCTAAAGGCCAGAAACCTAATTGAGATGTTAGCAGAACCACACACCCTCCACAGGCTTTGGGGGAAAATTTTATCTTCCCTCTCCTAGCTTCTGTTAGATCTTGACATTCATTGTCACCTAGAAACATCACTCCAGTGCCTTTTGTGTGGACAAATTTACCACCATTTTTCTTACAGTCACACTAAACCCAAGATGATCTCATCACTAACAACTTTTTGCAAAAGATTTATCATCTAAATAAGATTACAACTTGAGGTTATGAACAGATATGAATTTTAGTGGGACACTAGTCAGTCAACTGCAGTTATTAACTTTTCATTTTTGTCCAAGATACTAAACAAACAAATAAACCAACAGGATAATATCGTTTTGGAAAGATATCTCAATACAAATTATTTAGCTAAAGATAAGCTCAAAACAAACATTCTTTCTTACACCATAACATTCTATTTTCATATCTTCATTATGCAAAATAATAGGCTTATTTCTCTGTGATATTTTCATAAATGTACATCATGTATATTAATGTAGTGACCTGTCACTACTCTATGATGTCTTCCAATCCCTGATACTCCTATTTTTATGACCTATATGATTTTTTTTCAATCCAAAGGGCATGTATATGATATCACATGTATATGGTAAAGCATGTGATACTTGTCTTTTTTTTAGTATGCAAACATTAAAACTGATGAGCTAACCAAAAAGTGTAAACTAATAGAGAACAGAAAAAAGTAGAAAGTACACTATCTTGCAGACAAACCATAGTATAGGTCACAAAGAACATAATAAGCACCAAGCAAGTAGATGAAATAGAAAGGGAGTTGACACATGGAAGGAAGTTTTGCCTGATGGCAGCCCCCAGGCTAAAACAGTGAATAAAACTCCAGAGAAACTAGAATCACTTTTACATCTGTTAAATGTTTAGCAATAAAATTGTAAGGGAAAATATAAATAATAAGTAAATAAAAGCTTAATTCATAGCACTTGTCAAATGTACAACTCTGTGGATAGGAAGTTAAGAATACAAGTATACAATCCCCAACACAATTTTTCAGTCTATGTGACATGAAGAGTCAAAAGACAAATTTTTGGTGTGAATAACCTCAGTATATAAATAATGTGAGAAAACCAAAATAGATAGATAGATAGATAGATAGATAGATAGATAGATAGATAGATAATCTGAAAGTATTAAGCCACTTCGCTGTGTACTGAAACAAACAAAAATCAACTCTCTACAGAGAAATAAAAAGGAAGAAAGAAACCAAATAGACTATGTCATTCACAATGTGGAAGATGAGTTACAAATTTATAAGAAAACAGAAATATGAAAATATTAATAATACTTAAGACAAAATACACTCAACCAAGACCACCTTTTATTGAAACAAATGATGAAATTAATCAGTAAGGGTTTTAAATGATTACTCATTACTACATTAATAAAATAAGGAAAATATACTTGCAATAAATACAAGTAGGAAATTGTAACAAGATGAGGAATTTTTAAAAGATACAAATTCTGTAACTAAAAATGAAAATCACTTGACTAAAGTTCACTGGACAGCAGATTTGAAGTGGTAGAAAAAAGAGTGTTGATAATATATGAGGCAATAACAAATTTATCACATACATATAATTAAAGTTCCAGAAGAAACACAAAAAATGAAAGTATTTGAAAAGCAATACCTAAAACATTTCTAAACATAATGAAAACTCATAAAATTGAGTACATTAAGTATGCTCAGGTTATTGTAAATTAATTTCAATTCTAACAAAGTATTCTCTAAAAAGACAAATAATCAAGCACATAAAATTTCAAATTTAGCAGTCTGGATGAACTGTAAGCAATATACCCATTTAGGTATATAATAGACTTTGGGAAACAAAGACAAAGGGAAAATCTTGAAGCTATCCAACAACAAAGAAACAAAGAAAAAAGCCATACTTAGGAAGAATAGTAAAGTTAAACAAATATTTCTCATGAAGAAGCATTTTTATAATGCTTAGGCTAACAATTTGGGAGCTTAGGTCAATAGTTGAGCATGTATCTCTCATTTACAAAGCCCTGGATTCACCTAAGCATTCCAAAATTCACCCAATAAAATGATAACATTTAAAATTTGTAAATAGAGAATTATAGTCACCCAAAGAAATGTTCTAGAAGAAAACATAATTTTCTGTATGGTCTTGGTAATAATTTCATAAATACAATACCAAAAATATAGGGAACAAAAGCAGTAAATGCACAGATGAGACTTCATCAAATCCAAAGGTTTCTGACCAGCAAAACAAACAACTGAACTCTGGTCAAATTTTTCTGTATAACATTATTTCATATGTAAATAGGGATAGTTTGATTTCTTTTTTCTATTTCTATCCATTTAATTTTCTTCTCTTGCTTTATTGTTCAAGCTATTGCTTCAAGTACTATCTTGAAAATGATTGGAGATAATGAATAGCCCTGTCTCATTCCTGATTTGATCGATTTGAGGCTTAGGATGAAGTTGGTTATTGGTTTGTCATACATAGCAGTTATTATGTTGAGGTCTGAGAAAAGCAGCAGAGCAATCATTTTATCCAAAAAAAAAAAAAAAAGGACAATGACAAGAAATAGATAACAACTACTCAGCATCATATTCATCATGGAGGACATAAAAAGCTTCATGTGTTTCACAAATTGGATATTAAATCTTGGGTATTCTAAGTTTCTGGGCTAATATCCACTTATCCTTGAGTACATACTGTGTGAGTTCCTTTGTTATTGGGTTACCTCACTCAGGATGATGCCCTCCAGGTCCATCCATTTGCCTAGGAATTTCATAAATTCATTCTTTTTAATAGCTGAGTAGTACTCCATTGTGTAAATGTACCATAATTTCTGTACCCATTCCTCTGTTGAGGGGCATCTGGGTTCTTTCCATCTTCTGGCTATTATAAATAAGGCTGCTATGAACATAGTGGAGCATGTGTCCTTTTTACCGGTTGGGACATCTTCTGGATATATGCCCAGGAGAGGTATTGCTGGATCCTCCAGTAGTACTATGTCCAATTTTCTGAGGAACCGCCAGACTGATTTCCAGAGTGGTTGTACAAGCTTGCAATCCCACCAACAATGGAGGAGTGTTCCTCTTTCTCCAACATCCTTGCCAGCATTTGCTGTCACCTGAATTTTTGATCTTAGCCATTCTGACTGGTGTGAGGTGGAATCTCAGGGTTGTTTTGATTTGCATTTCTCTGATGATTAAGGATGCTGAATATTTTTTCATGTGCTTCTCTGCCATTCGGTATTCCTCAGGTGAGAATTCTTTGTTTAGCTCTGAGCCCCATTTTTAATGGGGTTATTTGATTTTCTGGAGTCCACCTTCTTGAGTTCTTTATATATATATATATATTGGATATTAGTCCCATATCTGATTTAGGATAGGTAAAGATCCTTTCCCAATTTGCTGGTGGCCTTTTTGTCTTATTGACTGTGTCTTTTGCCTTACAGAAGCTTTGCAATTTTATGAGGTCCCATTTGTCAATTCTCAATCTTACAGCACAAGCCGTTGCTGTTCTATTCAGGAATTTTTCCCCTGTGCCCATGTCTTCAAAGCTTTTCCTCACTTTCTCCTCTATAAGTTTCAGTGACTCTGGTTTTATGTGGAGTTCCTTAATCCACTTAGATTTTACCTTAGTACAAGGAGATAGGAATGGATCAATTCGCATTCTTCTACATCATAACCACCAGTTGTGCCAGCACCATTTGTTGAAAATGCTGTCTTTTTTCCACTGGATGGTTTTTGCTCCCTTGTCAAAGGTCAAGTGACCATAGGTGTGTGGGTTCATCTCTGGGGCTTCAATTCTATTCCATTGGTCTACTTGTCTGTTGCTATACCAGTACCATGCAGTTTTTATCACAATTGCTCTATAGTACAGCTTTAGGTCAGGCATGGTGATTCCACCAGAGATTCTTTTATCCTTGAGAAGAGTTTTTGCTATCCTAGGTTTTTTGTTATTCCAGATGAATTTGCAGATTGCACTTTCTAATTCATTGAAGAATTGATTTGGAATTTTGATGGGGATTGCATTGAATCTGTAGATTGCTTTTGGCAAGATAGCCATTTTTACAATGTTGATCCTGCCAATCGATGAGCATGGAAGATCTTTCCATCTTCTGAGATCTTCTTTAATTTCTTTCTTCAGAGACTTGAAGTTCTTATCATACAAATCTTTCACTTCCTTAGTTAGAGTCACTCCAAGATATTTTATATTATTTGTGACTATTGAGAAGGGTGTTGTTTCTCTAATTTATTTCTCAGCCTGTTTATCCTTTGTGTACAGAAAGGCCATTGACTTGTTTGAGTTAATTTTATATCCAGCTACTTCATTGAAGCTGTTTATCATGCTTAGGAGTTCTCTGGTGGAATTTTTAGGGTCACTTATATATACTATCATATCATCTGCAGAAAGTGATATTTTGACTTCTTCTTTTCCAATTTGTATCCCCTTGATCTACTTTTGTTGTTGAATTGCTCTGGTTAGGACTTCAAGTACAATGTTGAATAGGTAGGGAGAAAGTGGGCAGCCTTGTCTAGTCCCTGATTTTAGTGGGATTGCTTCCAGCTTCTCACCATTTACTTGATGTTGGCTACTGGTTTGCTGTAGATTGCTTTTATCATGTTTAGGTATGGGCCTTGAATTCCTGATATTTCCAAACTTTTATCATGAATGTGTTTTGAATTTTATCAAATGTTTTCTCCGCATCTAATGAGATGATCATGTGGTTTTTGTCTTTGAGTTTGTTTATATAGTGGAATACGATGATGGATTTCCGTATATTAAACCATCCCTGCAACCCTGGAATGAAACCCACTTGGTCAGGATGGATGATTGTTTGGATGTGTTCTTGGATTCGGTTAGCGAGAACTTTGTTGAGGATTTTTGCATAGATATTCATAAGGGAAAATGGTCCGAAGTTCTCTATCTTTGTTGGGTTGGTCTTTCTGTGGTTTAGGTATCAGAGTAATTGTGGCTTCATAGAATGAGTTGGGTAGAGTACATTCTGCTTCTACTTTGTGGAATAGTTTGTGAAGAACTAGAATTAGATCTTCTTTGAAGGTCTGATAAAACTCTGCACTAAACCCATCTGGTCCGGAGCATTTTTTGGTTGGGAGATTATTAATGACTGCTTCTATTTCTTTAGGGGATATATGACTGTTTAGATCATTAACCTGATCCTGATTTAACTTTGGTACCTGGTATCTGTCTAGAAATTTGTCCATTTCGTCCAGGTTCTCCAGTTTTGTTGAGTATAGCCTTTTTTTTTTTTTTTTAATTAATCACAATGATTTATTTAAACCCAAGAGAAGTAACATGAGTATATCAGCATAGATAGTAGAAACCAGGGAGTAGATGGCTAAAGACCAACCTCTAATTTATATACTAGACAGAGTTTAACAACCCAAATCAACATCAATATTTAATTAGAGATATCTAATTTAAAATATCACCTCACACATGCTGATCATATTGGTCTAATTCTAAATCTAACATTAACTATATAAAAATAATACACAACAAGTTTACAAAGATCACTATAAATTATTATATGTAATACTCATAGACTTTTTTTTTCTTTTTTTTATATTTTTATTACATATTTTCCTCAATTACATTTCCAATAATATCCCAAAAGTCCCCCATAGCGCCCCCCACTTCCCTACCCACCCATTCCCATTCTTTTGGCCCTGGCATTCCCCTATATTGGGGCATATAAAGTTTGCAAGTCCAATGGGCCTCTCTTTCCATTGATGGCTGACTAGGCCATCTTTCGATACATATGCAGCTAGAGACAAGAGCTCCGGGGTTCTGGTTAGTACATCATGTTGTTCCAACAATAGGGTTGCAGATCCCTTTAGCTCCTTGGGTACTTACTCTAGCTTCTCCATTGGGAGCCCTGTGATACATCCAATAGCTGACTGTGAACATCCACTCCTGTGTTTGCTAGGCCCCAGCATCGTCTCACAAGAGACAGCTATATTTGGGTCCTTTCAGCAAAATCTTGCTAGTGTATGCAATGGTGTCAGCGTTTAGAAGTTGATTATGGGATGGATCCCTGGATACGGCAGTCTCTAAATGGTCCATCCTTTCATCACCGCTACGGACTTTGTCTCTGTAACTCCTTCCCTGGGTGTTTTGTTCCCAATTCTGAGAAGGTGCACAGTGTCCACACTTTGGTCTTCATTCTTCTTGAGTTTCATGCGTTTAGCAAATTGTATCTTAAATCTTGGGTATCCTAAGTTTTGGGCTAATATCCACTTATCAGTGAATACATATTGTGTGAGTTCTTTTGTGATTGTGTTACTTCACTCAAGATGATGCCCTCCAGGTCCATCCATTTGGCTAGGAATTTCATAAATTCATTCTTTTTAATAGCTGAGTAGTACTCCATTGTGTAAATGTACCATAATTTCTGTATCCATTCCTCTGTTGAGGGACATCTGGGTTCTTTCCAGCTTCTGGCTATTATAAATAGGGCTGCTATGAACATAGTGGAACATGTGTCCTTTTTACCGGTTGGGACATCTTCTGGATATATGCCCAGGAGAGGTATTGCTGGATCCTCCGGTAGTACTATGTCCAATTTTCTGAGGAAACGCCAGACTGATTTCCAGAGTGGTTGTACAAGCTTGCAATCCCACCAACAATGGAGGAGTGTTCCTCTTTCTCCACATCCTCGCCAGCAACTGCTGTCACCTGAATTTTTGATCTTAGCCATTCTGACTGGTGTGAGGTGGAATCTCAGGGTTGTTTTGATTTGCATTTCCCTGATGATTAAGGATGTTGAACATTTTTTCAGGTGTTTCTCTGCCATTCGGTATTCCTCAGGCGAGAATTCTTTGTTCAGTTCTGAGCCCCATTTTTTAATGGGGTTATTTGACTTTCTGGAGTCCACCTTCTTGAGTTCTTTATCTATATTGGATATTAGTCCCTTATCTGATTTAGGATAGGTGAAGATCCTTTCCCAATCTGTTGGTGGTTTTTTTGTCTTATTGATGGTGTCTTTAGCCTTGCAGAAGCTTTGTAGTTTCATGAGGTCCCACTTGTCAATTCTCGATCTTACAGCACAAGCCATTACTGTTCTATTCAGGAATTTTTCCCCTGTGCCCATATCTTCAAGGCTTTTCCCCACTTTCTCCTCTATAAGTTTCAGTGTCTCTGGTTTTATGTGAAGTTCCTTGATCCACTTAGACTTGACCTTAGTACAAGGAGATAGGAATGGATCGATTCGCATTCTTCTACATGTTAACAACCAGTTGTGCCAGCACCATTTGTTGAAAATGCTGTCTTTCTTCCACTGGATGTTTTTAGCTCCCTTGTCGAAGATCAAGTGACCGTAGGTGTGTGGGTTCATTTCTGGGTCTTCAATTCTATTCCATTGGTCTATTTGTCTGTCACTATACCAGTACCATGCAGTTTTTATCACAATTGCTCTGTAGTAGAGCTTTAGGTCCGGCATGGTGATTCCACCAGAGGTTCTTTTATCCTTGAGAAGAGTTTTTGCTATCCTAGGTTTTTTGTTATTCCAGATGAATTTGCAGATTGCACTTTCTAATTCGTTGAAGAATTCATTTGGAATTTTGATGGGGATTGCATTGAATCTGTAGATTGCTTTTGGCAAGATAGCCATTTTTACAATGTTGATCCTGCCAATCCATGAGCATGGGAGATCTTTCCATCTTCTGAGATCTTCTATAATTTCTTTCTTCAGAGACTTGAAGTTTTTATTATACAGATCTTTCACTTCCTTAGTTAGAGTCACGCCAAGATATTTTATATTATTTGTGACTATTGAGAAGGGTGTTGTTTCCCTAATTTCTTTCTCAGCCTGTTTATTCTTTGTGTAGAGAAAGGCCATTGATTTGTTTGAGTTAATTTTATATCCAGCTACTTCACCGAAGCTGTTTATCAGGCTTAGGAGTTCTCTGGTGGAATTTTTAGGGTCACTTATATATACTATCATATCATCTGCAAAAAGTGATATTTTGACTTCATCTTTTCCAATTTGTATCCCTTTGATCTCCTTTTGTTGTCGAATTGCTCTGGCTAGGACTTCAAGTACAATGTTGAATAGGTATGGAGAAAGTGGACAGCCTTGTCTAGTCCCTGATTTTAGAGGGATTGCTTCAAGCTTCTGACCATTTACTTTGATGTTGGCTACTGGTTTGCTGTAGATTGCTTTTATCATGTTTAGGTATGGGCCTTGAATTCCTGATCTTTCCAAGACTTTTATCATGAATGGGTGTTGGATCTTGTCAAATGCTTTTTCCGCATCTAACGAGATGACCATGTGGTTTTTGTCTTTGAGTTTGTTTATATACTGGATTACGTTGATGGATTTCCGTATATTGAACCATCCCTGCATCCCTGGGATGAAACCTACTTGGTCAGGATGGATGATTGTTTTGATGTGTTCTTGGATTCGGTTAGCAAGAATTTTATTGAGGATTTTTGCATCAATATTCATAAGGGATATTGGTCTGAAGTTTTCTATCTTTGTTGGGTCTTTTTGTGGTTTAGGTATCAGAGTAATTGTGGCTTCATAGAATGAGTTGGGTAGAGTACCTTCTGTTTCTATTTTGTGGAATAGTTTGTGAAGAACTGGGATTAGATCTTCTTTGAAGGTCTGATAGAACTCTGCACTAAACCCATCTGGTCCTGGGCTTTTTTTAGTTGGGAGACTATTAATGACTGCTTCTATTTCTTTGGGGGATATAGGGCTGTTTAGATCATTAACCTGATCTTGATTCAACTTTGGTACCTGGTATCTGTCTAGGAACTTCTCCATTTCATCCAGGTTCTCCAGTTTTGTTGAGTATAGCCTTTGGTAGAAGGATCTGATGGTGTTTTGGATGTCTTCAGGATCTGTTGTTATGTCTCCTTTTTCATTTCTGATTTTGTTAATTAGGATGCTTTCCCTGTGCCCTCTAGTGAGTCTGGCTAAGGGTTTATCTATCTTGTTGATTTTCTCAAAGAACCAGCTCCTTGATTGGTTGATTCTTTGAATAGTTTTTCTTGTTTCCACTTGGTTGATTTCACCCCTGAGTTTGATTATTTCCTGCTGTCTACTCCTCTTGGGTGAATTTGCTTCCTTTTGTTCTAGTGCTTTTAGGTGTGTTGTCAAGCTGCTAATGTGTGCTCTTTCTAGTTTCCTTTTGGAGGCACTCAGAGCTATGAGTTTTCCTCTTAGAAATGCTTTCATTGCATCCCATAAGTTTGGGTATGTTGTGGCTTCATTTTCATTGAACTCTAAAAAGTCCTTAATTTCTTTCTTTATTCCTTCCTTGACCAAGGTATCATTGAGAAGAGTGTTGTTCAGTTTCCACGTGAAGGTTGGCTTTCTATTATTTATTTTGTTATTGAAGATCAGCCTTAGTCCATGGTGATCTGATAGGATGCATGGGACAATTTCAATGTTTTTGTATCTGTTGAGTCCTGTTTTGTGCCCAATTACGTGGTCAATTTTGGAGAAGGTACCATGAGGTGCTGAGAAGAAGGTGTATCCTTTTGTTTTAGGGTAAAATGTTCTGTAGATATCTGCCAGATCCATTTGATCCATAACTTCTGTTAGTTTCACTGTGTCCCTGTTTAGTTTCTGTTTCCATGATCTGTCCATTGGTGAAAGTGGTGTGTTGAAGTCTCCCACTATTATTGTATGAGGTGCAATGTGTGCTTTGAGATTTACTAAAGTTTCTTTAATGAATGAGGCTGCCTTTGTATTTGGAGCATAGATATTCAGGATTGATAGTTCCTCTTGGAGGATTTTACCTTTGATGAGTATGAAGTGCCCCTCCCTGTCTTTTTTGATGACTTTGGGTTGGAAGTCAATCTTATCTGATATTAGAATGGCTACTCCAGCTTGTTTCTTCAGACCATTTGCTTGGAAAATTGTTTTCCAGCCTTTCATTCTGAGGTAGTGTCTATCTTTTTCTCTGAGATGAGTTTCCTGTAAGCAGCAAAATGTTGGGTCTTGTTTGTGTAGCCAGTTTGTTAGTCTATGTCTTTTTATCGGGGAGTTGAGTCCATTGATATTAAGAGATATTAAGGAAAAGTAATTGTTGTTTCCTGTTATTTTTGTTGTTAAAGTTGGCATTCTGTTCTTGTGGCTGTCTTCTTTTAGGTTTGTTGAGGGATTACCTTCTTGTTTTTTCTAGGGTGTGGTTCCTGTCTTTGTATTGGTTTTTTTCTGTTATTATCCTTTGAAGGGCTGGATTCCTGGAGAGATAATGTGTGAATTTGGTTTTGTCGTGGAATACTTTGGTTTCTCCATCTATGTTAATTGAGATTTTGGCTGGGTATAGTAGCCTGGGCTGGAATTTGTGTTCTTTTAGTGTCTGTATAACATCTGTCCAGGATCTTCTGGCTTTCATAGTCTTTGGTGAAAAGTCTGGTGTAATTCTGATAGGCCTGCCTTTATATGTTACTTGGCCTTTTTCTCTTACTGCTTTTAGTATTCTATCTTTATTTAGTGCATTTGTTGTTCTGATTATTATGTGTCGGGAGGTATTTCTTTTCTGGTCCAGCCTATTTGGAGTTCTGTAGGCTTCTTGTATGTTCATGGGCATCTCTTTCTTTAGATTTGGGAAGTTTTCTTCTATAATTTTGTTGAAGATGTTTGCTGGTCCTTTGAGTTGAAAATCTTCATTCTCATCCACTCCTATTATCCGTAGGTTTGGTCTTCTCATTGTGTCCTGTATTTCCTGGATGTTTTGAGTTAGGATCTTTTTGCATTTTCCATTTTCCTTGATTGTTGTGCCCATGTTCTCTATGGAATCTTCTGCACCTGAGATTCTCTCTTCCATCTCTTGTATTCTGTTGCTGATGCTTGCATCTATGGTTCCAGATTTCTTTCCTAGGGTTTCTATCTCCAGTGTTGCCTCATTTTTGGGTTTTCTTTATTGTGTCTACTTCCCTTTTTAGGTCTAGTATGGTTTTGTTCATTTCCATCATCTGATTGGATGTGTTTTCCTGTTTCTTTTTAAGGACTTCTACCAGTTTGGTTGTGTTTTCCTGTTTTTCTTTAAGGACTTGTAACTCTTTAGCCATGTTCTCCTGTAGTTCTTTAAAGTCCTTCTTGATGTCCTCTACCATCATCATGAGATATGCTTTTAAATCCAGGTCTAGTTTTTCAGGTGTGTTGGGGTGCCCTGGACTGGGCGAAGTGGGTGTGCTGGGTCCTGATGATGGTGAGTGGTCTTGGTTTCTGTTAGTAAGATTCTTACCTTTACCTCTCGCCATCTGGTAATCTCTGGAGTTGTTATAGTTGTCTCTGTTCAGAGGTTGTTCTTCTGGGGATTCTGAGTATCCTCTGTCAGCAGACCTGTACAGACTAAGTTCGGCGGAGTCCCGGAGCCAAGATGGCGCTCCCTGCAGGGCAGGTCACTGTTCTCCGGCTGGGAGGGTGTCGGATGTCTGCGGCCCCAAAAGGGTGCTGCCTCAGCGGTTCTGTGGCTCCCGCCTGTCCCAGAAGCTGTCTGCCTCTGTGGTCCTCACTCTGACCTGTACAGACTAAGTTCGGCGGAGTCCCGGAGCCAAGATGGCGCTCCCTGCAGGGCAGGTCACTGTCCTCCGACTGGGAGGGTGCCGGATGTCTGCGGCCCCAAAAGGGTGCTGCCTCAGCGGCTCTGTGGCTCCTGCCTGTCCCAGAAGCTGTCTGCCTCTGTGGTCCTCACTCTAACCTGTAGACTAAGTTCGGCGGAGTCCCGGAGCCAAGATGGCACTCTCTGCAGGGCAGGTCTCTGTCCTCCGACTGGGAGGGTGCCGGATGTCTGCGGCCCCAAAAGGGTGCTGCCTCAGCAGCTCTGTGGCTCCCGCCTGTCCCAGAAGCTGTCTGCCTCTGTGGTCCTCACTCTAACCTGTAGACTAAGTTCGGCGGAGTCCCGGAGCCAAGATGGCGCTCCCTGCAGGGCAGGTCACTGTCCTCCGACTGGGAGGGTGCCGGATGTCTGCGGCCCCTAAAGGGTGCTGCCTCAGCAGCTCTGTGGCTCCCGCCTGTCCCAGAAGCCGTCTGCCCCCGTGGTCCCCACTCTGACCTGTAGAGACTAAGCTAGGCGGAGTCCCGGAGCCAAGATGGTGTTCCCTGCAGGGCAGGTCACTGTCCTCCGACTGGGCGAGTATAGCCTTTTGTAGAAGGATCTGATGGTGTTTTGGATTTCTTCAGGATCTGTTGTTATGTCTCCCTTTTCATTTCTGATTTTGTTATTTAGGATGCTGTCCCTGTGCCCTTTAGTGAGTCTGGCTAAGGGTTTATCTATCTTGTTGATTTTCTCAAAGAACCAGCTTCTCATTTGGTTGATTCTTTGAATAGTTCTTGTTTCCACTTGGTTGATTTCGCCCGAGTTTGATTATTTCCTGCAATCTACTCCTCTTGGGTGAATTTGCTTCCTTTTTTTTTTTTTCTAGAGCTTTTAGGTGTGGTGTCAAGCTGCTAGTTTGTGCTCTCTCTAGTTTCTTTTTGGAGGCACTCAGAGCTATGAGTTTTCCTCTTAGAAATGCTTTCATTGTGTCCCATAAGTTTGGGTATGTTGTGGCTTCATTTTCATTAAACTCTTAATTTCTTAATTTCTTTCTTTATTCCTTCCTTGACCAAGGTATCATTGAGAAGAGTGTTGTTCAGTTTCCACGTGAATGTTGGCTTTCTATTATTTATGTTGTTATTGAAGATCAGCCTTAGTCCATGGTGATCTGATAGGATGCATGGGACAATTTCAATATTTTTGTATCTGTTGAGGCCTGTTTTGTAACCAATTATATGGTCAATTTTGGAGAAGGTATCATGAGGTGCTGAGAAGAAGGCATATCCTTATTTTTTAGGATAAAATGTTCTGTAGATATCTATTAGATCTATTTGCTTCATAACTTCTGTTAAGTTTCACTGTGTCCCTGTTTAGTTTCTGTTTCCATAATCTGTCCATTGATGAAAGTGGTGTGTTGAAATCTCCCACTATTATTGTGTGAGGTGCAATGTGTGCTTTGAGCTTTACTAAAGTTTCTTTAATGAATGTGGCTGCCCTTGCATTTGGAGCATAAATATTCAGAATTGAGAGTTCCTCTTGGAAGATTTTACTTTTGATGAATATGAAGTGCCCCTCCTTGTCTTTTTTGATGACTTTAGGTTGGAAATCGATTTTATTCGATATTAGAATGACTAAACCAGCTTGTTTCTTCAGACCATTTGCTTGGAAAATTCTTTTCCAGCCTTTCATTATGAGGTAGTGTATGTCTTTTTCCCTGAGATGGATTTCCTGTAAGCAGCAGAATGTTGGGTCTTTTTTGTGTAGCCAGTCTATTAGTCTATGTCTTTTTATTGGGGACTTGATTCCATTGATATTAAGAGGTATTAAGGAAAAGTAATTGTTGCTTCCTATTATTTTTGTTGTTAAAATTGGTATTCTGTTCTTGTGGCTGTCTTCTTTTAGGTTTGTTGAAGGATTACTTTCTTGCTTTTTCTAGGACAAGATTTCTGTCCTTGTATTGGATTTTTTCTGTTATTATACTTTGAAGGGCTGGATTCGTGGAAAGATAATGTGTGAATTTGGTTTTGTTGTGGAATACTTTGGTTTCTCCATGTATGTTAACTGAGAGTTTGGCTGGGTATAGTAGCCTGGGCTGGCATTTGTGTTCTCTTAGTGCCTGTATAACATCTGTCCAGGATCTTCTGGCTTTCATAGTCTCTGGTGTAATTCTGATAGGCCTGCCTTTATATGTTACTTGACCTTTTTCTCTTACTGCTTTTAATATTCTATCTTCATTTAGTGCATTTGTTGTTCTGATTATTATGTGTCGGGAGGAATTTCTTTTCTGGTCCAGTCTATTTGGAGTTCCGAAGGCTTCTTGTATGTTCATGGGCATCTCTTTCTTTAGGTTTGGGAAGTTTTTCTTCTATAATTTTGTTGAAGATATTTGCTGGCCCTTTAAGTTGAAAATCTCCATTCTCATCTACTCCTATTATCCATAGGTTTGATCTCCTCATTGTGTCCTGGATTTCCTGGATGTTTTGAGTTAGGATCTTTTTGCATTTTGCATTGTCTTTGATTGTTGTGCGGATGTTCTCTATGGAATCTTCTGCACCTGAGATTCTCTCTTCTATCTCTTGTATTCTGTTGCTGATGCTTGCATCTGTGGTTCGAGATTTCTTTCCTAGGGTTTCTATCTCCAGCATTGCCTCACTTTGAGTTGTCTTTATTGTGTCCAATTCCCTTTTTAGGTCTTGTATGGTTTTGTTCATTTCCATCACCTGTTTGGATGTGTTTTCCTCTTTTTCTTTAAGGACTTGTAACTCTTTAGCAGTGTTCTCCTGTATTTCAAGTGAGTTATTAAAGTCCTTTTTGATGTTCTCTACCATCATCATGAGATATGCCTTTAAATCCGGGTCTAGCTTTTCAGGTGTGTTGGGGTACCCAGGACTGGCTGAGGTGGGAGTGCTGGGTTCTGATGATGGTGAGTGGTCTTGGTTTCTGTTAATAACATTCTTATGTCTGCCTTTCACCATCTGGTAATCTCTGGAGTCAGTTGTTATAGTTGTCTCTGGTTAGAGCTTGTTCCTTTCGTGATTTTGTTAGCTTCTACCAGCTGACCTGGGAGACTAGCTCTCTCCTGAGTTTCAGTGGTTAGAGCACTCTCTTCAGGCAAGCTCTCCTCTTGCAGAGAAGGTGTGCAGATATCTGTTTTTTGGACTTGCCTCCTGGCAGAAGATGAAGGCCCGAAACAGGGCCTGTCCCAGAATATGTTAGCTTCTGTCGTCCACACTCTCACCTGTGCAGACTAGTCTTGGCAGGATCCGGGAAGGAAGATGGCTCCTGCAAATGCTCCGGGAAAGCCCTCCCTGGCCCGGGGAACACCTCTCTTCTGGCAGGGAAGGTGCCCGGGTGTCTGGTCCCTGAAATGGGGTCTGCCACAGGAGCTCTGTGGCTCCCACCTGTCCCAGAATCTGTTAGCTTCTGTAGTCCACACTCTCACCTGTGCAGACTAGTCTTGGCGGGATCCAGGAACCCTGATACTTCATTTTTATACACTGATCTTGTATGCTATATTAGTAGAATTGCTAGAATGTTTGTACATTTATTTATATTTCTCTATGAATATAGACTATTACAAGTTTAATGTACAACTATTCATTATTATGAATCTTACATTTGCACTAATGTTTATTTTTATCAACATTTATTTTAGCCTAAATAGTGTCTTATAAATTTATTTATTTACTACATTGTTTCAACTTTTATTAGCAGTCAGCAATGAGGTAATGGATATGTATATAAATTTTAGAAATATTAAATCATGCTAATTATCATGTATATGTAATCCCAGATACATATTTTATAAATTTAGAATATTTATGATCTACTCCTTAAGTAATTCACAAACATACATTATTATTATGTTCAACATATTCTATCACATAAAATACAATAATATGTAATATATAAATAATATCCATAATAATACCTAATTGTAAAGTTCCCAGCATCCATGACAAAAGGCTCTTCTCATCTTCACAGGCACCAGCACTTGCTAGCTACTTACATACACATACAGAAAGAGAGAGAGAGAGAGAGAGAGAGAGAGAGAGAGAGAGAGAGAGAGAGAGGAGAATAAAACAAATCATTTCTAAAATAAATGTATTTCATTCATTTGCAACAGTGAAAATGAATTTTCAAAAAGCAAGATTAATTTTAAGAGTTTTTCAGAATATATTTAACAAAAATATATCTTTACATGAAAAACTACATAAAGTTTCACAGAAAGTCAGTTTATAAAATTGAATTCTAAGACTTGGTATGAACAAAGTGTCAATTTACTCTAAATATAATAAAATTGACAGGATTATAAAACAATTTTATAGAGCTATTTTCAAAACTATAATGTTAAGTAAAATAGTAAAATTTTACATGAATTGACAAGAATTTTATAGACATTTTCTGAAAATGGAAAATTCTTAGAATATTTGAAGTCATTTATTTATTTATTTATTTTAATTAGGTATTTTCTTTATTTAAATTTCAAATGCTATCCCAAAAGTCCCCTAGACCCTCCCCCCCTACTCCCCTATCCACCCACTCCCACCTCTTGGCCCTGGCATTCCCCCATACAGAAGCATATGAAGTTTGCAAGAAAAAGGGGCCTCTCTTCCCAATGATGGCCAACTAGGCCATCTTCTGCTACATATGCAGCTAGAGACTCGAGCTCTGGGGAGGGGGAGTACTGGTTAGTTCATATTGTTGTTCCACCTATAGGGTTGCAGACCTCTTTAGCTCCTTGGGTACTTTCTTTAGCTCCTCCATTGGGGGCCCTGTGATCCATCCAATAGCTGACTGTGAGCATCCACTTATGTGTTTGCTAGGCCCCGGTATAGTCTCACAAGAGACAGCTATATCAGGGTCCTTTCAGCAAACGCTTGCTAGTGTATGCAATGGTGTCAGCGTTTGGAAGCTGATTATGGAATGGATCCCTGGATATGGCAGTCTCTAGATGGCCCATCTTTTTGTCTCAGCTCCAAACTTTGTCTCTGTAACTCCTTCCATGGGTGTTTTGTTCCCAATTTTAAGAAGGGGCAAAGTGTCCACACTTTGGTCTTTGTTCTTCTTGAGTTTCATGTGTTTAGCAAATTGTATTTTATATCTTGAGTATTTTAAGTTTCTGGGCTAATATCCAATTATCAGTGAGTGCATATTGTGTGAGTTCTTTTGTGATTGGGTTACCTCACTCAGGATGATGCCCTCGAGGTCCATCCATTTGCCTAGGAATTTCATAAATTCATTCTTTTTAATAGCTGAGTAGTAGTCCATTGTGTAAATGTACCACATTTTCTGTATCCATTCCTCTGTTGAGGGGCATCTGGGTTCTTTCCAGTTTCTGGCTATTATAAATAAGGCTGCTATGAACATAGTGGAGCATGTGTTCTTATTACCAGTTGGAACATCTTCTGGATATATGCCCAGGAGAGGTCTTGTGGGATCCTTCAGTAGTACTATGCCTCAATTTTGAAGTCATTTTTAAAATGAAAACCAAACATGAAGGAGTTACTGTCTTATTTCAAGAACTATATGAAAATGCTCTAATTATGGTAGTGTGTGACTAACAGTGTAGATTAATAGTCACAAAACAGAAATCAGAGAAAGATTTACACATATAGCCCTGCAGTGATGTTCTCAAAGCAATCCATTCCATAAGAAATGATGTTGAACTAGTTAGATTTTTCCATTGAGGTGATAATGAACCCTAACCTTCCCCCACCTTATATCCCAAAACTAATTTGGGATTTATCACAGAGATTAGTAGGAAATCACTTCCTCATGCTTGCGCGTCAGATTATTATTATGCGATAATAAGATTCTAGGGATCCTTCCGTGTCTGTTTTCTAACCTCTAGGGTTACAGATTCATTCACTATGCTCAACTTTTACGTGTGATCCTATTTTTAGGTATATAATCAATAGCATGGGAATAATCTGTTTACAAAGAGAACTGTACAAGAAGATTTCAAGCAACTTTATGCATGTCAGGTCAGAGAAAAGACAAAGTGCATAGCAACAAATTTACTAAGGACACAGACAAACCAAATTTTTCCCATGGAGAAAATCAAGGCCAAAACAATTTCATTGCCATTTCAACCAATCATTCAAGAAAAGAAGTAATTATAATTTAACACAACAACAACAACAACAACAAAACTATTCACAAGATGAACCAAGCTACAAAACTCCTCAAATCATTTTATATGACTACTATACCCTTGAGAATGTTCTGACTCATGAATGTGAGAAAATCCATAAAGATATTTTAAAATCATACCCAACAGTATATAAACAGCTTAATACATCATGACCTGGTTTTCTTTATCACAGAAAAGCAATTCTGGTTTAAATTTTTAAGTGCAATTCACACCATTAATATTTTAAAAGAAAGCAATATTTTTATTATGTAAAAAGGCAGTATTTAAAAGCAAGTATTCATTACATTTTTTCTATCTTTTCCAAAAATTGCAAAATGGAGAACAAGGTAACATCTTTAATTTGAGACAATGCATATACAAAAACATATTCTGAAAGTATTACATCAATCTATTTTTATTGCAATGTTTCTCTCTGATCATAAGAATTTGACATACAGAGACTCAGTAAAGAAACTGACATGTTAACATGAGGAAGTGAGTTCAGTTCCCCTGCTCCCCTGTAAAAGTTGAGCATAGTGAAGCCAGAGGTTAGAAAACAGTTACTGGAGGTTCCCTAGAATTCATTGGCCAGTCACTCTAGCCAAATTAGTAAACCCTATCTCAAAAATCAAGGTAGAGAGTGATGAAGGAAAACACTCAGTATTAATCTTGGAATTCCATATGTAAACCCACCAACATATACATATTTGAATGCACTCACAAATGAACTCCTACACACACATACACATATAAACACACAAAGCATCTGACAGAATCTCTGTACTCTCATCACTACTTGCAAGTCAAGCCGTTAAATGGAGGCCTCAGTTTAGTACGTTGCAGCTAAGAAAAAAGAAATAAAACCTTAAGAAAAACAGATATAAAAGGCAGTATTCACAGGCTATATTATCAAGAGTACAAAGACACTATCCCCAGCAATGGGCAAAGAGACACCTTGTTGTTGGTGTTGTTCTTAGTCAGAGGCAGAGCAGATGACAGCTCTTTGTTCATCCTAACTTGATGCCTGACTTGGTGGCCAAAGCTTTCTTATGCCCAGGACTCATAAAAATCAAACCAAAGCAAATCAAATCCAGACAGCAGAGGAGAAAGACAGTCAGAAACCTATGGACTGACCTGCCACCCACAGACCTGCCCGCTAGTGCATGGCACAGGTAATCCACAGTGTGGATGGAGAATGTCAGCTTTATGGACATCCTACAACTGGATCCACTACAATGTGTGTGTGTATGTGGTAGTCAGATGGGAAAGAGAAATGGAGATATTTGAGTATTATGAAGAAAGATGGAACTGGAGGGTGGAGAGCAGTAGCCTGTTTGAGTGACCAGCCCTACCACCTGGGGCGGTGGTGAGGTTCCAGCCCAAGATGTCACTGAGAGCCATGTCTGAGTCCATGTCTATGCAGTGGCAGGGGTCAGTGTTGATATCCTTGACTCATATCGTGAGAAAACATGGGGATGTCCCTGGTCAGGGAAGCCACCTAAGACTACCTAGGTGTTCTGGAGCTGTACAGAACTGGCCCCATCCCCCATCTGATGCAGAGCTCTGAAGATCTGACCCCATCTCTCACCACTGGCAGCACTTGAGAGAGTGGGTCTTGCTTGTTGCCAAGCAACACAGTGGAGCTGGCCCTTATAACAGGGGTATGGGTGAGCCAGTCCCAAGCATGTGAGTTTGGCAGAGCTGACCTACAACTTATCTGCCATGGGGTACACAGGCAAAGAAGCGATGCCCCCAAACCCCTCCCCATCTCTGACAATTGGGAAAGATGCCCACGGGGTCATAAGTTTAGGAGAACTATCCCTACCCCCCATCAGCTGCAGCACTCAGGAGAATGAGCCTGAACCTTGCCTGCAGAGCAAAGCCAACTAGGGAGTGGAAGCGCAGGTGAGCCAGCCTTGAGGGCAAGAGCACAGGAGAGATGGACCTGCCACTCATCTGCCACAGGTTGGTGTGGTTGTAGGAGGGATGCCTTCCCTCCTCTCACCCCTCACAACCTGCAGCAGTCTGGAGAGCTGGCCCAGGGTTATGATTGCTGGAGAGCTGTCCCTGCCCCCTCACCAGCAGCACTCAGGAGAGTGGGCTCTGCACCTCTCCTGGGAAGCACAGTAGTGCTGGCCTTGGCCAAATAGGCTCTGCTGAGCTGTCCCCTAAGGGGTATGGGTAAGGCAGCCCTGAGGACAAGATCAGTGTGAAAAAGCGGGCCCTGCCTGCCATGGGGTGGTGTAGTTGTGGGGAAGATGCCATATGCTTGCCAGTTGCAATAGATAAACTGCCCCCAAGGGCATGAGAGCCCTGATGGTGAAGGCACAGATGAGCCATCCCAGGGGGTATGAGAGTGGGGGAGCTAGTCTAGCCTCTTGAAGCCTGCAACCCTTGGGAGAGTGGGCCCTGTGCCTTGACTGGGTAGCAAAGTAGAACTTGTTCTGGAGGTGTGGATACAGATGAGCTGTCCCAAGGACATGAGAGCAGGAGAGCTGACCCTGCCTCCTGATGTTGGTGGCACTGGGTAACCTAGCCAGAGAAGTGCTGGAGAGTTTGCCCTAGTGGTGAGAATAAGGGAGTGCTGGTGGTTTGACCAGTTCCGCTACAACCCAGGCCCAGATCCAGGGCTCTAAGATGGCCTACCCTAAAATCTTTATCATCAGCAAACAGCTGGGACATGTGAAAGGGTCGTTCATACTGTTCCAAAGCTGCAGGCTCTCCATGACCCAGGGAAATAATAGGATAACGTGAAGGAATCTAGGTGAGGATCCAATATTGATGCTGTCACAGAAGCCAGAGCAATGAACCTTTACAACTGAAGATATGTGGACAGAATGGTATATTGTGAGACCTACTATAATATACTACAGCTTTCATGAGATGTATTCTATGCTTTGTTCTTGTTCTTATTTGTGTGTATATGTTTTATTTGTGGGGGGAGGTTACAAGGGCAAAGAGCATATATGAGGGCATGGGGAGATGAGCAGGTTTGAGGTAAGAAACTCACAGAGAATAAATAAAACTTTTTTTTATTAAATGAATAAAATTTATTTTAAAATATACAACTCAGTATTGACATGTAAGTCATCAAAATAATTTAAATGCCTCTTAAATATACATGGTAGCTTCTGAAGCTAAAAGCAATATGCACAAAAATATCTTTTATGAAGTCCTCTAAGAAAGAAAAGTGTGACAAATTCCTGATTAGGCAGAAACCAGTCCATCTCCGAGGGAGATTATGTACTGTGGCTTCATAGAATGAATTGGGTTGTGTTCCTTCTGTTTCTATTTTGTGGAATAGTTTGAAGAGTATTGATATTAGGTCGTCTTTGAAGGTCTGTTAGAATTCTGCACTAAGCCCATCTGGTCCTGGACCTTTTTTGGTTGAGAAACTTTTAATGACTGCTTCTAATTCTTTAGGGGTTATGGGACTGTTTAGATGGTTTATCTGATCCTGATTTAACTTTGGTACTTGGCATCTGTCTAGAAAATTGTCCATTTCATCTAGATTTTCCAGTTTTGTTGAATATAGGCTTTTGTAGTAGAATCTGATGATTTTTTTGAATTTTCTTGGTTTCCATTGTTATATCTCCCTTTTCATTTCTGATTTTGTTAATTTGGATACTGGCTGTGTGCCCTCTACTTCATCTGGCTAAGGGTTTATCTATCTTGTTGATTTTCTTAAAGAACCAGCTTCTGATTTTGTTGATTCTTTGTATACCTCTTTTTGTTTCTCCTTGGTTGATTTCAGCCCTGAGTTTGATTATTTCCTGCTGTCTACTCCTCTTGGGTGTATTTGCTTCTTTTTGTTCTAGAGCTTTCAGGGTGTTAGGCCTATTTTGTGACCGAGTAGATAGTCCATTTTGTAGAAGGTACTATGAGGTGTTGAGAAGAAGGTATATTCTTTTGTTTTAGGTTAAAATGTTCTATAGATATTGTGGGTTAAAAATGGTGTCCCACATCCTGCCCACCACAAGGCTAGGGCCACTCATGGAGGCAGACATGGGAAGGGAAGTTTGACTGCTCACCCCACACAGCCGCAGGGCAGGCGTCAGGCTATGAGAAGCCACAGAACCCTGCTTGGGGGTGGAGGGGCAAAGTCTGAGGTTTCTGTAATCCTTCCAGAGTCTGGCTTGGACTCTTGGGCATCACAGATGCCTCTGGGTGCTGTGGAATAGCCATCTCTGGGGTCCCTGGGAGGCATGGAGGCTGGGGACAGCAGATCCTAGCTATTGGACACCTCACAGGCCACTGAATGTTGCAGAAGAGCTGAGAACAGAGTGCGGGCCAGTGGGTAGGCCCTGGCCTGGGGCCAAAGGGAAAAGGGCAGGGGAAGTGAGAGCTCTAGCTGGGTCCTGTGGGGACAAGAGGAAGACCTCTCCCAGTGCTCCAACATGGGTGATCCTGATAAGAAGAGACAGTCCATGGTTTTAAGGTGTTAATTGTAGAAAGGCAGAGAGAGGGAGAGAATAGAGAAGTAGAGGGCAACCATGGCCATCTGGAGAAGGAGAGAGGGAATGGGGGGAGAGGGGAAGCAAGAAAACAAGAGGCAAGAGTAAGAGAGTAAAAGCAAGAGAGTAAGAGATGTGCCTGGCAAATACAAAAGTGGATGCTCACAGTCATCTATAGGATGGAACACAGGGCCCCCAATGGAGGAGCTAGAGAAAGTACCCAAGGAGCTGAAGGGGTCTGCAACCCTATAGGTGGAACAACAGTATGAACTAATCAGTACCCCCAGAGCTCGTGTCTCTAGGTGCATATGTAGCAGAAGATAGCCTAGTCAGCCATCATTGGGAAGAGAGGCCCCTTGGTCTTGCAAACTTTATATGCCCCAGTACAGGAGAACGCCAGGGCCAAGAAGTGGGAGTGGGTGGGTAGGGGAGCAGGACAGAGGGAGGGTATAGGGAACTTTCGGGATAGAATTTGAATTGTAATGAAGAAAATATCTAATAAAAATTTTAAAATAAAAATTAAAAAAGAGAGAGTAAGAGATTAAAAGAGAGGGCATGGCAAGAAGTCCCTTTTATAGTGGGCTGGGATGACCTGGCTGTTGCCAGGTAACTGTGGGGTGGAGTCCAGACAGAATACCAGGGGCTTGGGGAGTTGCCCTACATGACATATGAACACAGAATTATGGAGCTGGGGCCTCATGTCAGGAACCTAGCATCTGGAGCATGTGGCTAACTTCCTTCCACCCTTGCAAATTAATCTGCTGGGTCTCCAGGGTTTAAACCTAACTTGACTAAAAAGCAGGCTGCCTTTTTTTTTTTTTGCACAGTTCTTTTTTTTAAATTTTTAATATTTTTATTACATATTTTCCTCAATTACATTTCCAATGCTATCCCAAAAGGCCCCCATAGCGCCCCCCACTTCCCTACCCACCCATTCCCATTCTTTTGGCCCTGGCATTCCCCTGTATTGGGGCATATAAAGTTTGCAAGTCCAATGGGCCTCTCTTTCCAGTGATGGCCGACTAGACCATCTTTCGATACATATGCAGCTAGAGACAAGAGCTCCGGGGTTCTGGTTAGTACATCATGTTGTTCCAACAATAGGGTTGCAGATCCCTTTAGCTCCTTGGGTACTTTCTCTAGCTTCTCCATTGGGAGCCCATCCAATAGCTGACTGTGAACATCCACTCCTGTGTTTGCTAGGCCCCGGCATCATCTCACAAGAGACAGCTATATTTGGGTCCTTTCAGCAAAATCTTGCTAGTGTATGCAATGGTGTCAGCTTTTAGAAGCTGATTATGGGATGGATCCCTGGATACGGCAGTCTCTAAATGGTCCATCCTTTCATCACAGCTACGAACTTTGTCTCTGTAACTCCTTCCCTGGGTGTTTTGTTCCCAATTCTAAGAAGGTGCACAGTGTCCACACTTTGGTCTTCATTCTTCTTGAGTTTCATGCGTTTAGCAAATTGTATCTTATATCTTGGGTATCCTAAGTTTTGGGCTAATATCCACTTATCAGTGAATACATATTGTGTGAGTTCTTTTGTGATTGTGTTACTTCACTCAAGATGATGCCCTCCAGGTCCATCCATTTGTCTAGGAATTTCATCAATTCATTCTTTTTAATAGCTGAGTAGTACTCCATTGTGTAGATGTACCATAATTTCTGTATCCATTCCTCTGTTGAGGGACATCTGGGTTCTTTCCAGCTTCTGGCTATTATAAATAGGGCTGCTATGAACATAGTGGAGCATGTGTCCTTCTTACCGGTTGGGACATCTTCTGGATATATGCCCAGGAGAGGTATTGCTGGATCCTCCGGTAGTACTATGTCCAATTTTCTGAGGAACCACCAGAATGATTGCCAGAATGGTTGTACAAGCTTGCAATCCCACCAACAATGGAGGAGTGTTCCTCTTTCTCCACATCCTCGCCAGCATCTGCTGTCACCTGAATTTTTGATCTTAGCCATTCTGACTGGTGTGAGGTGGAATCTCAGGGTTGTTTTGATTTGCATTTCCCTGATGATTAAGGATGTTGAACATTTTTTCAGGTGTTTCTCTGCAATTCGGTATTCTTCAGGTGAGAATTCTTTGTTCAGTTCTGAGCCCCATTTTTTAATGGGGTTATTTGACTTTCTGGAGTCCACCTTCTTGAGTTCCTTATATATATTGGATATTAGACCCTTATCTGATTTAGGATAGGTGAAGATCCTTTCCCAATCTGTTGGTGGTTTTTTTTGTCTTATTGATGGTGTCTTTTGCCTTGCAGAAGCTTTGCAGTTTCATGAGGTCCCACTTGTCAATTCTCGATCTTACAGCACAAGCCATTGCTGTTCTATTCAAGAATTTTTCACCTGTGCCCATATCTTCAAGGCTTTTCCCCACTTTCTCCTCTATAAGTTTCAGTGTCTCTGGTTTTATGTGAAGTTCCTTGATCCACTTAGACTTGACCTTAGTACAAAGAGATAGGAATGGATTGATTCGCATTCTTCTACATGATAACCAGTTGTGCCAGCACCATTTGTTGAAAATGCTGTCTTTCTTCCACTGGATGTTTTTAGCTCCCTTGTCGAAGATCAAGTGACCATAGGTGTGTGGGTTCATTTCTGGGTCTTCAATTCTATTCCATTGGTCTATTTGTCTGTCACTATACCAGTACCACGCAGTTTTTATCACAATTGCTCTGTAGTAAAGCTTTAGGTCTGGCATGGTGATTCCACCAGAGGTTCTTTTATCCTTGAGAAGAGTTTTTGCTATCCTAGGTTTTTTGTTATTCCAGATGAAATTGCAAATTGCACTTTCTAATTCGTTGAAGAATTGAGTTGGAATTTTGATGGGGATTGCATTGAATCTGTAGATTGCTTTTGGCAAAGATAGCCATTTTTAAAATGTTGATCCTGCCAATCCATGAGCATGGGAAATCTTTCCATCTTCTGATATCTTCTAGAATTTCTTTCTTCAGAAACTTGAATTTTTTATTATACAGATCTTTCACTTCCTTAGTTAGAGTCACGCCAAGATATTTTATATTATTTGTGACTATTGAGAAGGGTGTTGTTTCCCTAATTTCTTTCTCAGCCTGTTTATTCTTTGTGTAGAGAAAGGCCATTGATTTGTTTGAGTTAATTTTATATCCAGCTACTTCACCGAAGCTGTTTATCAGGCTTAGGAGTTCTCTGGTGGAATTTTTAGGGTCACTTATATATACTATCATATCATCTGCAAAAAGTGATATTTTGACTTCATCTTTTCCAATTTGTATCCCTTTGATCTCCTTTTGTTGTCGAATTGCTCTGGCTAGGACTTCAAGTACAATGTTGAATAGGTATGGAGAAAGTGGACAGCCTTGTCTAGTCCCTGATTTTAGAGGGATTGCTTCCAGCTTCTCACCATTTACTTTGATGTTGGCTACTGGTTTGCTGTAGATTGCTTTATCATGTTTAGGTATGGGCCTTGAATTCCTGATCTTTCCAAGACTTTTATCATGAATGGGTGTTGGATCTTGTCAAATGCTTTTTCCGCATCTAACGAGATGACCATGGGTTTTTGTCTTTGAGTTTGTTTATATACTGGATTACGTTGATGGATTTCCGTATATTGAACCATCCCTGCCTCCCTGGGATGAAGCCTACTTGGTCAGGATGGATGATTGTTTTGATGTGTTCTTGGATTGAGTTAGCAAGAACTTTATTGAGGATTTTTGCATCAATATTCATAAGGGATATTGGTCTGAAGTTTTCTATCTTTGTTGGGTCTTTTTGTGGTTTAGGTATCAGAGTAATTGTGGCTTCATAGAATGAGTTGGGTAGAGTACCTTCTGTTTCTATTTTGTGGAATAGTTTGTGAAGAACTGGGATTAGATCTTCTTTGAAGGTCTGATAGAACTCTGCACTAAACCCATCTGGTCCTGGGCTTTTTTTAGTTGGGAGACTATTAATGACTGCTTCTATTTCTTTGGGGGATATAGGGCTGTTTAGATCATTAACCTGATCTTGATTCAACTTTGGTACCTGGTATCTGTCTAGGAACTTCTCCATTTCATCCAGGTTCTCCAGTTTTGTTGAGTATAGCCTTTGGTAGAAGGATCTGATGGTGTTTTGGATGTCTTCAGGATCTGTTGTTATGTCTCCTTTTTCATTTCTGATTTTGTTAATTAGGATGCTTTCCCTGTGCCCTCTAGTGAGTCTGGCTAAGGGTTTATCTATCTTGTTGATTTTCTCAAAGAACCAGCTCCTTGATTGGTTGATTCTTTGAATAGTTTTTCTTGTTTCCACTTGGTTGATTTCGCCCCTGAGTTTGATTATTTCCTGCCTTCTACTCCTCTTGGGTGAATTTGCTTCCTTTTGTTCTAGTGCTTTTAGGTGTGTTGTCAAGCTGCTAATGTGTGCTCTCTCTAGTTTCCTTTTGGAGGCACTCAGAGCTATGAGTTTTCCTCTTAGAAATGCTTTCATTGCGTCCCATAAGTTTGGGTATGTTGTGGCTTCATTTTCATTGAACTCTAAAAAGTCCTTAATTTCTTTATTCCTTCCTTGACCAAGGTATCATTGAGAAGAGTGTTGTTCAGTTTCCACGTGAAGGTTGGCTTTCTATTATTTATTTTGTTATTGAAGATCAGCTTTAGTCCATGGTGATCTGATAGGATGCATGGGACAATTTCAATATTTTTGTATCTGTTGAGGCCTGTTTTGTGACCAATTATGTGGTCAATTTTGGAGAAGGTGTCATGAGGTGCTGAGAAGAAGGTATATCCTTCTGTTTTAGGATAGAATGTTTTTTAGATATCTGCCAGATCCATTTGATTCATAATTTCTCTTAGTTTCTCTGTGTCCCTGTTTAGTTTCTGTTTCCATGATCTGTCCATTGGTGAAAGTGGTGTGTTGAAGTCTCCCACTATTATTGTATGAGGTGCAATGTGTGCTTTGAGATTTACTAGTTTCTTTAATGAATGTGGCTGCCTTTGTATTTGGAGCATAGATATTCAAGATTGATATTTCCTCTTGGAGGATTTTACCTTTGATGAGTATGAAGTGTCCCTCCCTGTCTTTTTTAATGACTTTGGGTTGGAAGTCAATCTTATCAGATATTAGAATGGCTACTCCAGCTTGTTTCTTCATACCATTTGCTTGGAAAATTGTTTTCCAGCCTTTCATTCTGAGGTAGTGTCTATCTTTTTCTCTGAGATGAGTTTCCTGTAAGCAGCAAAATGTTGGGTCTTGTTTGTGTAGCCAGTTTGTTAGTCTATGTCTTTTTATCGGGGAGTTGAGTCCATTGATATTAAGAGATATTAAAGAAAAGTAATTGTTGTTTCCTGTTATTTTTGTTGTTAAAGTTGGCATTCTGTTCTTGTGGCTGTCTTCTTTTAGGTTTGTTGAGGGATTACCTTCTTGTTTTTTCTAGGGTGTGGTTCCCGTCCTTGTATTGGTTTTTTTCTGTTATTATCCTTTGAAGGGCTGGATTCCTGGAGAGATAATGTGTGAATTTGGTTTTGTCGTGGAATACTTTGGTTTCTCCATCTATGTTAATTGAGATTTTGGCTGGGTATAGTAGCCTGGGCTGGAATTTGTGTTCTTTTAGTGTCTGTATAACATCTGTCCAGGATCTTCTGGCTTTCATAGTCTTTGGTGAAAAGTCTGGTGTAATTCTGATAGGCCTGCCTTTATATGTTACTTGGCCTTTTTCTCTTACTGCTTTTAGTATTCTATCTTTATTTAGTGCATTTGTTGTTCTGATTATTATGTATCGGCAGGTATTTCTTTTCTGGTCCAGCCTGTTTGGAGTTCTGTAGGCTTCTTGTATGTTCATAGGCATCTCTTTCTTTAGATTTTGGAAGTTTTCTTCTATAATTTTGTTGAAGATGTTTGCTGGTCCTTTGAGTTGAAAATCTTCATTCTCATCCACTCCTATTATCCGTAGGTTTGGTCTTCTCGTTGTGTCCTGTATTTCCTGGATGTTTTGAGTTAGGATCTTTTTGCATTTTCCATTTTCCTTGATTGTTGTGCCGATGTTCTCTATGGAATCTTCTGCACCTGAGATTCTCTCTTCCATCTCTTGTATTCTGTTGCTGATGCTCGAATCTATGGTTCCAGATTTCTTTCCTAGGGTTTCTATCTCCAGTGTTGCCTCATTTTGGGTTTTCTTTATTGTGTCTACTTCCCTTTTTAGGTCTAGTATGGTTTTGTTCATTTCCATCATCTGATTGGATGTGTTTTCCTTTTTTCTTTAAGGACTTCTACCTGTTTGATTGTATTATCCTGTTTTTCTTTAAGGACTTCTACCTGTTTGATTGTGTTATCCTGTTTTTCTTTAAGGACTTCTACCTGTTTGTGTTATCCTGTTTTTCTTTAAGGACTTCTACCTGTTTGATTGTGTTATCCTGTTTTTCTTTAAGGACTTCTACCTGTTTGATTGTGTTATCCTGTTTTTCTTTAAGGACTTCTACCTGTTTGATTGTGTTATCCTGTTTTTCTTTAAGGACTTCTACCTGTTTGATTGTGTTATCCTGTTTTTCTTTAAGGACTTGTAACTCTTTAGCCATGTTCTCCTGTAGTTCTTTAAAGTCCTTCTTGATGTCCTCTATCATCATCATGAGATATGCTTTTAAATCCAGGTCTAGCTTTTCAGGTGTGTTGGGGTGCCCTGGACTGGGCGAAGTGGGAGTGCTGTGTCCTGATGATGGTGAGTGGTCTTGGTTTCTGTTAGTAAGATTCTTACGTTTACCTCTCGCCATCTGGTAATCTCTGGAGTTGTTATAGCTGTCTCTGTTCAGAGGTTGTTCCTCTGGTGATTCTGAGTACCGTCTGACAGCAGACCTGGGAGACAGGCTCTCTCCTCTGAGTTTCAGTGGTTAGAGCACTCCCTGCTGACAAGCTTTCCTCTTAAAGGGAAGGTGTACAGATATCTGGCGTTTGGACCTCCTCCTGGCCGAAGAAGAAGGCCGAAAACAGGACCTTTCCCAGATGCTGTGTTGCTTTGGCAGGTCACAGAAGCTGTCAGCTTCTGTGGTGCACACTCTCAGCTGTGCAGACTAAGTTCCTAAGTTCGGTGGAGTCCTGGATCCAAGATGTGCTCCCTGCTCCTGAGGCAGAGGGCTCCTGTGCAGGGCAGACCACTGTCTTCCAGCTGGGAGGGTGCCGGATGTCTGCGGCCCCAAAAGGGTGCTGCCTCAGCGGCCCTGTGGCTCCCGCCTGTCCCAGAAGCTGTCTGCCTCTGTGGTCCTCACTCTCACCTGTGCAGACTAAGTTCGGTGGAGTCCCGGAGCCAAGATGGCGCTCCCTGCAGGGCGGATCACTGTCCTCTGGCTGGGAGGGTGCCGGATGTCTGCGGGCCCAAAAGGGTGCTGCCTCAGCGGCTCTGTGGCTCCCACCTGTCCCAGAAGCTGTCTGCCTCTGTGGTCCCCACTCTCACCTGTGCAGACTAAGTTCGGCGGAGTCCTGGAGCCAAGATGGCGCTCCCTGCAGGGTGGACCTCTGTCCTCCGGCTGGGAGGGTGCTGGATGTCTGCGGCCCCAAAAGGGTGCTGCCTCAGCAGCTCTGTGGCTCCCGCCTGTCCCAGAAGCTGTCTGCCTCTGTAGTCCTTGCTCTCACCTGTCGCAGGCTGCCTTTCACAGTCCCACAAGATATCTGTTAAATTCATTTGGTCCATGACTTCTGTTAGTTTCAATGTGTCTGTTTAGTTTCTGTTTTCATGATCTCTTCATTGATGAGAGTGGGGTGTTGAAGTCTCCCACTATTATTGTGTGAGGTGCAATGTGTGCTTTGAGCTTTAGTAGAGTTTCTTTTATGAATGTGGGTGCCCTTGCATTTGGAGCCTAGATGTTCAGAATTGAGAGTTCTTCTTGGTATATTTTCCCATTGATGAGTATGAAGTGCCCTTCCTTATCCTTTTTAATAACTTTTGGTTAAAAGTTGATTTTATTCGATATTAGAATGGCTACTCCAGCTTGTTACTTGGGACCATTTTCTTGGAAAACTGTTTTCCAATCCTTTAATCTGAGGTAGTGTCTGTCTTTGACACTGAGGTGCAAAGTTTCCTGTATGCAGCAAAATGTTGGGTCCTGTTTACATATCCAGTCTGTTGGTCTATGTCTTTTTACTAGGGAGATGAGTCCATTGATGTTAAGAGATATTAAGGAATAGTGATTGTTGCTTCCTGTTATTTTTTATGTTATTTTTATGTTTGTGTGGCTATTTTCTTTTGGGTTTGTTGAAAAAGTTTACTTTCTTGGTTTTTCAAGGGTATAGTTGCCCTTCTTGTGTTGGTGTTTTCCATCTATTATCCTTTCCAGGGCTGGATTTGTGGAGAGATATTGTGTAAATTTGTTTTTCTCATGGAATATCTTGGTTTCTCCATCTATGCTAATTGAGAGTTTTGCTGGGTATAGTATCCTGGGCTGGAATTTGTGTTCTTTCAGGGTCTGTATAACATCTGCCCAGAATCTTCTAGGTTTCATCGTCTCTGATGAGAAGTCTGGTGTAATTCTGATAGATCTGCCTTTATATATTACCTGACCCTTTTCCCTTACTGTTTTTAATATTCTTTGTTTTCTGCATTTTCAGTTTTGATTATTATGTGACAGAAGGAATTTCTTTCTGGTCCAATCTATTTGGAGTTCTGTAGGCCTCTTGTATGTTCTTGGACATCCCTTTCATTAAGTAAGGGAAGTTTTCTTCTATAATTTTGATGAAGATATTTACTGGCCCTTTAAGTTGGAAATCTTCACTCTCTTCCATACCTATTATCCTTAGGTTTGGTCTTCTCATTGTATCCTGCATTTTCTGGATGTTTTAAGTTAAAATGCTTTTTCAATTTTCCATTTTCTTTGACTGTTGTGTCAGTGTTTTCTATGGTATCTTCTGCACCTGAGATTCCCTCTTCTATATCTTGTATTTTGTTGGTGATGATCTATGACTCCTGATCTCTTTGCTGGATTTTCTATCTCCAGGGTTGTCTCCCCTTGTGATTTATTTTTTCTATTTCCACTTTTAGATCCTTGATGATTTTGTTCAATTCCTTCACCTATTTGGTTGTGTTTTCCTGTAATTCTTTAAGGGATTTTTGTGCTTCCTCTTTAAGGCCTTCTAGCTGTTTACCTGTTTTCACCTAGATTTCTTTAAGGGAGTTATTCCTTCTTAAAGTCCTCTATCATCATCATGAGATGTGATTTTAAATTAGAATCTTGCTTTTCTTGTGCTTTGAAGTATCCAGAGCTTGCTGTGGTGGGAGAACTGGGTTCTGATGATGCCAAGTAGCCTTGCTCCTGTTGCTTATGTTCTTGCCCTTGCCTCTCACATCAGGTTATCTCTGGTGTTAGCTGGTCTTGCTGTCTCTGACTATGGCTTGTTCTTCCTGCAAGCCTGTGTGTCAGAACTCCTGGGAGACCAGTTCTCTCAGGGAGGAATTTGGGTATGGTCAGCTGTGGCACAGGGTCAGCTCCAGGGTGCAGACAGAAACCAGAAGGATCCTGTCCCTGGCTGATCCTTGGTTCCTGTGTCCTGATGGATCAGGGAAGGTCTCTCTTGGGCCAGAAAGTGGTAGTCTTATGTGTGCTCGCAGGTGAGTCAGTGTTCCTGAAAAATCAGCTCTCTCCTCAAAGGTATTTGGGTATGGAGTGCTGTGGCCCAATAAAAACTTTAAAAAAAACTATTTTACAATCAGAATGGCTAAGATCATAAAACAAATAAGTACAAATGCTGGTTGTAGATGTAGGGGGAAAGGAACTGGCATACCCACTATAAAAATCTATGTAGAGGTTCCTCAGAAAACAAGAAATGGGACAACCATATGATCCAGCTCTACCACTTCTGGGCATATTCCCACATAACTATATATTCTGTGACAGAGAAACTTTCTCACCCATGTTCATTGCTTCTCCATTCACAACAGATAGTGAATGGATATTAGAATTTTCATACATTATATAATGTAGAATTATTTAGCTATAAATAAAAAACAAAATTACAAAAGAAAGCATTTTAATTGGGCTTATGGTTCCAGAAGTTTATAGTCCAAGATGGTTGATTTTGTTTTCAATTTGACCCAAAGCTAGACATATTTAGGAACAATGAACCTCAACTGAGAAAAAATATCTCTTTTCACATTGTCTCTGACAGGTCTGTAAGACATTTTCTTATTTAGCAATTGATATAGGGAGACACATCCCATTGTTTTTGGTGCCATCCCTGAGCAGGACACAAGCATAGCAAGGCATGGAAAGCAAGCTAATAAATCACACTGCTGCATGGATTCTGCTTCAGTTACTGATTCTATGTTCCTGCCTTGAGTTCCTGTCTTGACATGCTTCAGTGATGGAATGTGACCTGGGATTTGTAAGATGTAATAAATGCTTTCCTGTTCAAGTTGCTTTTGGTTATTTGTTTTAATCATAACAATAGAAACCCTAAGATAATGCCTTTACCAAACAAGACAAATAAAAAGCTTAGTTATGAGTTACTCTTTTCATGTTGTTGGCCAGTGGGTTCCAAGCATTCCAGGTTGTTTTCATTGCTCAATAGTATCTCATAGATTATCCCCCAAATTCCAAGTAATTGTCATTGCTCTTAGTTACCATTTGAAATTTGATTGGAAGATCATATTCCTGACAATACCATATATTTGAGTCATAGGGCATGAAAAAATCAGGCTAGTACTTATCTGGAAGCTTCATCACTACTGGATAGCTTTCATACTGCTAGAAAGTGTCTATGCATATTGGCAGGGGAGAAAAGTCATCAACAGTCTCTTACTCAGCTACAATAACAACTGACCTGGCAAGATATTCCCACTGGATCAATGGTGGCACAAATACTGTGGGAATGACCAATCTAACCAATCAATTTTATTGGACTTAAGGCCTGTTCCATAAGACAGAATTTATGTCTGGTACCATTAATTAGGCAAAACACATGTGGTTGGTTATGTTATTGGACCAATGGAAAACTTTGATTCTATTGTTCTGATAAATTCACATAGTAATAAACTGCTCCCTAAGTTTTATCTTTATATACCCAGCTAATAGTGACTTTCTCAATCCTCATGAGAAAATATTTTTCTAGAAGATGGTGATTAATAAAGAGGCCCACAACTAGTTAATGTGCAAAGAATGAGAGACTATGGAACACTCAATTTTAAATTATATATATGTATGTATGTATGTATATATATATATATATATATATATATATATATATATATATATATGAATGAAGAAGTGGAAGCAGGAAAATTGTAATATCCACAGATAAGGAACATCTTTAACTAGAACTTACAGTGACACTGCATACATGAACTCACCATGTCTGTGACTGCATATGCAACTCCTGTATAATTCCAAATCAGCCAAAATCTCAAAATGGATGGGGAAATTTACTCAAATCAACATCCTTAGTTGAGGAACTATTGGAATTTCATGGATGCTTATGTACTTTATGGTTACCAGTCCTGAGAGGTTGCCCATGTTCAAACAGATGGTCCTGCAGCCACACATAAAGGTAGCACTAAGTGAAATCAGTGAACTAAAAATTAGAAACAGAACAAACATTCTCAAGTAAAACACAAAACTTTTCATAATGGACTTTTAAAGCCCTAATTATATGACATGTTAAAAAGATACATTCTCAATGTTAAGATGTAAAATAGTTTAATATAAAAAGAATAAAAGAAATTCTTTCATATCTTTCTGATTTTAAATAAACCCAGTGGCTTGAAAAAAATTCAACAGAAATAGATGATGACTTGGTAATAATAAAATAAAAAATATAAAAAAGAAATCCTTAAAAGATAAAGAGGATTACTTCATAATTATAAAGTGATCAAGCCAACAGGAAGACTTCATAGTCTTGTATGAAGCTTGTAAAGAATTTCTGGACATCTGTAATCTACTTTAAATTCCAATCAAGGCAAAACAGAGATTTTTTACAAAGAAAAAAAAAAGACAAGCTGATTCTTAAATTCATATGGAAATGCAAAAGAGCTAATGTAGCCAAAGGCAATTTTGAGAAAACAAACACATCTGGAAGACTCTTATGCCAGCATGTTAACACATATCAAGTCATAGTAGTGAAAAAAATAAAATAAAGAATTAAGGTATAAACTGGGTCTTAAATTTCTTTTCGCTTTTTAGGCATACATAATTTAATTGTATACTGATGCTTTCTAGGAGCTACACTATATATATATATATATATATATATATATATAGTGATATATATATATATATATATCACTATAATGAATTTCTTTTCTAAAGTTGGCATTGCAGTGTATGGATGAAAGGTTTTAGAAGGGAAAATAACTTTCACTTGTGTTTAAAGGCTAAGCAGAGGAAATCTATTATTGCAGCATTGTCTAGTCAAGCCTAACATACTTTCACTGGTGGGCATTTCTGAATTCTCAGACAACACTTAGGCTCTTCTACTAGGAAATAAGCTAGGCATACTGTGAGCCTGAGGAAGGGACAAAGAAAGCCATCAGGAGAGTCATTTGCTCTAAGAGCAATGAACAGGATATCTACATGTGCCAATCTCCTTAAAAGAGTAATGTAGGGCCTGACCTTGTGTTCTTCAGAGACCAGATGGTCAGTTCTATGGAGAGCACAGTCTTGTCTCAAATTGTGGCAAATGAAGATGACCTCAAATAGTTAACAGTCTTATCAGGAGGTAAAAATGTGCTCTCCTAAATATAACGTAGGGGGAGCAACCCAGTGCTGTAACAAACAAATATGGACTGAATGCAGTGTATTACTCCATAGAGTTAGTCTATAATAAGGAAAAGCTCAAAGATGAGTGTAATTTTTCCCTCTACCAAAAGCAGAGTAATCATGGATCTCGAATTATGTATATTACATTTTATTTTACTTTCAAAAGATTCTTAGAGTGAGATAGCTAAATATTTTTGCTCACCATTATATTTGAAGCAATTTAAAATATTTGCCATCTACTGTCTCTTTATATTAAAACATCTTTCAGTATCACTCAAATATAATGCTGTACCAAAACAACACACCCTAAGAATGCCCTTGGCAAAGAATTGGGGGATTAAATGCATATGCAGACACAATAAAATGACTCAGACCCACAGAAGCTCAGAGCTTTTATAATGTCACCAAGATGGATGATGATCTGGTACTAGTGCTGGGAAACTAAACTAAACAGACTTCTGGGAGAACTTGGCATTCCCTGAATGGATCATCCCTTAAATTGTGCTGACCATGACTGCTGTGACTGTGAGAACACAGACAAACGTTTACTAGTTAAAAATGAAAGTCAAACTGGAGAGGGCCTTCCTTGGTCATGAAGAGCAAGTACACACATTCCTGATTCAGCTTTCTTTAGTCAATTCCGTTTAGTGAGGATGTAACATTAACAATATAGCCCAACAAGCATTTTTACTTTGTTTTACTTCAGTGTAATCAATGCAAATGAGAAATACCTCAAAAATATTTTCTTAGTATTTTTAAATTTTTATTTGTTTATTCACCTTACATTCCAATATCAGCCCCCCTCTACTTCCAGTCCCCCTTTCCTAAGTATTAAGGTCTAATAAAAATAAAAGTATGAGAAAAAGTAAAGCTAAGGAGACAGCTCAATTTATATCTATCCTACACATTAGATCTTCTGTTTTCCACAAAAGTCAGCAGCGCATCACTGCACCTTGCCTTAGTCCTTATGACCACTGGTTTATTTTTTCTCAATATTAAGATTCCACACTTCAATATATTACCTTCAGGCCTATTCCTAGGACAAACTGATACCATCCAGGATACAAAAGGATGGGAGGGAGGGAGGGAGGGAGGGAGGGAGGGAGGGAGGGAGGGAGGGCCTTATACATTTAATATCCTCCTACTCAAATATAACATTGTGGTTTTCCCTGAACAATGACTATATTGATGGTGTTCTCTTCCCCAGGAAGACCCTATTTTTGTGATGTGCAGATATATTGTTGCATGAATGCAACAAATCTACACATAGTTACAGAGAAAAACATAGGCAGGTTCAGAGGCAAGGGACATTTTCAATTTTGAATTAAAACACAGTTACATCATTTTCCTCATCCCCTTCATCCTTCTAACCCACCCCATGTTCCCCCTCAAAACCTTGTCAAAGACTTTGCCACTGTATTCACTGGTCTCAAATTGCCTTTACCAAGACCCTAAAGACAAAGAGTCTTCAGTCGCAGGATTTTCCCAGTCCAATTACATTAATGCAGAGGAGGTCTGTGATTGGACAGGAAAAGGGGAGGCGGAGCTAAGAGTTGCAGAGGGTGGGACAGAGGGGAGAAGATGGAGAGAGAGTCTTGGGGGGGGGCGGGGAATATGGCTGCAGACGTGTACCCACGTGGCATTTACCAGCCACAATTAGCTTTGATTTCACAAGGTTAGAAATATTGGGATAAAGCTTTTATCATCATCAACTGACTCTGAAATTATTGTATTGGCATCTTGTAAATTGTAATTCTATTGATACACAAATCTGATTGGTTAATTAAGCATTGAGTCATGATTCTACCAGGATACTTGGTATTGTGATGTGATGGCTGACTGTGAGGTGAGTGAGGCATTGCATAGTAGCAAGAGGAACTCGGGGGGTGGGGGGCACCGGAGAGATGGCCCAGTGGGAGCCCTGTGGTCTGGCATGGCCAGAGAGTTGGTGGGCCAGCAGGAGCACGGGAGCATAGTCTGGCCGGCAGAGAGTTGGCAGATTCATTTTTTAATATTTCCTGCAACATCTTCCACCTGGAAGACTATTTTCTGTTAATCCATACATCTTAGGATCCCTGAAAACTCAAGGGAACAGGTTCTATTCTGTGTCTCAAAGAGAGCTTTGTCCTCACAGGTATATTGCACCAGCTACAGTATCTACTGTTATAATCATTCTACTACATTCACACATTAAAGACTCCAGGCAAACTAAAAGTAACCTGCTAGAGTAGATAACATCAACCAACTAAGCCCTCAAGAAACAGCCATCTAAGATGTAGTCAATGGAAAATCTCCACAGAAATGAAAACCTAAGAATATAGCATAGCAGAGGTTAACAGAACATGGCACACTTAAGAAATGCCCAAGCACTCATTCTCTCAGCGTGTCCAACCTCCACTTATTTTCCACAGTCTTCTTCACCACAAAAAGGAGTTTATTAAAAGCAGCAACTATCTTGATGTTCTAACAATCAATACTTACTGTGGATTTTGTTGTGTTTTGCTTTCTTTGGGTCTTTTAGCCAGGGTCTCATGTACTCAAGAAATCTTTAGACTCACTAATGTAGCCAACAGTAGCCTTGAACCCCTGCCTCCACCTTCCAAATTCTAGAATTACAGACATGTGGCACAATAGTCATCTGCAAAGCAGACTCTTTCTTTCCTTTTTATTTAGTATGCAAAATAATGGGTTTCATTGTGGCATTTCTATACATAGTTTCTTCAAATTGGTTCTGTTTCCTGATCCTCCTTCCTAACTCTTCATTTTTAAAATAAAATCTTTATATTAAATTGTTTATACCTTTATGCATATGCTTTTCCTGCAGGTCTGTCTATGTACTATGTGCATGTCTGGTGCCTACAAATGCCAAGAAGAGATATTAGATACCTCTTGGAACCAGTTGCCTTGCTAATGGTTGTGATTTGCCATGTGAGTCATGTGCTATCCTCCAACTATCCTCTGTATAGTATTACTTCCAGGAAATGGAGAGTCTTATGAGACTTCGGAGGCAATTTAAGTTCAGTCTCTGAGAAAGTTCCTCCCCAAGGTTATAGAAGCAGTAAACATGAGCTGGGGGAAGAGATTCACTAGCCTGTGATAGAAGCTATACTTCTATACTTCAGAATGACAGAGGCTGAGGAGAGAAACTTGGTCAAAGAACACAATGCCCACTGATGTCTACATAATCTTCATATAATATCTATTTGTTATCTTTCGTGTTCTTTAATCTATGGGGCATAATGATGAGTTGTCACATATTCAGTATTCAAATTGGGATAGTTGGCATTTTTAAGTCTCACTAGACTTCTGAAATTGTTTAATATATAAGAAGTATTCATATTTGTGTGACATAATATGGGATCATAGTATATATAGTCTATGCATAATGATCTAATCAGAACAATTGAAGTTTTCATGTCTTTATTATTACTTCACACTCTTGTAAAATTCATAAGCTATATAATAGCTACAGTCTTCTGTAGAGTACTAGAATATAACACTAAGACATAACATAGAGTTATGTCTGTGTACTTGTTACCTAAATTCACATGATTACCTTTGTCCCTACTTTCTCAGACTGTAATAGTCGTAACTTCACTTTCCATTTGATTCTTTTAGCATCCACATGTAAGAAAACAGCCAATATTTGTCTTTCAATATCTCACTTAGCATTATGAGTTTTAGTTCTGTTCATTTTGTTGCAAATGATAAGATAATGCATTTTTTATTTCATTCATTTATTTTCTTTTCCAGAAACATATAAATCAGTTCCTTTTACTACATCACAGTTTATAATCTACCAGTCCAGAAAGAGCTGAGAAAAACATTGAAATTCCTTCCTGGGCCATTTTGTGTGTGTGTGTGTGTGTGTGTGTGTGTCCCTTTAAACTGGTATATATTCACTGTAAATACTGCTGATTTATTAAAGATATTTTGTCCAGCTATAGTCTATACTTTCATATTATTCACTCCCCTCATATGTCCACAGTTTTTCTCCTTTACCCCTTCCACTAGCTCCCTTCCTTTCTCATGAAATATCACTTCTACTTTCAGATAGATGGATGGATGGACAAACAGGTAGACCTACAGACAGAAAAAGGTTATATAGGATGAAATTAAAAGATCATAGGGGATTTAACTTGAAAGAGGGGAGGGAGGGCAATACTGAGGGAGAGGGAGGGAGGGAGGGAGGGAGAGAGAGAGAGGGAGAGAGGAATAAATAACAGGCTATTTGAAAAAGAACATTAGGAAAGTATTATTTTACATTTACTAAAATATTTTATATATAATATTTAAGTAAATGTAAAATAACACATTTTATTAAATTATATATATATATATATATATATATATATATATATATACACAGAGAGAGAGAGAGAGAGAGACAGACAGACAGACAGACAGACAGACACATTTAGGATGATAACAGTTGACCTAAAATCTATAGGCTATCTAACAACAACAACAAAAAAAAAAGATTCTGGGTATGGGAATCAACCCTTTGAGTTCAGGGTAATCAAAGAAACTCCAAAACTAATACAGGCTATTGCTCTTGTCCTTTTCTGCTCCCCAGAACCTGGAGGAAAGACCCCATTACTCAACATATCACACACTATGGACACAAGACTTAGAGGTATTGAGGTGTAACTAACATGAAATCTCCCTCCCTGAAGACTAGTGTTCATAGTATCCAAAGGTGCTATGGAATCTGCCAAGGGAGAAAAGCAACCAGTAATGCTACTCACCTAGGCCTACGGCCAATGAACCTAAATAATGGCCACTATGACAAGATGTCATCAATGATGCAATAATGGCACATATTATTGTAGTAGTTAAAAGCCATCTAATTGGATTTAAGGACTGCTTAATAAGAAGAAATTCATGACTGGTACTGTAAACCCTACTCATGACAGGTAAGCGTATAGACTGTAGAAGAGAACATACTACTGGCACTTTCCAAATAATTTATATAATTTTAAACTATATCCTAAATACTTATTGGCTTTATATCCACAGGTAAGTGTAGTTCTTACCCCTCATCAAAAAAAGCTTCTATTTGTAGCATATGGAAACCATTATAGAAATCCACAACTGGTCAAAATACAGATTATGACTTTCAATTAATTCAATGCTAATTGAAACATCTACAATATAACCACTATATGAAAAGGCTCAGGAAACATCACAGAAAAATGGACAGAAAGATTGTAAGAGCCAGAGGACAGAGCGTCTGTTGAAGTAAAAAGTCTACTATATATGACAGGGAAGTTGTTATCCTGTGAAATCTATACAATATGGTTACCTAAACAAGAACTGCATATTGACAGCACTAATTGACAGACCAACCTTGACAGAGTAAATCTCACAAGGCTATGCCCCCTAGATGAAGACCTACAGGCAATTAATGGCTACTGGGAAAGGAAGGTTCTGCCTTTTCCAGGAATGAGACCTCTAATTGGTTATTGCATACAAAGTAGTAAGTACTAAACACATGTATGTATATATGAATAACACTAATGGACTCAGTAGGTAGTATTTATATATGCACATATATGTGTGTACATTTTGTAACAATAATTAAGAAAGAATAGATAAATAATTTTATTATGATTGTATAAATAAGATATACTTTTATATAACTATATAAATCTGGAATCTGCAAATGAAAGTAAACGTGCCATATTTCTGTTTGTGAGTCTGACATAGTTTGTTTATATTGATAGACATTCTGAAGCAGACCATGGTCAATAAAGAGTTCAAGGACATCTTGCTACATAGAACACTCAAGATCAACCATAATCAATGTGACTTTCACAAATAAATATGGAAACAAGATAGGAAAAGTGGCTTCAATTTGTATTTTTTCAATTGTTCAAGATACTGAATACTTTTTCCCACACATAAGCCATTCGTACTTTATGTTTTGAGATGTGTTCAGCTTTTCTAATTCTCGTGTGCAGTTTTTATATACATATATAAGTTCCTTGAATGTGTCTGTATATCATGTTTTGATCAGCATCAAAAATTGCTAAGCCAGGCATGGTGGCATTTAATCGCAGCACTCGGGAGGCAGCGGCAGGCAGATTTCTGAGTTCGAGGCCAGCCTGGTCTACAGAGTGAGTTCCAGGACAGCCAGGGCTACACAGAGAAACCCTGTCTTAAAACAAAACAAAACAACAACAAAAAAAAAGAATTGCTAATAACTCCATAAGAGTAGGCTCACATGCCTAACTCCTTTTTCTTTCTTTCTTTTCAAATTTTTATTAGATATTTTCTTCATTTACATTTCAAATGCTATCCCAAAAGTCCCCTATACCACCCCCCACTCCCCTACCCGCCCACTCCCACTTCTTGGCCCTGGTGTTCCCCTGTACTAGGGCATATAAAGTTTGCAAGACCAAGGGGCCTTTCTTCCCAATGATGGCTGACTAGGCCATCTTCTGCTACATATGCAGCTAGAGACACAAGCTCTGGGGGTACTGGTTAGTTCATATTGTTGTTCCACCTATAGGGTTGCAGATCCCTTTAGCTCCTTGGTTACTTTCTCTAGCTCCTCCATTGGGGATCCTGTGATCCATCCAGTAGCTGACTGTGAGCATCCACTTCTGTGTTTGCTAGGCCCCGGCATAGTCTCACAAGAGACAGCTATATCAGGGTCCTTTCAGCAAAATCTTGCTGGCATATTCAAAAGTGTCTGCATTTGGTGGCTGATTATGGGATGGATCCCTGGGTAGGGCAGTCTCTGAATGGTCTATCCTTTCATCTCAGCTTCAAACTTTGTCTGTGTAACTCCTTTCATGGGTATTTTGTTCCTCATTCTAAGGAGGGATGAAGTATCCACACTATGGTCTTCCTTCTTCTTGAGATTCATGTGCTTTGCAAATTGTATCTTGGGTATTCTAAGTTTCTGGGCTAATATCCACTTATCAGTGCTAACTCCCTTTTCCATGCTAAGATTTTGTCTAGCTTAGGTTTACATGAGTTTTATGGAGAATATAACAACTGTTGTGAGTTTATATGCACATCTTTCCTGCTATCTGTATTTAGCACAGCAGGGTAGTTGTCCATTTCATTATCCAATTTATTGATTGGATTGTTTCATTTGGACATATTTAGTTTGGAGTTCATAATATATTCTGGATATTAATCATCCATCAAATGTATAGTTATCAAAGCTTTTCTCCCATTTCTTCATTTTCTTGCTTCTTTTACTATTAGGAGCTTTTAAATTTTGTGCAGTCTCAATTCTCAACTTTATCTATTGAAACCCTTTTGAAGAATTTGTTTCCTATGCTTATATATTGACAAGCTTTCCCAAGTACCACCCTTACAAATCCCTCCACTCATTACCCTATCCTTCTCCTCTCGGAGGTGGAAGACACCCTTCGGTACCACACCCTTCTGTTATATGCAGTAAGGGCATCCTCTCCCACTGAGTCCCACCCAGGCACTCCAGGTAGGGGAAGGGGATTCAAAACCAGGGAACAGACTCAGAGACAGCCTTTGTTCCAATTGTTAGGGGACTCACATGAAGACCAAGCTGCAGATCCACCACAAACGTGTAGGGAGCCTAGGTCCAGCTCCCTGGTTGGTGTCCCAGGCTCTGTTGAGCCCCCATGGCCCCAAGAGAGTTGACCCTGTAGGTCTTCTTGTGGTGTCCTTGACACCTCCAACTTGCTCAATTGGAGTGGAAACTTAAGGTTTCTTTGGAAAGTCAGTTGTATTTGGTGTTGTTTTGTTAGGGAAAACATGTGAATGAGTGTTTTCCTGAAGTAGACACAGATGAAAGGCTAAGGCAGACTCATGAAGGAACATTTAGCTGAAACAGACACAGGGGAAAAGATGTTCTGATAAAGCAAGCACCTAAAAGAACATGTGATGAGGGATTCTTTGCTAACAGCACACATGTATCAGTCCTCCTTTCACTGTGTGGTTGAGCTGTGTTTTTCAGGACTCCATATAGAGAGAGAAACACACCAAAAAACTTCTGTTGTTGTGCTGCAGTTTCTTGTCACTTCCTCGGATTGGCAGAGTAATGTCAGCTGAGACAAACACACATGCTGAGGCAAGACACATGGTGAGGCAAAACCCATGGAGGACACATGATGTTTGGAGTCCTATAAATAGGGCTTGATAGACAAGTGACAGAGGCTGCGCTAGGCTTGCTTTTAAAGCTGGCTATGTAATGCTTGTGGGTCTCTCCTCTTTGCTGATCTTCCCTTCCCTCAGAGAGGCACAGCTAAGAACTCCTGGTGTCCCTCCTGGTCCCTCCCACTGACATGTGCCAAGGCTGAGGCCTGGCAGTCTCTGCTAGGTTGTGCCACCACTGCTGATTCGTGTTTGCTGTCCTGACTACTAAACCTAACTGCTGCTGTATTCATGAAGTCTTTACAAGTGGATCAAGCTGCAGCTGCTGACCTGTGAACTGAACTCTCAATTTCCAGACAACACAGATGGGAGTTGCTCCAAAGAACCATTTTTAAGCAGGTCACTTCTCCTGTATCCTTTCTTTTCCACTATCTCTAGAGCATATAGGCCAAAAGGGAAGTTAAAGCATTTAAGAACCATCACTAAAATTAAGGTTTGAAGAACCTTTAGGTAGTCGGGGGGGGGGGTATGCAGATGGAGGAGGTCTCTAAAAGGGAGGCCATTCAGGATCGTGATATTTGGCAACCTCTTCCTCCAGGTCATACCTGTCTGACTCAGAGAACGTATAGTGATGAGCAATTACCACAAAGAACATTTCAATGCAGGTTATGAAACCCTGCAGGCTTATGGGCACAGCTTCTGCACTTTGCCATTCCCAGGTACGCTTTTCTGAAAAAAAAGAAAAAAAAAAAAAAACGCTCACTTTAACCAACAATGCAATAAGTACTGCTTGCCAAAAGAAAACAAAAACCATGAGTTTCACACAGAGAAACTTGCCAACAGGTTGTATAGGGCCACACTTTTCCTTTAGGACTTTGTAAAACAGCAGCAGGCAGTACATGGCAAACAATTGTGACAAACTGCTTAATATAACCAGGTATGTCCAAGCATTGGAGAAACTAGTTTCCCTCATCACTTAATTTGCCCCATATTTGTTACTATAACTCACCGGTCCAGTAGCGGCAGGTTCGCCTGGATTGACCCTTCTTCCAGTAACATCCCTCACGGGCTCTCTCATTCTTGCTATCCCTGTTTGGCACCAGGTGACCCAGTCCGCGGGTCAGTCAATGGCATCTGCAAGAGAGAGAGTGGGGACTGAGGGGCAAGAGACGAAGAATGGAAACAACACAGGCTATCTGCTCAAGTCTCATTTATCGAAAGGTAACTATGGGTATCTATGCACTCGCTGGGGAGTGCAGCTGAAGACACTTTACCACAGGTTCAGGATGTGTAGAAGAAAAACAAGGTGTTATTAGAGTGTGTTCAGCTGTGGTGGGCTTCTTGCAAAAACATCATGCTAGGAAAACAAATCTCTTGTCAGGGTGGAAAAGTACCACCTACAGCAAAATGGCTGCTAAGATGATGATAGCCACTTTCTGCTAGGAGTCGGCTCCCAACAAGTTACACCAAGATATTTTATGTTATTTGTGGCTATTGTGAAGAGTGTTGTTTCCCTAACTTTTTTTCTCAGCTCATTTATCGCTTATGTAGGGGAGGGCAACTGATTTTTTTGAATTGATTTTGTATCCAGCTACTTTGCTGAAGCTGTTTATCAGCTATAGGAGTACTCTGGTAGAATTTTGGGGGTTGCTTATGTATACTATCGTATCAGCTTTGAATATCAATAGTTTCTTCTACAATACAAATCCTTCTTTTCCGATTTGAATACCCTTGATCTCCTTTAGCTGTCTTATTGTTTAGCTAGAACTTCAAGTACTATATTGAATAGATAGGTAGAGAGTAGACAGTGTTGTCCGAGACTTTAGTGGAATTGTGTTGTTTCTCTCCATTTAATTTAACGTTGGCTATTGGCTTACTGTATATTGCCTTTATTATGTTTAGGTATATACCTTGTATCCCTGACCTTTTTAAGACTTTTAATATGAAGGGGTGTTGGATTTTGTCAAAGGTTTTTTTTCAACATCTAATGAGATGATCATGTGGGTTTTTTTTTCCACTTTGTTTATATGGTGGATTACATTGATGTTTTTTTTAATATTGAACCATTACTGCTTCTCTGGGATGAAGCCTACTTGATCATGGTGAATGATTTTTTTTGATGTGTTCTTGGTTCAGTTAGTGAGTATTTATTGAGTATTTTTTGCATCAATACTCATAAGGGAGATTGGTCTGAAGTTCTCTTTGTTAAGGCTTTCTATAGCTTAGGTATTAGGGTGAGTGTGGCCTCATAGAATGAGTTTGGCAATATTCCTTCTGTTTTTGTTGTGTGTAATTTTTTTGAGGATTATTGGTATGAGCTCTTCTTTGAAAGTCTGGTAGAATTCTGTGCTAAAACTATTCTCCCTGGGCTCTGTGTGTGTGTGAGAGAGAGAGAGAGAAAGAGAGAGAGAGAGAGAGAGAGAGAGAGAGAGACTGTTAATGACTGCTGCTATTTGCTTAAAGAATTTAAGAAAGACAATTTTTTATTTATTTTTATATTGTTTACATTCCAAATGTTGCCCCGACTTCCCAGTTCCTCCTCCCAGAGTTCTTCACCCCATACCCCCTCCCCTTTGCCTCTAAAAGGGTACATCACACACCCCCAACTTACCATCAGCCCCAGCATCCCCTTGCATCAAGTCTCTAAAGGATTAGGCGGGTCTTCTTCCACTAAGGTCAGACAAATCAGTCCTCTGCTACATATGTGCCAAGGGGCCACAGAGCAGCCCATGCATTTATGCTCTTTGGTTGGTGGATTAGCCTCTGAGAGCTCCCAGAGGTCCAGGTTAGTTAACACTGTTGTTCTTCCTACAGGGTTACCATCTGCTTCAGTTCCTTCAATCTTTCCCCTAATTCTTCCATAGGAGTTCCCAACCTCTGTCCACTGGTTGGCTGTTTCTGCATCTGTCTCTTGTCAGCTGCTTGTTGTTCCTCTCAGAGGACAGATATGCTAGGCTCCTGTCTGCAAGTACAACATGGCATCAGTAATACTGTCAGTAATTGGTGCCCACCCATGGGATAAAACCACAAGTAGTTTACCTATCTTGATTTATCTTTGATAAGTGGTATCTATCTAAAAATTGTCCATTTATTTTAGATTTTCCAATTTTGTAGAGTACAGACTTTTGAAGTAGGACCTAATGACTCTTTGAATTTCCTCAGTGTCTGTTGTTATGTCTTCCTTTTCATTTCTGGTTTTATTGATTACTATCTCTCTGCCTTTTAGTTAGTTTGGCTAAGGGTTTGTTTATCTTCTTTATTTTCTCAAAGAACCAGTTCTTGCTTTTATTGATTTCTTTTTGTCTTATTTTCTTTGTTTCTAATTTATTGATTTCAGCCCCAAGTTTGGGCTGAATAAATAACATCTATTCCTCCTGGGTGTGTTTGCTTCTTTTCTTCTAGAGCTTTCAGGTGTGCTATTAATTTGCTAGTATGAGAATTCTCTAATTTCTTTATGAAGGCACTTAAATGCTATGAACTTTCTTCTTAGCACCGATTTCATTGTGTCCCATAAGTTTATGTATGTTGTACCTTCATTTTCATTGAATTTTAGAAAGTCATTGTGTAGAGAATTGTTTAGTTTCCATGAGTTTGTAGGGTTTCTGTTGTTTCTGTTGTTTTGAAGTCCAGCTTTAATCCATGGTGATCTGATAAGATGCAAGGGGTTATTTTAGTTTTCTTATTTCTGGTAGAATATAGTCAACTTTGGAGAAGGTTCCATGAAGTGCTGGAAAAAAAATACATTCCTTGCTTGGGTAAAATGTTCTATAGATATCTGTTAGAGCCATTTGATTCATAGCCTGTAAGATTCATTATTTCTGTTTAGTATCCATCTCAAAGACCTGTCCATTGATGAAAGTGGGGTATTGAAGTTTCCCACTATTTATGTGTGGTGTTCACAGTTTATGTGTGAATGTTGGTGCATATATTACTCAGAATTGAGTTGTAATCTTAGTGGATTTTTCCTTTGATGAATATTAAGTGTCCTTCCCCATCTCTTTAAATTAATTTTTATTGAAAGTTTGTTTTATTAGATATTAAAATGGGTATTCCAGCTTGCTACTTGGGTCCTTTAGCTTGTAAAACTTTTCCCAACCCTTTAATCTGAAATAATGACTATCTCTGTTGCTGAGGTATGCTTCTTGTATGCAGCAGAATAATAGATCCTAGTTGTGTATCCATTCTGTTAGACTGTGTTTTTCTATTGATGAATTAAGTTCATTGAAGCTGAGAGATATTATTGACCAATGATTGCTAAATCCTATTATTTTGATGTTGTTGTTGGTTGTGTGTGTGTGTGTATGTGTGTATTTGTGTGTGCTTTCCTTATTTTGTTTTTCCTTATTTTGTTTTTGTAATTATTTATTCCCTATATTTTCTTGTGTGTAGTTAAAACTCCTTGGCTTGACACCCACATCCAAACAGTGAATGAATCTTGGGGACTCTTATGGAAGAATAGGAGGAAGGATTGCAGGTCCTGAAGGGGATAAGAACTCCATAGGAAGACCAACAGAGTCAACTAACCTGGACCCTTGGGGCTCTCAGAGTCTGAACCACCAACCAAAGAACATACTCAGACTGGACCTAGGCCTCCCTACACATATGTAGCAGATGTGCAGCTTGGTCTTCATATGGGTCTTGAACAACTGGAGCAGGAGCTATTCCAAAAGCTGTTGCTTATCTGTGGTATATGTTCGTCTAGCTGGGCTGCCTTGTCTGGCCTCAGTGGGAGATGATGTGCCTAGCCTCACAGAGACTTGATATGGCGCGGGGGGAGGGGGCAATACCCAAGGGGCTTGCACCCACTCAAAGGAGAAGGGGAGGGGGAGGGGGAGGGGGAAACGGTCTTCGAAAGGGGTGACCAGAGAGGGCAGTGAGAAGGATGTAAAGTTAATAAGTAAAAAATAATGATGACAAAGATGATGATGATGATGATGAGGAGGAGGAGGAAAATGCCTTGGGTTGTAGTTTTCCTTCAAGTATTTTTCTGTATGGCTCAATTTCTTTAAATTTGGTTTTGTCTTGGAATATCTTGTTTTTTCCATATATGGTAATTAAAAGTTTTGCTAGGTATAGTAGTCTAGGTTGGCATCTGTGGTTTCATAGAGGCTATAAGACACCTCTCCAGGACCTTCCAACTTTTAGAGTCTCTGCTGAGAAATTGGGTATAATTCTGATAGGTCTCACTTTGTATGTTGCCATCCCCTTTTCCCTTGCTGTTTTTAATATTCTTTCTTTGTTCTGTGGATCTTGTGTTTTGATTATTATGTGGCAGGAGGATCTTTTTTTCTGGTCCAGTCTAGTAGGTGTTCTATAAGCTTCTTGTATGTTTATAGGCATCTCTTTCTTTAGGTTGGGAAAGTTTTATTCTACAAAAACTATTTTGTTGAGAATCTTTTCTGGACCTTGGAGCTGGGAATCTTCACTTTCTTCTATCCCTGTTATTCTTGGGTTAGGTCTTTTCATGGGATCACAAAGTTCCTAGATGTTTTGTGTCAGGAAAGCTAAAAAGCTTTAATATTTTCTTTGAATGATGTATCAATTTCTTCTATTGTATCTTCTACACCTGAGTTTCTCTCTTGCTGATGCTTGCATCTGTAGTTCCTGTTCTTTCCTAGGTTTTCCATCTCCAGGATTCCCTCAGTTTGTGTTTTCTTTATTGCTTCTAGTTCCATTTTCTTGAACATTTTTATTAATTTCCTTCACCTGTTTAATTGCACTTTCCTGTATTTCTTTAATGGATTTATTTGTTTCCTCTTTAAAAACCTCTACCTGTTTGAATTTTATTTTCCTGTATTTCTTTGAGGAATTTTTTTTTCATTTCCTCTTAAGGGCCTCTATAACCTTTATAAGGTTGGACTTAAGGTCACTTGTAGGCATAAATTTATTGCAACCTACTTTTAATTAGGGTTCAATTCTCCTCTAGTCCACCATCCAGCAGAGGTAGTGAAAGGATTAGGATGTGGGGGAAGGGGACCTGTTCAGCAATGGTTCTTTGGGAACACACTTGATCTTCTTCAGCAGCAATTCAGTCCAGTCGCAAATACCAAATATGATTCAGCAGCTGCAGACCATCCTCTAGGCAGGTAGACACCAGGCATGAACCAGCAGCTATAGTCCAGTTCTTTCAGCAAGCAGACACCAGGCAGCTGTAGTTTAATCATAAAGAAACTGTCAGGCTCCTCTAACTGGCCTGAGACAAGGCCACCAAAGCTGCAACTGCCACAGGAACCTCACAAGCAGTTCTTAGGTGAGTTTCTCTCAATGTAGGAGTTATCACAAGTTAAGTTCAACAATGCTATGTAAGGCAAACCAATACATATGTGTCTTTAGTGAAGAATAGTGAGGCGGAGCAAACTAAACCAAAGGTCAGTACTCATCTCCCATAGTCTGTGCGGTCATATTTATTCTCCTTCATTCTGGGTCCTTTCACATGTCTGCTATATCCAAACATCCTTTCACCTGTGTCTGCTTCAGGAAAACAGTCTTTCGTGTGTTTGCTTTAGCAAGACATCCTTTCACCTATGTGCCCCCCAACAAAACATCATTTGACATAACTAACTTTCCAAAGAACTAGAAGTTTCCACTTCAGTCATTTTCTTACATTTCAGTTGTGTTAGGATATCCAGAGCTTGATGTAGTGTGATAGCTTTGCTCTGAAGGTGTCATGTTGACCTACCTCTTGCTGTTTGTGTTCTTATATAAACCTTTAGCAATCTGGTTATCCCTGGATGATCTTCATATATCAGTTATTGGGAAGGCAGTCCTAATCAGGATGTTCCCCATGCAGCAGGCTTCCAGTGGGCAGCCTTATATAGGATGTTCTTGGTGTAGCAGGCCTGAATGTTCCTTTGTGGCAGGCCTGGTAGAGGCCAGTGCAGCCAAACAATGGAGCTGGGAGTATTGCACACAGCTAGCTCAGTGGGGCTAGGCATGCTCCAGAGGAGAGAGAGGGGTGTGGGAGAAAGGATCCTTGTTCAGTGGGCCTGATGGAGGCCAACAAAGCTGTGGTCAGAAAATCATATTTTTAGGTTTGTTATGATCCAGACACTGTTACTATCAACAGTTATGGGGAAAATCAGAAAATACCTTTTTATCCTTAAGGAATTTTATTATCACACAGAAAGGATTAGCAGTATGCAAACATATACATGACGGAATGAAGTAGCTACAGGAGGACACTGAAAAACCGGACCAAGTATAAGTTAGGTGTTTTTAATATTTGATATGAGAGATGAAGTAGTGTGGTCTTGAGTAAAAGCAGGGAGAACTATATATTTGCAAGGGAAGCTGAAATATTTCTGAAATTAGAGCCCAAAAGAATTTAAACAATTTATTATTGCTGGGGATTATTAGTGACCCTGTCAGAATCCATAATGGGACAAGCTAATAACTAGCAGATGATCATCGTGAAATGGCTTGCTTCAGATTATTATTAATCTGCAACAGGTGTGCCCTTATTAAGCAAGGCTGTAAGGTGTTGGGTGCCGGGCATGGGGGAATAATGCGAGTGGGAGAAAACCCCAAGTCCCACCAGAGTTCCAATGCCCTGGGTGGGCGGATGCTGAAGGACTGCCGCATGCTTTCCATGCAGCCCTGGGTGGGTGTCTGACTGTGGGAAGCTATAGACCCAGCCCGTGGACAAGAGGCAGTTCGAGGTCTCTGGGCTTCATGGAAGCCAGAGATAACAGGTTTTTGCATCCCAGACACAGCTGGACACCTCGGAAGAGCTGAGAACAAAGTGGAGGCCCCGGGGCCTGGAGGGAAGAAAAGGCCAGGTGAGAGAGGGCGTTGGGTAGTTCCCATGCGGGCAAGAGTCCTTCCAGTTCATGGCTGGAGTGCAGAAAAGCCTTCCGGTGGGAGGATAGATGCAGCTCTTTAGGGGAAATTCTTTCCCATTATTCAAGCGTGGCAAGCCTTGATGAGCAGAGACAGTCTATGGTTTTAGAGATTTATTGTAGAAAGGCAGGGAGAAAGAGAAAAGGTAGAAAAAAAGAGAGAGGCTGACCATGGCCACGTGGAGAGAGGGGGGAAGGGAGAGAAAGAAGGAGGGCTACAGATGAGAGTAAGAAAGGTGAGAGCCTAAGAAAGCAAGGAGGGGCCAAGCAGCCCCTTTTATAGTGGGCTGGGCTACCTTGTTGTTGCCAGGTAACTGTGGGAAGGAGTATACCTGGCTATTGTCAGGTAACTGTGGGGGTGGAGTCTAGCCAGAATGCCAGGAGCTCCAGGCTTTGTCTGTGTGACAGAATTATGGAGTTGGGGGCTCTGTGGTATCAGGCACCTTTCTCTGGTAACATGGCTCACTGTCCCATCCCTTGTAGAGTTTTCAACTGGGTCTCTACTGGGTCACCGGAGCAAGCCTCATTCAACTAAAACAGGCTGCCTCTCATGGCCCCACAGTAAGGGATTTATTTTAGGAGAGATTCCTGCTATTAATATGCTTTTCTGTTATTATTAAACATATATAACAAACACTAAATAATAGCACACTCCTTTGGAGAAAATCTCTACAGATCCACGAAGATGTACTATCTTGTAGTGATGCTATATAGACAAATAGATGACTTAAGTCTTAATGATGATTCTATAAAAATTCCTAAAATTATATCTGTGATCATTAAGCTCTTTTATAATGGGACTGCTATTAGGTCCTTTTCTGATAATCAAAGCTGCAATGAGAACTCTGCCAGTCTTCCAAGTGTCACCAGTTAATTGCTCTTAGATGATTACCAGACTTTCTCCTACTCAGAGCACATTCCAAGAGGTTGTAAAACAATTAACCAAAGGTCATAAAAAGAGAACTAATGATTTATTATAGGTGTTAGGACAGAAGATAAAATACCAACGGGGTTTATCTATATAAAACTTCACTAATAATTTAGTTATGGTTTTAAACCTTCAGTGAACCTCTGGAGCTGAGCCAGGTGATGGATGTTTACTCAGATAATTACTCCTAAAGGATATGCATGTAAACATTCGCTGTTGTAAACTTATATTTCAATTTGTGATTTGATTTTTGTGTGAACTTGTGATGAACTTTGTAACATGTGATCATGTATTCTGAAAGATGTATAAGTACTGAGGACAGAGATGAGAGCAGTGAGATCGAGAGAGAAGTTTTTGCATTTCCCCACTTAGACTAGAATTTTTCCCTTTACCCCACTTAGAAGAATTTTCTTTCCCCCGCTTAGGATATTTCTGCTTTTCACCTTAGATAATAGGAAACATTTTACAACTTAGTAATAAATTCTATATAATCACTTCTCTAAGTGTCTTCTCTTCCTGCTACTTCTGACTAGCAGGCTGAAAGTTAGAGCCCAGCAGTTCCTGCTGAAATAGAAGGAAGGCTGCATTGCTTAATCCTCCGCTGTTAGGCTACAGGTGTTAATCACCTAAGCCAGCAGTCTTTTGCCCTCAGAAAGAGCAAAAACAAAAAAAAATTAGGATGTTTTAGAAGTTATCATCAGCATTTCAGTACAATTAGAGAGCTAGAAAGCCCTGAGACCCTCAGACTTTAAAGCCATCACCAGAGTCCTACTCTGTGACTCCACCTCTACCCTGCCCCTGGCTAGGAGGCTCCAGGCAGTGGCCCACTATTGGTCAGGGACAGAATGGGCTTCCAGATACCAAAGTGCAGCACTACTGGAGGAGGTGGTTTGGGGCTTTTATTTTGTTTCAGGATTTGATAGTTTGACTCATTAATATGAATGCAAATGCTTAAAAATAGTTGAGAATTTTTCTCACAGTGGAAGAGAGATGAAATTTGTTGCCCTATAGGTCATAATTAAAATCCTTACAGAAATCATCTAGGGAGACAGCAAATCAAGATAAGAGGTCTTAGGAAAGAGTCTGAGGAAATCCAGCACTTGAAAGGCAGGAAAGGCAATTTGTGAAAGAAATTGAGAGTGGTCAAGAGTAGGAAGATAATTTTTAAATTATAATTGAGCATAATTAAGCGATGTGATGGTAAAGAAAAGAAGTTCCAGTGCCATGGTGAGAGCCTGGGAAGAGAACAGGAAAACAACAGGTATGGGAAGATCTTCCAAGAAATGTTTCTATAAAAGGAACTATACACCCACTTAAAGAAACAGAAGGGGTATGTTATATTGAAAAGTTGTTTTGGATGCTTTTAATATAGAAGGCAATATAGCATATTTGTAGACAGATGGAGTGAGTCAGAGAAAATGGAGGCTGCTGGCATATCAGGAAAAAAAGATGAGACTTGCTGGAGTCCTGCCCTTGAGTGGGATCCGAGGTAGCAAGCAGTAGAGGGATTAGTGTAAGGTACAAGTGCATATTGTGCTGGGAACTAAAACGCAAGGCAGAGTTTATGAATACAGATAATGAGAGGTAGAGACATAAAATGGCATAGGCATGAGCAACTTGACTTCTTCTATCTTGCCAGTGAAAATGAAGAATGAAAATTTAAATAGAAATAACATTATACATCAGTGAATTATACCATATGACAGTGAATGGAAAGGGAACTTGGCTAAAGATCCTAAAACTGTCTTGGTCTGCATACCTGGAGAAAACCACACTATCAAAAAAGCAAATGTTTAGGAAGCAGACTTAACATCCACTCTTGCTACTTTTTCAACTCTGTGGCTCAAGCACATACTCATCAGAAACATATCTTCCAGACAAGATTTTGGAAACCATAGGCCCAAAAGAAGAAGAGAGGCCTGGAAAAGAACAAAGGCACATGAAACCTATTCCCTGATCTGCTCCATCTGTGTTCAGATTATAGCAGAGAGATAGCAGAAATATAAAAACAACTTACTTAAGATAAAAGACATGATTTATATTCTAAATTTATCACCATATGTTTGTCTAAGCCCCTACTTAGAATGTTAAAGTTAACATTGGATATTCAGGCACAATAGAAATAAATGTGATTTTTAAAAATAAAGCATATGAGAATCAAATTTGCTTTACTGTATTAATGTGTCTGTGATACTTTCTGGTCTTTCAAAACTGAAGGAGTATGTTCCAGTGTTTCCTCACACTCAGTGAGTATCACCCAACATAATTTACAGTTCTGAAACAGAAATTTCACTCCAGCATTCAACTCCCATGTCATACTGCTATGCTATTCGACAGACATTCCTCAGGGAATAACCCACTCACCACTGTCAGGGTCAAGTAACAGTGTCTTTTCTTCAGTGGTCTTTGGGGATCTTCTACTCTGAGAATCTCACTGAACTAATACCTGCTCAGAGACATAATCTTCAAAAATGAATTATTTAAAACCATAAGAATTTCTGTTCAGAGTGAGAGATAAGTATCAAGTTTCATTCCTCTTCATGCAGCCAGCATTTGACTAGCATCATTTATTGAAGATGCTTTCTTTTGTCCATCATGTATTTTTGATCTCTTTATCAGATATCAGGTAGCTTGAGGAGTGTGGGTTTATATGTAGCTCTTCAATTCTATCTCAGGGATCAGGGAATATGTTTTCTGCTAGCAACATGATGGTTTTCATTATATAGCTTTGTAGTATAACTTGAAACCCTAGGATAACAATACCTCTAGCAAGTATTGTTTTTTTTTTAATTTAAGGATTGTTTTAGCCATCCCAGACTTTTTGTACTTCCACGTGCATATTTTTTATTTTTTTCAGATTGTTTTAAGTATATTAAAATTTTGATGGGGATTACATTGACTCTGTAGATTGCTTTTGGTAGAATAACTATTGTCATCATTTTAATTCTGCTAATTCATGAGCATAGTAGGTTTTTCAATCTTCAGATGTCATCTTTAATTTCTTTCATCAGTGTCCTGACACTTTCATGGTACAAGTCTTTCACTTCCTTTGTTAGATCTGTTCCAAGCTATTTTACTTTCCAGAGCTATTGTGCATGATAGTGCTTCCCTTATTTCTTTCTCTGTGTGTTTGTTATTTGTATAATGGATAGCTATTAGTTTTTGTATGTTAATTTTGTGTCCTGCTACTTTGTTGAAAGTGTTTATTGGTTGGAGGAGTTTTCTGATGGAGTCTTTGCAGTCGTGTGAGTGTGTGTGTGTGTGTGTGTGTGTGTAACCATACCACCTACAAATACAGCTATGATGAGTTATTCCTTTTCTACTTGTATCGCTTTATTTCCTTCACTGTCTATTGCTAAGACACCATGTACTATCTCTGTGCAAACTTAAGAAAGACAAGGAGGGCAGATGGGGTTTCCTAGCTTATACAGGCTCAAGCAGGATTCCAGGTGAACAGAGTATGTATATAAATCTTTTGTTCCTGAACTGTAGTTATTTTTAAAACAAAAAGATTGTGCTGCAAAAATCATGTTTGTAAGGATTGGAACTAGAGTGATCACCCCACATCTCAATAAAAGTGGGGTGTTGTTTAATCAAAGGATGTGATTTTTTTTTTCATTTACAAGCCCTACACCTAAATAAAGTTCAGGGAACATCATAAGACAGGGAGCATAAAGACTGTAAGAACCTATAGTAAACTATCCCAAAAAAGGTAAATGTTTCTTTTTCAAAAACAGTCTCAGAGGCTTCACATGATTGCCCCTATTACTTTGGTTCCTGACAAAATGTCAGAGAAAGCTGCTCATCTCTTGGCATCTGAGAAGCAAACAGATAAACAGGAAAGCTATTGTTACTCTTTTCTAGGCTAAGATGACTTAACTTCCTCCTGCAAAACTCCATTTCTTAAAGTTTCCATATCTCCAAGCAATACCAAACTGAGGATCAAACCTTTATCATATGGACCTTTAGAGACCTTACAGTTCCAAACAATGGCAATTAATCCTAGTCTAATTGTGGAAATCAGTAGTGCAAAGAAAGTATTTTAAAGAAGTCAGAGTGAGACAGAAATATAAGATACAGAGTAACCAAGATAAATATGAAATCAAACTTTTCATCAGAAACAGTATAAACACTAATAAAATAGAGGCACCTTTTAAAAAACATTAAATGCAACAATTCTGTAAACCTAGAATTCTAGACCCATAGCAAATAATTTCTACTAGTAAAAGTGAAACAAACTTTAGCAGATATATAGCAGCTAAAGAAATTAATCACTAGTATATCAGTTTTATAGTAAATTCTAAGGGAATTTCTTCAGGCAGAAAAAAATAGAGACAATATTAAGAGCATTTGATAGAGAATCTATTATATATCTTAATAGATAAAAATAAACCAGATTTCAAGGGCATATTATAAACCTTGCATCTCCCTAAGGGAGATCTTACTGTTTTCCTTTTCCCCTGCCCACTTAAAAAGTCAGTTGTCAGGGCCGGGCATGGTGGCGCACGCCTTTAATCCCAGCACTGGGGAGGCAGAGGCAGGTGGATTTCTGAGTTCGAGGCCAGCCTGGTCTACAAAGTGAGTTCCAGGACAGCCAGGGCTATACAGAGAAACCCTGTCTCGAAAAACCAAAAAAAAAAAAAAAAAAAAGTCAGTTGTCTTATACTGAAGTATACCATCTGCTGCACTGGTTCTTTGGGTTGAAAGTGGAAGATGATGAGACATACTGCCTTCTATAATTCAATGTAAGGCATTATTTACTGGTTTAAAAACCATATTAATGTCTATAATCACCTGTCTTTCTTAACTTTAGAATGATTGAAATTTTTCTATGTCCTTTTCTCCAAGCACAGAGAACCCAATATTTATTCTTTAAAATGAGACAAGCCCAAATACCAGATATGAAAAGCCTTCTTTTGAGTTTGTTCGTTTGTTTTTAAACATTTTCTGTCTTTTATGGGATGTGTATTTCCTGGGCAAAATTTGTTTTTGTCTGACATTGGTTTGTTTGTTTGACCTTTAATCCAGCCAACATCACTAAACTGTATTCTACATAGCATATAGCAACACATCATTGGTTTGAAATTCTAATCAATTCTTTTAACCTTTTTTTTCTTTTATTAATCACTGCCTGTGTATAACATGAAGAAAGGCAAATATAGTAGATTCAAATAGAAATAAAATTCACAGTTCCTTGGATTAAAATAAATAGCAGTTACCTTTGCCATTTGATAAATATAAATCTGTAACAGGGGACTCATGACATAAAACAAAAAGAATAATGTGACATTTGACTATATAAGCCACAAGATCAGAACCCTGAGTGTAAAAACAATTACAGATATAACAGAGCAGCTTCTCTTTAATCAATTGCTATATTTGTACTTAATTTTCTTTCTTCCAGGATTGCTAACCACCAAAGGGGAAAAAAAAAAAGCTTCTTTAAAATTGATGTACACACAAATCACCCGGGAGATCTTGGGTTTTTTTGGTTTTGTTTTAAATAAAAGCCAGATCCACTATAGTAAGTCTAGAATGGAGACTTCTTTTATTGTTATTATTATTATTATTATTTTATTTATTTACATTTATTTTTTATTAAATGTTTTCTTCATTTACATTTCAAATGCTATCCCCTTTCCTAGTTTCCTCTCCAAAAATCCCCTATCCCCTCCTCCCTTCCCCTGCTCACCAACCCACCCACTCCTGCTTCCTGACCCGGGCATTCCCCTATACTGGGGCATAGAGCCTTCACAGGACCAATGGCCTCTCCTCCCATTGATGACCAACTAGGCCATCCTCTGCTACATATATAGTTAGAGCCACAAGTTCCCCCATGGGTTTTCTTTGATTGGTGGTATAGTTCTAAGGAGATCTGGGGGGTACTGATTAGTTCATATTGATGTTAGAATGGAGACTTCTATCCATCATTTGTAACAAGCTCACAAGAAATGTTTAAACTACTGCTTCCCTGACCACATTTTAAGTAACAAAATCATAAAAAGACTCCCAAAGATGGGTTCTAGCAGGTATATAAAAGAATAATTAGCAAGCAATATTGGGAGGGTAGGATGGGGAAGAAAAGAGAATGTACTATAACTAGGATTTAGAGGACTAATGGATAATCTGTATATTGTTCAACAGTTAAAGTTGATAAACTAATGTTACTAAGATTTAACATAAAGTACTTGTTTATAAAACCAAGTATTTGGCTAAAGACAATGATATAATACAGTTTCGTACATTTATGTACATTATAAAATATTTTATAAAATACTGTATTGCCGGGCGTGGTGGCGCACACCTTTAATCCCAGCACTCGGGAGGCAGAGGCAGGCGGATTTCTGAGTTCGAGGCCAGCCTGGTCTACAAAGTGAGTGCCAGGACAGCCAGGGCTACACAGAGAAACCCTGTCTTGAAAAACCAAAAATAAATAAATAAATAAATAAAAAATACTGTATTATATATTGTTTACCAGTCTAGACATAGGTAGTTTAGATTTTAAAATGTTCATGGGAACAATGCACACCATTTTATAGAAATATTTAGCCTGGGAAAATGAGATAAAGAGCTGAACTTATAGTGAAAAAAGGCCAGGAAGAAAAAAAAGTAACTTATATTTAGTAAAAGTTAACAATGGTTTATTTGAAAGATTTTTTAACATGTTTTGTACTTTTTGGTATGCTTGAAGTACTTTGCGGTTATCTTTTTTTTTCCCTTTGATTCAGTTAGACAAACCTCTTTATGAAATGAATCACTGAGTCTTTTCTTCTATCTAGCCTTGCTCTATTCCATCATATCAACAATAAAAGTGTATCTCCAGTGTCTTTAAAATATTGCTGTATTTAGTTGCGATCCTTTTGTCCTAACTCTTTTTACTATCATTGTGGCCTCCATATATGGCCTTATCTTAATGTATGAGTCGTAAGCAGAAACTTTAAAAAGATATTCCTCATACAGGATCGCCCTCCTCCTCAGCTTCTTTCAGCCTTTCCCTAATTCAACCACAGGGGTCAGCTGCTTCTGTCCATTGGTTGGGTGCATATATCTGCATCTGACTCTTTCAGCTGCTTGTTGGACCTTCTGGAGTGTGGTCATGCTAGGTCCCTTTTTGTGAGCTCTCCATAGCCTCAGTAATAGTTTCAGACCTTGGGCCCTGATTTTAGTGGGATTGCTTTGAGTTTCTCTCCATTTAGTATGATGTTGGCTACTGGTGTGCTGTAGACTGCTTTTATTATTTTTAGGTATGGGCCTTGAATTCCTGATCTTTCCAAGACCTTTATCATGAATGGCTGTTGGATTTTGTCAAAGGCTTTCTCAGCATCTAATGAGATGACCATGTGGTTTTTGTTTTTGAGCTTGTTTATATAGTAGATTATGTTGATGGATTTCCATATATTAAACCATCCCTGCCTCCCTGGGATGGAGCCTGCTAGATCATGATGAATGATCATTTTGATGTGTTCTTGGATTCCTTTTGCAAGAATTTTATTGAGTATTTTTGCATCGATACTCATAAGGGAAATTCGTCTATAGTTCTCTTTCTGTGTTGGGTCTTTATGTGGTTTAGGTATCAGAGTAATTGTGGCCTCATAGAATGAATTGGGTAGAGTACCTTCTGTTTCTATTTTGTGGAATAGTTTGAGGAGAATTGGAATTAGGTCTTCTTTGAAGGTCTGATAGAACTCTGCACTAAATCTATCTGGTCCTGGGCTTTTTTTTTTTTTTTTTTTTTTTTTTTGGTTGGGAGACCATTAATGACTACTTCTATTTCTTTAGGGGATATGGGACTGTTTAGATCATTAACCTAATTCTAATTTAATTTTGGTACCTGTTATCTGTCTAGGAATTTGTCCATTTCATCCAGGGTTTCCAGTTTTCTTTAGTATAGCCATTTGTAGTAGGATCTGATATATTTTGGATTTCCTCGTGTTCTGTTGTTATGTCTCCCTTTTCATTTCTTATTTTGTTAATTAGGATGCTGTCCCTGTCCCCTCTAGTCTGGCTAAGGGTTTATCTATCTTGTTGGTTTTCTCAGAGAACTGTTGATTCTTTTAATAATTCTTTTTGTTTCCACTTGGTTGCTTTCAGCCCTGAGTTTGATTATTTCCTGCCTTATACTCCTCTTGGGTGTATTTGGTTCCTTTTGTTCTAGAGCTTTTAGATTTACTGACAAGCTGTTAGTGTAGCTCTCTCCAGTATCTCTTCGGAGGTACTTAGAGTTTCCCTCTTAGGAATGCTTTCATTGCGTCCCATAAGTTTGGGTATGTTGTGGCTTCATTTTCATCAAACTCTAAAAAGTCCTTAATTTCTTTCTTTATTCCTTCCTTGACCAAGGTATCATTGAGAAGAGTGTTGTTCAGTTTCCACGTGAAGGTTGGCTTTCTATTGTTTATTTTGTTATTGAAGATCAGCCTTAGTCCATGGTGATCTGATAGGATGCATGGGACAATTTCAATATTTTTGTATCTGTTGAGGCCTGTTTTGTGTCCAATTATGTGGTCAATTTTGGAGAAGGTCCCATGAGGTGCTGAGAAGAAGGTATATCCTTTTGTTTTAGGATAAAATGTTCTGTAGAAATCTGTTAAATCCATTTGTTTCATAACTTCTGTTAGTTTCACTGTGTCCCTGTTTAGTTTCTGTTTCCAGGATCTGTCCATTTGAGCATAGATATTCAGAACTGAGAGTTCATCTTGAAAGATTTTATCTTTGATGTGTATGAAGTGCTCCTCCTTGTCTTTTTTGATAACTTTGGGTTGAAAGTCGATTTTATTCAATATTAGAATGGCTACCCAGCTTGTATCTTTGGACCATTTGCTTGGAGAATTGTTTTCCAGCCTTTTTACTCTGAGGTAGTGTCTGTCTTTTTCTCTGAGGTGGGTTTCCTGTAAGCAGCAAAATGTTGGGTCCTAGTTTTGTAGCCAGTCTGTTAGTCTATGTCTTTTTATTGGGGAATTGAGTCCATTGATGTTAAGAGATATTAAATAAAAGTAATTGTTGCGAGTGATCCGCCCTGCAGGGAGCGTCATCTTGGCTCCGGGGCTCCGCCAAACTTAGTCTGCAGAGGTGAGAGTGAGGACCACAGAGGCAGACAGCTTCTGGGACAGGCGGGAGCCACAGAGCCGCTGAGGCAGCACCCTTTTGGGGCTGCAGACATCCGGCAACCTCCCAGCTGGAAGACTGTATTCTGCCCTGCACAGGAGCCCTCTGCCTCAGGAGCAGGGAGCACATCTTGGAGCCAGGACTCCTCTGAACTTAGGAACGTAGTCTGCACAGCTGAGAGTGTGCACCACAGAAGCTAACAGCTTCTGTGACCTGCCAAAGCAACACAGCATCTGGGAAAGGTCCTGTTTTTGGCCTTCTTCTTCGGCCAGGAGAAGGTCCAAACGCCAGATATCTGTACACCTTCCCTTTAAGAGGAAAGCTTGTCAGCAGGGAGTGCTCTAACGACTGAAACTCAGAGGAGAGAGCCTGTCTCCCAGGTCTGCTGACAGACGATACTCAGAATCACCAGAAGAACAACCTCTGAACAGAGACAACTATAACAACTCCAGAGATTACCAGATGGCGAGAGGTAAACGTAAGAATCTTACTAACAGAAACCAAGACCACTCACCATCATCAGGACCCAGCACTCCCACTTTGCCCAGTCCAGGGCACCCCAACACACCTGAAAAGCTAGACCTGGATTTAAAAGCATATCTCATGATGATGATAGAGGAAATCAAGAAGGACTTTAAAGAACTACAGGAGAACATGGCTAAAGAGTTACAAGTCCTTAAAGAAAAACAGGAAAACACAACAAAACTGGTAGAAGTCCTTAAAGAGAAACAGGAAAACACATCCAATCAGATGATGGAAATGAACAAAACCATACTAGACCTAAAAAGGGAAGTAGACACAATAAAGAAAACCCAAAATGAGGCAACACTGGAGATAGAAACCCTATGAAAGAAATCTGGGACCATAGATGCGAGCATCAGCAACAGAATACAAGAGATGGAAGAGAGAATCTCAGGTGCAGAAGATTCCATAGAGAACATCGGCACAACAATCAAGGAAAATGGAAAATGCAAAAAGATCCTAACTCAAAACATCCAGGAAATACAGGACACAATGAGAAGACCAAACCTACGGATAATAGGAGTGGATGAGAATGAAGATTTTCAACTCAAAGGACCAGTAAACATCTTCAACAAAATTATAGAAGAAAATTTCCCAAATCTAAAGAAAGAGATGCCCATGAACATACAAGAAGCCTACAGAACTGCAAATAGGCTGGACCAGGGAAGAAATACCTCCCTACACATAATAATCAGAACAACAAATGCACTAAATAAAGATAGAATACTAAAAGCAGTAAGAGAAAAAGGCCAAGTAACACATAAAGGCAAGCCTATCAGAATTACACCAGATTTTTCACCAGAGACTATGAAAGCCAGAAGATCCTGGACAGATGTTATACAGACACTAAAAGAACACAAATTCCAGCCCAGGCTACTATACCCAGCCAAACTCTCAATTAACATAGATGGAGAAACCAAAGTATTCCACGACAAAACCAAATTCACACATTATCTCTCCACGAATCCAGCCCTTCAAAGGATAATAACAGGAAAAAACCAATACAAGGATGGGAACCACGCCCTAGAAACAACAAGAAGGTAATCCCTCAACAAACCTAAAAGAAGACAGCCACAAGAACAGAATGCCAACTTTAACAACAAAAATAACAGGAAACAACAATTACTTCTACTTAATATCTCTTAATATCAATGGACTCAACTCCCCGATAAAAAGACATAGACTAACAAACTGGCTACACAAACAAGACCCAACATTTTGCTGCTTACAGGAAACTCATCTTAGAGAAAAAGATAGACACTACTTCAGAATGAAAGGCTGGAAAACAATTTTCCAAGCAAATGGTATGAAGAAACAAGCTGGAGTAGCCATTCTAATATCTGATAAGATTGACTTCCAACCCAAAGTCATCAAAAAAGACAGGGAGGGGCACTTCATACTCATCAAAGGTAAAATCCTCCAAGAGGAACTATCAATCCTGAATATCTATGCTACAAATACAAAGGCAGCCTCATTCATTAAAGAAACTTTAGTAAATCTCAAAGCACACATTGCACCTCATACAATAATAGTGGGAGACTTCAACACACCACTTTCACCAATGGACAGATCATGGAAACAGAAACTAAACAGGGACACAGTGAAACTAACAGAAGTTATGGATCAAATGGATCTGGCAGATATCTACAGAACATTTTACCCTAAAACAAAAGGATATACCTTCTTCTCAGCACCTCATGGTACCTTCTCCAAAATTGACCACGTAATTGGTCACAAAACAGGCCTCAACAGATACAAAAATATTGAAATTGTCCCATGCATCCTATCAGATCACCATGGACTAAGGCTGATCTTCAATAACAAAATAAATAATAGAAAGCCAACCTTCACGTGGAAACTGAACAACACTCTTCTCAGTGATACCTTGGTCAAGGAAGGAATAAAGAAAGAAATTAAGGACGTTTTAGAGTTCAATGAAAATGAAGCCACAACATACCCAAACTTATGGGACGCAATGAAAGCATTTCTAAGAGGAAAACTCATAGCTCTGAGTGCCTCCAAAAGGAAACTAGAGAGAGCACACATTAGCAGCTTGACAACATACCTAAAAGAACTAGAACAAAAGGAAGCAAATTCACCCAAAAGGAGTAGATGGCAGGAAATAATCAAACTCAGGGGCGAAATCAATCAAGTGGAAACAAGAAGAACTATTCAAAGAATCAACCAATCAAGGAGCTGGTTCTTTGAGAAAATCAACAAGATAGATAAACCCTTAGCCAGACTCACTAGAGGGCACAGGGAAAGCATCCTAATTAACAAAATCAGAAATGAAAAAGGAGACATAACAACAGATCCTGAAGACATCCAAAACACCATCAGATCCTTCTACCAAAGGCTATACTCAACAAAACTGGAGAACCTGGATGAAATGGAGAAGTTCCTAGACAGATACCAGGTACCAAAGTTGAACCAAGATCAGGTTAATGATCTAAACAGCCCTATATCCCCCAAAGAAATAGAAGCAGTCATTAATAGTCTCCCAACCAAAAAAAGCCCAGGACCAGATGGGTTTAGTGCAGAGTTCTATCAGACCTTCAAAGAAGATCTAATCTCAGTTCTTCACAAACTATTCCACAAAATAGAAAGAGAAGGTACTCTACCCAACTCATTCTATGAAGCCACAATTACTCTGATACCTAAACCACAAAAAGACCCAACAAAGATAGAAAACTTCAGACCAATATCCCTTATGAATATTGATGCAAAAATACTCAATAAAGTTCTTGCTAACTTAATCCAAGAACACATCAAAACAATCATCCATCCTGACCAAGTAGGTTTCATCCCAGGGAAGCAGGGATGGTTCAATATATGGAAATCCATCAACGTAATCCAGCATATAAACAAACTCAAAGACAAAAACCACATGGTCGAGTAGGGCCACAGGCCTCATCCGGCGGATCAGCGCCGGGGTAGCAGGAGCGCAGGGTTGCCTGACACCCGCCAGCTACCCACGACCCCCGCCGCAGGATTTTGGGACTGCTGGTGAGTGGAACACAGCTTCTGTTCCAGTCCAATCACGCGGGACCTGAGACTGCTCTGGTTGGGGAGAGAGAAATCCGGCCTACATAGGGCCACAACCCTCTTCCGGTCAGAAAAGCACCAGGGCAGCTGGGGCGCAGGGTCGGCTGACACTCACCAGCTACCCACAACACCCACCACAGGATCTTAAGACTTCTGGAGAGTGGAACACAGCTTCTGCTCCAATCCAATTGCACGCGGGACCAGAGACTGCATTAGTTAGGGAAGCAGAAAAACGGCCTGAGTAGGACCACAGGCCTCTTCCGGCTGGACCAGCACCGGGGTACCGTCAGCTACCCACGACCCCCGCCGCAGGATTTAGAGACTGCTGGTGAGTGGAACACAGCTTCTGCTCCAATCTTTAAACAGTGACAACGATAACAACTAACCCCAGAGATTACCAGATGGCGAAAGGTAAACGTAATAATCTTACTAACAGAAACCAAGACCACTCACCATCATCAGAACCCAGCACCCCCACTTCGCCCAGTCCAGGGCACCCCAACACACCGGAAAAGCTAGACACGGATTTAAAAGCATATCTCCTGATGATGATAGAGAACTTCAAGAAGGACTTTAATAACACACTTAAAGAAATGCAGGAGAACACTGCTAAACAGGCAGAAGACAATAAAGAGAAAGCACAAAAATCCCTTAAAGAATTGCAGGAGAACACTGCTAAAGAGTTACAAATCCTTAAAGAAAAACACGATAACATAATCAAACAGGTAGAAGTCCTTACAGAAAAACAGGAAAACACATCCAAACAGATGATGAAAATGAACAAAACCATACTAGACCTAAAAAGGGAAGTAGACACAATAAAGAAAACCCAAAATGAGGCAACACTGGAGATAGAAACCCTAGGAAAGAAATCTGGAACCATAGATACGAGCATCAGTAACAGAATACAAGAGATGGAAGAGAGAATCTCAGGTGCAGAAGATTCCATAGAGAACATCAGCAGAACAATCAAGGAAAATGTAAAATGCAAAAAGATCCTAACTCAAAACATCCAAGAAATACAGGACGCAATGAGAAGACCAAACCTACGGATAATAGGAGTGGATGAGAATGAAGATTTTCAACTCAAAGGACCAGCAAACATCTTCAACAAAATTATAGAAGAAAACTTCCCAAATCTAAAGAAAGAGATGCCCATGAACATACAAGAAGCCTACAGAACTCCAAATAGACTGGACCAGAAAAGAAATACCTCCCGACACATAATAATCAGAGCAACAAATGCTCTAAATAAAGATAGAATACTAAAAGCAGTAAGAGAAAAAGGCCAAGTAACATATAAAGGCAAGCCTATCAGAATTACTCCAGATTTTTCACCAGAGACTATGAAAGCCAGAAGATCCTGGACGGATGTTATACAGACACTAAAAGAACACAAATTCCAGCCCAGGCTACTATACCCAGCCAAACTCTCAATTAACATAGATGGAGAAACCAAAGTATTCCATGACAAAAACAAATTCACACATTATCTCTCCATGAATCCAGCCCTTCAAAGGATAATAACAGAAAAAAACCAATACAAGGACAGAAACCACGCCCTAGAAACAACAAGAAGGTAATCCCTCAACAAACCTAAAAGAAGACAGCCACAAGAACAAAATGCCAACTTTAACAACAAAAATAACAGGAAACAACAATTACTTTTCCTTAATATCTCTTAATAACAATGGACTCAACTACCCGATAAAAAGACATAGACTAACAAACTGGCTACACAAACAAGACCCAACATTTTGCTGCTTACAGGAAACTCATCTCAGAGAAAAGGATAGACACTACCTCAGAATGAAAGGCTGGAAAACAATTTTCCAAGCAAATGGCATGAAGAAACAAGCTGGAGTAGCCATTCTAATATCTGATAAGATTGACTTCCAACCCAAAGTCATTAAAAAAGAGAGGGAGGGACACTTCATACTCATCAAAGGTAAAATCCTCCAAGAGGAACTATCAATCCTGAATATCTATGCTCCAAATACAAAGGCAGCCACATTCATTAAAGAAACTTTAGTAAAGCTCAAAGCACACATTGCACCTCATACAATAATAGTGGGAGACTTCAACACACCACTTTCACCAATGGACAGATCATGGAAACAGAAACTAAACAGGGACACAGTGAAACTAAGAGAAATTATGAATCAAATGGATCTGGCAGATATCTACAGAACATTCTATCCTAAAACAAAAGGATATACCTTTTTCTCAGCACCTCATGGTACCTTCTCCAAAATTGACCACATAATTGGTCACAAAGCAGGCCTCAACAGATATAAAAATATTGAAATTGTCCCATGCATCCTATCAGATCACCATGGACTAAGGCTGATCTTCAATAACAAAATAAATAATAGAAAGCCAACCTTCACGTGGAAACTGAACAACACTCTTCTCAATGATACCTTGGTCAAGGAAGGAATAAGGAAAGAAATTAAGGACTTTTTAGAGTTCAATGAAAATGAAGCCACAACATACCCAAACTTATGGGATGCAATGAAAGCATTTCTAAGAGGAAAACGCATAGCTATGAGTGCCTCCAAAAGGAAACTAGAGAGAGCACATATTAGCAGCTTGACAACACACCTAAAAGCACTAGAACAAAAGGAAGCAAATTCACCCAAGAGGAGTAGACGGCAGGAAATAATCAAACTCAGGGGTGAAATCAACCAAGTGGAAACAAGAAAAACTATTCAAAGAATCAACCAATCAAGGAGCTGGTTCTTTGAGAAAATCAACAAGATAGATAAACCCTTAGCCAGACTCACTAGAGGCCACAGGGAAAGCATCCTAATTAACAAAATCAGAAATGAAAAAGGAGACATAACAACAGATCCTGAAGACATCCAAAACACCATCAGATCCTTCTACCAAAGGCTATACTCAACAAAACTGGAGAACCTGGATGAAATGGAGAAGTTCCTAGACAGATACCAGGTACCAAAGTTGAATCAAGATCAGGTTAATGATCTAAACAGCCCTATATCCCCCAAAGAAATAGAAGCAGTCATTAATAGTCTCCCAACTAAAAAAAGCCCAGGACCAGATGGGTTTAGTGCAGAGTTCTATCAGACCTTCAAAGAAGATCTAATCCCAGTTCTTCACAAACTATTCCACAAAATAGAAACAGAAGGTACTCTACCCAACTCATTCTATGAAGCCACAATTACTCTGATACCTAAACCACAAAAAGACCCAACAAAGATAGAAAACTTCAGACCAATATCCCTTATGAATATTGATGCAAAAATCCTCAATAAAGTTCTTGCTAACCGAATCCAAGAACACATCAAAACAATCATCCATCCTGACCAAGTAGGTTTCATCCCAGGGATGCAGGGATGGTTCAATATACGGAAATCCATCAACGTAATCCAGTATATAAACAAACTCAAAGACAAAAACCACATGGTCATCTCGTTAGATGCGGAAAAAGCATTTGACAAGATCCAACACCCATTCATGATAAAAGTCTTGGAAAGATCAGGAATTCAAGGCCCATACCTAAACATGATAAAAGCAATCTACAGCAAACCAGTAGCCAACATCAAAGTAAATGGTGAGAAGCTTGAAGCAATCCCTCTAAAATCAGGGACTAGACAAGGCTGTCCACTTTCTCCATACCTATTCAACATTGTACTTGAAGTCCTAGCCAGAGCAATTCGACAACAAAAGGAGATCAAAGGGATACAAATTGGAAAAGATGAAGTCAAAATATCACTTTTTGCAGATGATATGATAGTATATATAAGTGACCCTAAAAATTCCACCAGAGAACTCCTAAGCCTGATAAACAGCTTCGGTGAAGTAGCTGGATATAAAATTTAACTCAAACAAATCAATGGCCTTTCTCTACACAAAGAATAAACAGGCTGAGAAAGAAATTAGGGAAACAACACCCTTCTCAATAGTCACAAATAATATAAAATATCTTGGCGTGACTCTAACTAAGGAAGTGAAAGATCTGTATAATAAAAACTTCAAGTCTCTGAAGAAAGAAATTATAGAAGATCTCAGAAGATGGAAAGATCTCCCATGCTCATCGATTGGCAGGATCAACATTGTAAAAATGGCTATCTTGCCAAAAGCAATCTACAGATTCAATGCAATCCCCATCAAAATTCCAAATCAATTCTTCAATGAATTAGAAAGTGCAATCTGCAAATTCATCTGGAATAACAAAAAACCTAGGATAGCAAAAACTCTTCTCAAGGATAAAAGAACCTCTGGTGGAATCACCATGCCGGACCTAAAGCTCTACTACAGAGCAATTGTGATAAAAACTGCATGGTACTGGTATAGTGACAGACAAATAGACCAATGGAATAGAATTGAAGACCCAGAAATGAACCCACACACCTATGGTCACTTGATCTTCGACAAGGGAGCTAAAAACATCCAGTGGAAGAAAGACAGCATTTTCAACAAATGGTGCTGGCACAACTGGTTGTTAACATGTAGAAGAATGCGAATCGATCCATTCCTATCTCCTTGTACTAAGGTCAAGTCTAAGTTGATCAAGGAATTTCACATAAAACCAGAGACACTGAAACTTATAGAGGAGAAAGTGGGGGAAAGCCTTGAAGATATGGGCACAGGGGAAAAATTCCTGAATAGAAAAGTAATGGCTTGTGCTGTAAGATCGAGAATTGACAAGTGGGACCTCATGAAACTACAAAGCTTCTGCAAGGCTAAAGACACCATCAATAAGACAAAAAATCCACCAACAGATTGGGAAAGGATCTTCACCTATCCTAAATCAGATAAGGGACTAATATCCAATATATATAAAGAACTCAAGAAGGTGGACTCCAGAAAGTCAAATAACCCCATTAAAAAATGGGGCTCAGAACTGAACAAAGAATTCTCACCTGAGGAATACCGAATGGCAGAGAAGCACCTGAAAAAATGTTCAACATCCTTAATCATCAGGGAAATGCAAATCAAAACAACCCTGAGATTCCACCTCACACCAGTCAGAATGGCTAAGATCAAAAATTCAGGTGACAGCAGATGCTGGCGAGGATGTGGAGAAAGAGGAACACTCCTCCATTGTTGGTGGGATTACAAGCTTGTACAACCACTCTGGAAATCAGTCTGGCGGTTCCTCAGAAAATTGGACATAGTACTACCGGAGGATCCAGCAATACCTCTCCTGGGCATATATCCAGAAGATGTCCCAACCGGTAAAAAGGTCACATGCTCCACTATGTTCATAGCAGCCCTATTTATAATAGCCAGAAGGTGGAAAGAACCCAGATGTCCCTCAACAGAGGAATGGATACAGAAATTATGGTACATTTACACAATGGAGTACTATTCAGCTATTAAAAAGAATGAATTTATGAAATTCCTAGCCAAATGCATGGACCTTGAGGGCATCATCTTGAGTGAGGTAACACAATCACAAAGGAACTCACACAATATGTATTCACTGATAAGTGGATATTAGCCCAAAACTTAGGATATCCAAGATATAAGATACAATTTGCTAAATGCATGAAACTCAAGAAGAATGAAGACCAAAATGTGGACACTGTGCCCCTTCTTAGAATTGGGAACAAAACACCCATGGAAGGAGTTACAGAGACAAAGCTTGGAGCTGTGATGAAAGGATGGACCATCTAGAGACTGCCATATCCAGGGATCCATCCCATAATCAGCTTCTAAACGCGGACACCATTGCATACACTAGCAAGATTTTGCTGAAAGGACCCAAAGATAGCTGTCTCTTGTGAGACTATGCAGGGGCCTAGCAAACACAGAAGTGGATGCTCACAGTCAGCTATTGGATGTATCACAGGGCTCCCAATTGAGAAGCTAGAGAAAGTACCCAAGGAGCTAAAGGGATCTTCAACCCTATAGTTGGAACAACATTATGAACTAACCAGTACCCTGGAGCTCTTGTCTCTAGCTGCATATATATCGAAAGATGGCCTAGTCGGCCATCACTGGAAAGAGAGGCCCATTGGACTTGCAAACTTTATATGCCCCAATACAGGGGAATGCCAGGGCCAAAAGAATGGGAATGGGTGGGTAGGGAAATGGAGGGGGGGAGTATGGGGGACTTTTGGGATAGCATTGGAAATGTAATTGAGGAAAATACATAATAAAAAAATTTTGATAAAAAAAAGTAATTGTTGCTTCCTTTTGTTTTTGTTGTTAGAGTTGGGATTCTGTTCTTGTGGCTGTCTTCTTTTAGGTTTGTTGAAGGATTACTTTCTTGCTTTTTCTAGGGCATAATTTCCATTCTTGTGTTGGAGTTTTCCCTTTATTATCCTTTGAAGGACTGGATTTGTGGAAAGATACTGTGTGAATTTTGTTTTGTCATGGAAAACTTTGTTTTCTCCGTCTATGGTAATTGAGAGTTTTGCTGGGTATAGTAGCCTGGGCTGGCATTTGTGTTCTCTTAGAATCTGTATAACTTCTGTCCAGGATCTTCTGGCTTTCATAGTCTCTGGTGAGAAGTCTGGTGTAATTCTAATAGATCTGTCTTTATATTTTACTTGACCTTTGTCCCTTAATGCTTTTAATATTCTATCTTCATTTAGTGCATTTGTTGTTCTGATTACCATGTGTCAGGAGGAATTTCTTTTCTGGTCCAGGCTATTTGGAGTTCTGTAGGCTTCTTGTATGTTCATGGGCATCTCTTTCCTTAGGTTAGGGAAGTTTTCTTCTATAATTTTTTTGAAGACTGGCCCTTTAAGTTGAAAATCTTCATTCTCATCTATACCTATTATCCGTAGGTTTGGTCTTCTCATTGTGTCCTGGATTTCCTGGATGTTTTGAGTTAGGATCTTTTTGCATTTTGCATTTTCTTTGATTGTTGTGTCCATGTTCTCTATGGAATCTTCTGCACCTGAGATTCTCTCTTCCATCTCTTATATTCTGTTGCTGATGCTTGCATCTATGGTTCCTGATTTCTTTCCTAGGGTTTCTGTCTCCAGAGTTGTCTCCCTTTGGATTTTCTTTATTTTTTCTACTTCCATTTTTAGATCTTGGATGATTTTGTTCAATTCCATCACCTGTTTGGTTGTGTTTTCCTGTAATTCGTTAAGGAATTTTTATGTTTCTTTTTTAAGGACTTCTACCTGTTTAGCAGTGTTTTTCTGTAATTCTTTAAGGGATTTTTGTGCTTGCTCTTTAAGGCCTTCTACTTGTTTATCTGTGTTCTCCTGTATTTCTTTAAGTGAGTTATTAATGTCCTTCTTAAAATCCTCTACCAGCATCATGAGATATGATTATAAATCAGAATCTTGCTTTTCAGGTGTGTTGGGGTATCCAGGACTCACTGTGTTGGGGGTGCTGTGTTCTGATGATGGTGAGTGGCATTTGTGTTCTCTTAGAGTCTGTATAACTTCTGTCCAGGATCTTCTGGCTTTCATAGTCTCTGGTGAGAAGTCTGGTGTAATTCTAATAGATCTGTCTTTATATTTTACTTGACCTTTGTCCCTTACTGCTTTTAGTATTCTATCTTCATTTAGTGCATTTGTTGTTCTGATTACCATGTGTCAGGAGGAATTTCTTTCTTTTCTGGTCCAGGCTATTTGGAGCACCTAGTCCTCACTAATACAAATGTGGGAGGAAAATAAAAATGCCTTTGGGAGCACTAGGCATATTCCTTATCTTGATCATGATGTCTTCATTGGTTTATGCTTAAGTTCAAATGCATCTAATCATACTGTGTAAATATATGCAGTTCAGTGTTTCTCAATTACACTTCCTTTATGCTCTTCTTTATGTCTCTTTTGCTAATAATACTTTTTGATCACATTGAGGGCTTCACAATCACAATATTTAACTATGCCCATGTATTCGTGCTTCCTCAAATAAAATTCATTGACACAAAGTAGTTTGGAAGCCCTTACTGCAGGGCCTGAGTAGTTCTACAAAGTGAGTCTAGGAATATTTCCCAATATACATGCATTTATTCTGAAATATAGGAATCAAACAAGAAATGAAAATCATAACATAGTAAGAAGAAAGTTAAGAAAGAGAACCACACATGATAGGGACCACATGAGAATTTTTTCATTTGACCAAATGTTTTGTGTTTTTGTGGAGTTCAATGATACTTTTAAAAAAAATGAAAGAATTTTAAGAATTTGTATTTTGAATACTAATTTAAATCAAATAATTTTAAAAGATCTAGCCACATTGGATTCCGTACTTGATAATTATGAGGATGGTAAACACCTAAGCATTGGTTCTTAACTGTAAACTCAGGTATTGCCTCCATGCAATGCCAAGCCTAGCATATTCACAACAGTAATGTCTAATATAGGCTAATACTTAAGATAGAAAGGTCCTATTGCCTACTGTACCTTCCAATTCCCCATGGGAATATTTATTTATTTATTTATTTATTTATTTATTTATTATTTTTCAATGAAGAAAGCAAGGCTGCGAGTCCTAAACCTGTTGTGTTTTTCTTTCTTTCTTTTTTTAAATTGGGTATTTATTTCATTTACATTTCCAATGCAATCCCAAGAGTCCCCACACGCTCCCCCATCCACTCCCCCACCCACCCACTCCCACTTCTTGGCCCTGTCATTCCCCTGTACTGAGGCATATACAGTTTGCAAGACCAATGGGCCTCTCTTTCCACTGATGGCTGACTAGGCGATCTTCTGATTCATATGCAGCTAGAGACACGAGCTCGGGGGGTGGGTACTGGTTAGTTCATATTGTTGTTCCACCTATAGGATTGTGGATCCCTTTAGCTCCTTGGGTACTTTCTCTAGCTCCTCCACTGGGGACCCTGTGATCCATCCAATAGCTGACTGTGAGCATCCTCTTCTGTGTTTGCTAGGCCATGGCATAGTCTCACAAGAGACAACTATATCTGGGACCTTTCAGCAAAATCTTGCTAGTGTATGCAATGGTGTCAGCGTTTGGAAGCTGATAATGGGATGGATCCCCAATATGGCAGTCTCTAGATGGTCCATCCTTTCATCTCAACTCCAAACGTTGTCTCTGTAACTCCTTCCATGGGTGTTTTGTTCCCAATTCTAAGGGGCAAAGTGTCCACACTTTGGTCTTCTTTCTTCTTGAGTTTCATGTGTTTAGCAAATTGTATTTTATATCTTGGGTATTCTAAGTTTCTGGGCTAATATCCAATTATCAGTGAGTGCATATTGTGTGAGTTCCTTTGTGATTGGGTTACCTCACTCAGGATGATGCCCTCCAGGTCCATCCATTTGCCTAGGAATTTCATAAATTCATTCTTTTTAATAGCTGAGTAGTACTCCATTGTGTAAATGTGCCACATTTTCTGTATCCATTCCTCTGTTGAGGGGCATCTGGGTTCTTTCCAGCTTCTGGCTATTATAAATAAGGCTGCTATGAACATAGTGGAGCATGTGTCCTTCTTGCCGGTTGGAACATCTTCTGGATATATGCCCAGGAGAAGCTGGAAGCAATCCCACTAAAATCAGGGACTAGACAAGTCTGCCCACTTTCTCCCTACCTATTCAACATTGTACTTGAAGTCCTAGCCAGAGCAATTCAACAACAAAAGGAGATCAAGGAGATACATATTGGAAAGGAAGAAGTCAAAATATCACTCTTTGCAGATGATATGATAGTATTTATAAGTGACCCTAAAAATTCCAGCAGAGAACTCCTAAGCATGATAAACAGCTTTAATGAAGTAGCTGGATATAAAATTAACTCAAACAAGTCAATGCCCTTTCTGTACACAAAGGATAAACAGGCTGAGAAAGAAATTAGGGAAACAACACCCTTCTCAATAGTCAGAAATAATATAAAATACCTTGGCGTGACTCTAACTAAGGAAGTGAAAGATCTGTATGATAAGAACTTCAAGTCTCTGAAGAAAGAAATTAAAGATTGGCAGGATCAATATAGTAAAAATGGCTATCTTGCCAAAAGCAATCTACAGATTCAATGCAATCCCCATCAAAATTCCCACTCAATTCTTCAATGAATTAGAAAGGGCAATCTGCAAATTCATCTGGAATAACAAAAAACTAGGATAGCAAAAACTCTTCTCAAGTATAAAAGAACCTCTGGTGGAATCACAATGCCTGACCTAAAGCTGTACTATAGAGCAATTGTGATAAAAACTGCATGGTACTGGTATAGCTACAGACAAGTAGACCAATAGAATAGAATTGAAGACCCAGAAAAGACAGCATTTTCAACAAATGGTACTGGTACAACTGGCAGTTATCATGTAGAAGAATGCGAATTGACCCATTCCTATCTCCTTGTACTAAGGTCAAATCTAAGTGGATTAAGGAATTCTACATAAAACCAGAGACACTGAAACTTATAGAGGAGAAAGTAGGGAAAATCCTTGAAGATATGGGTACAGGGGGGAAATTCCTGAATAGAACAGCAATGGCTTGTGCTGTAAGATTGAGAATAGACAAATGGGATCTCATAAAATTGCAAAGCTTCTGCAAGGCAAAAGACACCGTCAATAAGATAAAAAGACCACCAACAGATTGGGAAAGGATCTTTACCTATCCTAAATCAGATAGGGGACTAATATCCAGTATATATAAAGAACTCAAGAAGGTGGACTCCAGAAAATCAACCCCATTAAAAAATGGGGCTCAGAGCTAAACAAAGAATTCTCACCTGAGGAATACCGAATGGCAGAGAAGCACCTGAAAAAATGTTCAGCATCCTTAATCATCAGGGAAATGCAAATCAAAACAACCCTGAGATTCCACCTCACACCAGTCAGAATGGCTAAGATCAAAAATTCAGGTGACAGCAGATGCTGGCGAGGATGTGGAGAAAGAGGAACACTCCTCCATTGCTGGTGGGATTGCAAGCTTTTACAACCACTCTGGAAATCAGTCTGGCGATTCCTCAGAAAATTGGACATAGTACTACAGGAAGATCCAGCAATACCTCTCCTGTTGTGCTTTTCAAAATTAAACAGTGACAGAATAAATTATAACACAGGATAGAATTAAGATCAATGGGCTTAAAGTAACTTATCAGTCTTATAAACAGAATCCTAACTTTATTTCCCTGATTCTCACCTTTCTTGTCTTTGGGAATAAATGCTTAACAGTTTTTTTAAGTGCTAGAAACACTACCCAGAAAATGGCACCTAAAATTTTTAGGAGCAAGTTCAGTAACTGTTAGCTAGCATTAATAATAATAACACAGTAATAGTTTCCTTGTTCTTTACATAAATAATGTCACTGACTTTCTTAAATCTCTGTTTATGTATGGAAATATGGTATTTGACCATGTTATTATCTCTTAGTGGGCCCATATTCTCCAACTATAAAGAGTTTAGGTCCGAGGTTCTGATTTCAACTGTGGCCCATAAACCATAAAAAGAAGATTGCAGTAAGTGACTGTGTTTCAATGAGTTCATCATACCCCTTACTTTATATGCAAAATTGTCTTTGACCTTACCATTCTCTGTGTGTGTGTGTGTGTGTGTGTGTGTGTGTGTGTGTGTGTCTGTGTGTAGTTGGGAAAGAAACCAAGAAACATACAGTGTCTATGAAAATAGATCACACCAGTTTTAAGGTAAATAAAACATTTCTGACAAAGCAACTCTCTCTTTGGGACATTTGTTTAATCTTGCTCTGTGCTGAAAAAACATGACAGAAAGCATTACACTGCAAGGAGGTGTGGGTACTCACAGTAGGGGGTGAGATTCTAGGCACAAAATGAATTAAAAGGAAGGCTTGCTATTTAGGGAAAACTTTAATGAGCTTTGGAGAAAAGAAATGGGGGAGTTGCCACAGCTGTCTAATACAGTGTCATAAGGATTTATATCTTGCCATACTTGGTAACTTATTGGAATCATAGAGAGAATGAAAAGGTCTGACAGCTTGTCATCTGTAATTAAGCCCACATATTAATTAACAGAGAAACTAACTAACAAACTCTAACTCTGAAAGGGGCCAATCTTAAATTATAGGTCCAACAAACTTAGTTGCACTTGTAGGAAGAAGAGAATATAAGACAAAAATCCCTAAGGTCCATACAATGACCTTTAATCTCAAGTGATAAGTCTCAAGGCCACTCTAGGCAATACCTAGCACTGTCATTTTTATAAACCAATATACTTTCTAACTGCAGTATAAATACTTGCCTTTATATGCACAGATAATTATAGCCTTTGTTCCTCATCAATAAATCTTCCTTTTGCAAGAGATGGGGACAATTACAGAAAGTCACAACTGGTTAAAATGCAGAGATCATCTTACCATGGGGTGCCTAAAACCCAGCTGACATATCTACAACACAGCAGAAAGATTCTAAGAGCCAAGGACTAGGATTTCTTGTGTAAGGATTTGTCTTCTATCTAGGACAGGGAAGCTGCACCCTTGAAACATCAACAAATGGCTGCCTTAATAAGATGTGAACAGTGACAACAGCAGATGACATCCCAAAATGGATGGGGGAAATCTCACAAGGCACCACCCATAGATGAAAAGATAAGAGCTACAAGCAATCAGTGGCTAATGAATGAGGTGAGGAAAATTAGTTTTCTCTAGGGACAATCTCCCTATGACAGGCTTATCCAATCACAAGTGGCACAAGTGGTGAACCTAAATGGATTCATCAAGCTCTGTGTGTGCATGTGCCTGTGTGAATAATAGTTAAAGAAGATGTAAGTTTGGGAGGAGGTTGGAGTCATGGGAGGAGTTGTTCAGTAAGAGGAAGGGGTGACTATAAGGTAAATACAGTACTCATGATGTGGGGGGGGGGCTCTAGACTGTACCAGAGACTTGGGAGGTGAGAGACTCTCAAGACTCAATGGGAATGACCTTAGCCAAAATTCCCTACAGAGGCAAGAGTGAACTTGAAGAGTCCACCTCCAGTAGATACATGGAGCCTTAAGAGGAGGGATGGGGTTACTAACCCACAGTCAAAATGTCTGACCAGAAGTGCTCCTGCCTAAAAGAACTGCAGGGACAAAAATGGAGAGGAGACTAAGGGAAAGGAAGTCCAGTGACAAGCCCATCTCATGGGTGGGCATCAAACCCTGACACTGATGCTACAATGTACTTACAGACAGGAGACTAGCATGGCTGTCCTCTGAGAGGCCCAACAAGCAGCTGACCAAAACAAATGCAGATACTTACTCCCAACCAATGGACTGAACTCAGACCTCTGTGGTTGAATTAGGGAAAGGCTGGAAGAAGTTGAGGAGGAAGGTGGACCCATAGGAAGACCAGTAGTCTCCTAACCTGGACCCCTGAGATCTCTCAGACATGGAGCCACCAACCAGAAGCATACAGTAGCCAGTCTGAGGCCCCTGACACAAATATAGCAGAGGTCTGCCTGGTCAGGCCTTTGTGGGAGAAGATGCATTTAATCCTCAGGAGATTTGAGGCTCCATGGAAGGAGGAGACTGGGTGAGGACTCACCCTTTCAGAGACAAGGGGGAAGAAGAATGGGATGAGGAAATGTGGGAGAGGGGACTGAGGGGCCAAAGACTTGAATGTAAATAAAATAATTAAAATAAAATTCTCAGAAAAAAAAGTTAAATTTAAAATAAAGTCTCAAGGCCAACCTACAAGTTTGAAATCAGTCTCTAGACACAAAAGCCTGTATTCTCAATCTTGGGAAAGTCAAAGTAAATTATATTAAATAAATTTATTCCCCAAATATTCAGCAAGAATTTCTTTACATCATGCATGGGCCTAGACACCAAAAACACCAAGGACAAAAAAAGTACTTGCTCTCATAGGATTTATATTCTCATTAGAAAATAGACAATATAGAAGAAATAAGACAGTATGTATACATATATTTGCACATATATGCATGTGAGTTTATGAGCCTAGAGAATACATATGTTACATTATAATATGATAAATATATAATGTATTATATAATATATAATATTATATAAATATATAATAAATAATATCTGAAAGTCTCTTCTGTAACTTTTTTCAAACCTTTTTCTTTTCTGATGACATGAGAGTCTTTTTTAAATTTAATTTTATTTTTAATTTATTTTTTACACTCCATATTCCATTCCCCGCCCCACCATCCACCGTCCATCTACTACACATCCTACACCTCCTCCCCACCCACCCTGTCTCCACATGGATGCCCCCACCCCCACCTGACCTCTAAACTCCCTGGGGCCTCCAGTCTCTTGAGGGTTAGGTGCATCATCTCTGAATGAACACAGACCCAACAGTCCTCTACTGTATGTGTGTTGGGAGACTTATATCAGCTGGTGTATGTGGTCTGTTTGGTGGTCCAGTGTTTGAGAGATCTCAGGGGTCCAGGTTAATTGAGATTGCTGATCCACCTACAGGATCGCCCTTCTCCTCAGCTTCTTTCAGCCTTCCCTAATTCAACAACAGAGGTCAGTTGCTTCTGTCCATTGGTTGGGTACAAATATCTCCACCTGATTCTTTCAGCTGCTTGTTGGGTCTTTCAGAGGGCAATCATGATAGATCCCTTTTTGTGAGTGCTCCATAGCCTCAGTAATAGTGTCAGGCCTTGGGACCTCCCCTTGAGCTGGATCCCACTTTGGACCTGTCGCTGGACCTTCTTTTCCTAGGCTCCTCTCCATTTCCATCCCTTTAATTCTTTCAGACAGGAACAATTATGGGTCAGAGATGTGACTGTGGGATGGCAACCCCATCCCTCATTTGATGCCCTGTCTTCCTGCTGGTGGTGGACTCTATAAGTTCCCTCTCCCTACTCTCGGGCATTTCATCTAATATCCATCCCTCCCTCTGAGTCCTGGAAGTCTCTTCCCAGGTCTCTGGTGTATTCTAGGGTTTCCCCCAACCTCCTATTCCCTGAGGTTGCCTGTTTCCATTCTTTCTGCTGGCCCTTAGGGCTTCAGTCCTTTTCCCTCACCCAATACCAGATCAGGTTCCCCTCTCCCCCTCACTTCTCTCCACCCCACCCACTTTCCCTCCCAGGTCCCTCCCTCCCTTCCTGCTTGTGATTGCTTTCTTCTGTCTCCCAAGTGGGATTGAGGTGTCCTCAGATGGGCACTTCAGCTTGTTGACTAATTTGAGTTCTGTGGACTGTATCTTGGGTATTCTGTACTTTTTTTTCTTTTTGGCTAATATCCACTTATTTGTGAGTACATATCATTCGTGTCCTTTTGGGTCTCAGTTATCTCACCCAGGATGATATTTTCTAGTTCCATCCATTTGCCTGCAAAACTTGGGATGTCCTCGTTCTTAATAGCTGAGTAGTATTCCATTGTGTAAATGAACCACATTTTCTGTATCCATTCTTCTGTCTTGGGACATCTATGCTGTTGCCAGCTTCTGGGTATCACAAATAAGGCCACTATGAACATAGTGGAACACATGCCCCTGTGGCATGTAGAGCATCTTTTGGGTATATTTCAAAACCCAACTATACCACTTAGCATGTGTCTTGCCTCAGCTCTTGTGTCTGTCTCACCTGACATCACTCTGTCAGTCAGCCCAAGTCCGAAGAAGCAGCAAAAAACTACAGCACACCACCAGAAGTTTTTGGTGCATTTCTCTCTATGGAGTCCCAACAAATTCAGCTCAACTACATAATGAAAGTTGGACCAATACATGTGTGTCATTAGCAAAGAATCCTTCATCATGTGTCCTTTCATGTGCTTGCTTTAGCAGAACATCCTCTCTTATGTCTGCTTCAGCAAAATGTTCCTTCACAAGTCTGCCTTAGATTTTCACACCTGTGTCCATTTTAACGAAATGTTCCTTTATATGTTTGCCCCAGCAAAACACCATCCAATCGACTTTCCAAAGAACCCTTAATTTCTACTTTACAAGGCTATTCTTGGCATGCTTAAGGAACACATAAGAGGTATTATGTGGCTGGATCAATTGATTAATAAGAACCTTAGTACGATATTACACAGAGACCTATAGCTCACAATAAGGAATGTGAGTTTTATTTTGAGTGAAATATAATTTACGTTATGAAGATGGTTTCATTGCTTGTTTTGTTTTAGATTGGGTTTTCTGTTGTTGTTTTGTTGATGGTTGGTTGATTTTGACTTTTTGAGACAGGATTTTACTAAGTAGCCAAAGTCAGCCTCAAACACACAATCCTCCTGCAACAGCCTCCTTATTGCTAGGATCACAGGTGTACATAAACACTCTAGGTTCATTAAAGAGTTTTAAAGAGAAGTATAAAAAACATGACTTAAGTGATCACAGCATTACACTGAACTAGAGTAAGGACAGAACAAGAAAACAACTGTTGTGTACTCTGAGAGTACCATGGCTTTTGCCATCTATGAAATAAGACTTGCTGTGGTTGCATTTACAAGTCTTGTCAGTACAAGACTGGGCCCACTAAAATTCCTTTATGAAAGGGGATGATGTCATAAAGCTTGAAAGACAGTAACGTGAACAAATTCACACCACTCCAAAGGACATATAAGCAGTTAACAATTGTTTAGGAGACTTTTTTCCAATGGTACAGCTCTAAGTCATCTATGCTTTATAAGCCTAGTAAAGTCATTGATGCATTAGACTATTCTTACGTAGGATCATCTCTTTCTTCTACTGGTGGTGCCCTATCTTGAATGAATAGATATTTGTTTTTATCTCCCCAGGAAAATTAAACAATAACATAGGGAATAATTTTAGTAATCCAAATTAGAAATGACCATATCTGGAACCAAGATGGTAGCAATGGAAAAGGAAAGTTCTTATAAGATATTAAATACACAGTGTTTTGTTCAGATAGGGTTTCTTGTATTCCAGATTATCCTTGAACTCAATATATAACTGTAGATGACTATGACCCTGAACTCCTGATCCTTCTGCCTCTCCTCAAATTTCAGATGTACAGCAACATACTCATCTTAAGACAGTGGAGGTATTTTGAGGATTTTGGTAATTTCATGTTCTATTGAATAGAAAAACCAAAACTGACTACAAAGCTTTTAGAAGTGAACAACTAGATTAGCATTGTCATATTTTAACAAAGAAAGATTATGTAAGAAATGTATTTGACAATGAATTGAGGAAACCTAGGAACAGCAGAGGTGGCCTTCGGAGTATACCAGTCAAATGGTCAGCCCTGAATACATACGTACACGTAATATAGACTGAGCAGGTTATATTTATATGCAATATAAATACAATTATCATAAATGCAATTAAAGAAAAATATGCCATGAATTTAAGAGAAAGCAAAAGGTAATGGGAGAGATTGAAGGAAGGAAATGGAAGGCAAGAAATTATGTAATCATAATTTAAAAAATGAAAATATAATAGAAGCAAAATGTGTTTGTGGAATAAGGGTATATGCACATATGTATGTTCAGCAGCTAAAACTGTGACAAATGTGATCTTAAAATTACTGTGCTGGGGCTGAAGAGCTAGCTCAGCCTATAAATGTTTGACCTGAAGCATGATGACCTGAGTTTGATCCCCAGTACCAACATGAAAGCTGTAATCCCAGCACTGGGGAGCTAGAGACTAGAAGGTCCCTAGTGTTTGTTGGCCATCCAGCCTAGCAAAGTATGAACTGAAAAGCTGCAGTTCAATGAGAGTCTCCTATCTCAGAAACAATAGGGTAAAGAATAACTAAAGGAAACACCTCATTTGACCTCTGGCCTTCCATAAACAAGCATATATACATGTGGATATCCATGTGAACATATGCAAAGAAAGGCATGAACATACATAGACACAAACAAATCATGGCATCCTGAATCACTGTACAATAAAAGCAAAAGGTTTTAGAGGAAAAATATGGTCTAGCTTCTTAATATTCAAGAATTTTATCAGTGATACATAAAAATTCAGAAGCCTATGTTTTAAATTAGCATGGTTTACACTTGCCAAATGTGAAGAAATATAAAAATACTGCATAACAGATATAGTACCTTACCCTGAAAAATACAAGACATTTACTTATGAAAATAACTATCAGAACAGCTGGACACCTATAATTTCATGTGTTGCTTATTGTGAATAGTGCCATAATAATATATAAGGATTCCTTTTGCGTGTCCTTTTAAATATTTGTTGGATATATATATATATATATGAGTGTGAGTGTGTGTGTGTGTGTGTGTGTATTCACTCATTTATTCATTGTTGGGGGGGTAGGTTGCCACAGAATGTAAATGGAGAGTTGATTCTCCTTTCCTCCATTCTTGAGATGGATTGAACTCCAGTTGTCAGACCTGATAGCAATTATTTGATTCTTTTCTAATTTCATTTGTTTCTACTAAAGATTTATTTTTCCCTACCTCTTGAACATATGAATGTTTTTCCTCCTCTCATATATGTGATATTCTATTAAATATCTTCTGCAGTACCTTAGTGATATTAGGTGGCTTTTAGCATCTACTTTGGTTGAAAATTTAAACAGAGCAGCCCATACTCTTGGGGCCTTTAATGTTTCTGCTAAAATGTCTCCTTTTTCCTGATGGTTTGCCTTTGTAAGTGGTTTGGCATTTCTGTCTTACAGCTTTCAATGTTCTTTCTGTGCTCCACACTCTTAGCACTTTAACTACAATGGGTCATAGAGAGGTGCTTTTCTGGTAATGTCCATTTAGGGTTCTAAAAATGCACCCTTGTACTTTGTCTATTTTTTTCCTAGCTTTTGGATACTTTGTGCTACAATTTTATTGAATAGGTTTTCAATGCCTCCCATCCATAGCTTGCTTTCTTCTCTACACCAAAATCACATTAAACATTATTGCCACAGCTGTTTGATTTTTGTTAGCACTAAGAACATATAATAATTCTGAAACCTTGTCTTTAGTTCATATTATCATTTCTTTCTCCAAGTGTCTAATGTCGATTTTATCCATTAGAGTATTTTTCTCACTTAATTTATATTTTGAAAATTTCAGGGTTTGTTTACTTGTTTTTTGGTTTCAGCTTTTCTTTTTTGTAATTTTTTATTACATATTTTCTTCATTTACATTTCAAATGCTATCCCTTTTCCTAGTTTCCTCTCTGAAAGTCCCCTATACCCTCCCCCAACCCTGTTCCCCAACCCACCCACTCCCACTTCCTGACCCTGGCATTGCCCTGTACTGGGGCATGTAATCTTCACAAGACCAAGGACCTCTCCTCCCATTGATGGCCGACTAGGCCATAACCCTAACCCCAATGAAGGAGCTAGAGAAAGTACCCAAGGAGCAAAGGGATCTGCAACCCTATAAGAGGTTTTGGCTTTTGCACAATTGCTCTTTGCTATTATTATGTGATTGTCTTCTGCAATGCTATTAATTCACATGCCCCTCAATCAGATACTTGAAAATATATCTCAGTGTAGTTTTAATTTGCATTTTTCTTTCTTTTTTTTTTTTTTTTTTTTTTTTTTTTTTTTTTTTTGGTTTTTCGAGACAGGGTTTCTCTGTGTAGCCCTGGCTGTCCTGGAACTCACTTTGTAGACCAGGCTGGCCTCGAACTCAGAAATCCGCCTGCCTCTGCCTCCCGAGTGCTGGGATTAAAGGCGTGCGCCACCACGCCCGGCTAATTTGCATTTTTCTTATTCAACTTAGTCTGAACATCTTTTCTTACAATGACTGAGCAAGGACTGCATATAAAACTAGATCCTTCCATGGATCTATGACTTGGTACAGTAGACAAACAGTTTATTTTACTCTTCTATCTCAATTCATTCATCCGGTTTTATTTATTAAATGCCTATTGTGTCTAGTGCACTGATCCATTGACTTAGGGATCTAGAAGTGAACAAAATCATGTCAAAAGCTAAACTGGGAAACATAGGCCTGCATCACAGAAGGTCCAAAAAGAGGTCTCAACTTTGAGGTCCCAGAAAAGAGCGCTAAAGGTTAAGAACTGGAACCAAGAGCAGAAATCAAAGGTTCATTTCAGAAATGAGAAGACAGAAACACTAATACTCTGCTAGTTGAGGTATAAACTTGTACAGCCACTTCATTAAAAATCTAAAAATAGAAAACCACGATATGGCACAACTATATCACTCCTGGATACATAGCTTAGGGATTCTAAGTCAATATATCACAGAGATACTATACAAATAGGACTATAAATTAGCATAACACAGACATTCTTGCAATTTTTGTTTATTGCAGCACAGTTTTTAGTATTCAATTTATTGAACCATCCTAGATATCCATCAACATGCATAAAGAAAATAAGGTTCATGTGCACAATAGATATTTATTTTACCATAAGGAACAAAAATATTCTTTTAGAAAAATGGGTGGAACTAGAGATTTCCATATTAAGCAAAATGAGTTGGACTTAAAGACAAATGTCACAGGTAAACTCTCATGTCTCTCTCTCTCTCTCTCAAACACACACACACACACACATACAGCATGGAAAATAAAACAAACATTTCTATTTAGAAAGAAGAAGGGGACATGGAGAGGCAGTTAGGCATTTAAGAGAACAAGCTGTTCTTGCACAGGACTTGGGTTCAGTTCCCAGCACATACATGGTAGTCACTACCATCTAGTTTCAAGAAGTTCAATGCTGTCTACTGGCCTTAAGGTCACTGCATGCATGTGGTGCACCAACATATATGCAGACAAAAGACCCATGCACATAAAATTAAAAATAAATACAGAAAGAAAAAATAAAAAAAAAAAACAAAAGAATGAGAAAGAAGGGGCTAGCCTTTTATGTCTATCTTACTTGTTCCAGTAATAACAAACAAGATAAGATAGAAGACCAAAGGTATAACTGCTGAAATACAGTTGATTGGTTAGATTTTTAATTTTTTTTTAATTGTTAAATTATTTTCTATAGTGGCTGTACCATTTTACATCCCAATAACATAGAAGTGATCCAGTTTCTATGCACCCTCACTAGTATTTTGATGTTAATACATTTAGAGCATTTTGATGAGCATGTGACATCTTGTTAAGCTTTGACTTGTCATCTTTCTAGTGGCTAATGAGGTCATATTTTTTTTCATATGGCCATTTGGGCTTGAATTATCTTCGTGTTGGCTTTCTGTTCAATAATTAGCCAAGTTAGTTTTGAGCAGAATGCAAGTCAACTAAGCAATGACCTTCTAAGAGACAGAGAGAGAGCAAATGTGAAGCAGGAGTTTTAAATGGCTGTTGTTCATTTGATGATCTTGCCCCAACATCCCTTTAGTTATCCTGTCATGCTCCATTTCCAACTTACTAACATGCCATTGATCCCTGTACATACTCATTCCTTTATGTCCTGCATGCTTCCTGACTCCAATTATTCTGTCTGCTTCTTTCTACATCTCCAAATATCCATAGTCCAAAGATTTCCAAGTTTCACATCAGAGGCCAACTTCTCTAGAGAACGTCCTTTATTGTAGCTCTTGGAAAAAAAATTTGGTTCTACTTAGATTTGACATTAAGTAAATCATTTATGTTCTCTTTGCTTTAACATCAGTTCCTACCACAGATGCTCTTTCTGTGGACAAGTTAACGTCGATAAATCATGTAAAAAGGGACTAACAAATAGCTAGAAATAAAATATTAACTATTATTACTTTACACTTATTCAACCTGCAACCTGTAATCCTTTTTCAAACAGGCTTCCTCCTTAAAAGTCATCCATATTCTCATCTTTTTCCCTTTTACTTATTTTTTTCTGACTTACCCATTTTTTGATGGGTGTCCTTAATAAAGCTTTTTGTTGCAGGTCTTCTATTAACCTTTGCACTAAAACCTTTCTGATAGACCTTGTTCTTTGCAAAGCTAGCCCTCACTGGGGTGATAAAAGCCTCTGGTTACAGAATAACAATTGCCCTTTATCCTTTTTCTGCACTTTATTCACTTTTTCCTTGCCAGAGAAGAGGAAATGTTGCAGGGGAGGATGTCTGCTATGACAGCAAGCCTCTCTTTCAGCAGTGGGGTAATTGGGCTAGTTAGTGCCACTCTGGGTGAGCTCCAGCATTATCATTCTCTTGAGAGTTTTCTGAAGACAGAGTGAAATAACAAATGGTGTTTACTTCAACTTTTGGCAAACTAAACAAAATGGATTATGCATCATGTCATTTCTTTTTAATAAGCCACCTCTACTCATGTTTGAAAATGTGTAGCTTATAAATAAATCTAATCAGTAGATAAGGCACTTACAGCTCTTCAAATTGTCAATCTCTACTCACAGTAGCTGCAATTCCAGCTAAACACTGGGGAGGCCTGTAGGCCATGGACTCCTAGCTTCCCCTGTCATTTACAAGCTGTCTCTACTGTGACCTCTGAAAGTCCCTCACACACTCTCCCTTTCGTACCCACCAGTAATCAGGTTCTCAGCCAAATTGTATCGTTATCCACAACAACTTTGAACAAAATTGTATACTGGATGCTGTGCTGCAAATATTGCTGGTAATGAGTTGATTTACACAGATGGCTGTTGGTTGCTTCTTCTCCAGCTTACCAGCCTCTTAGCTGGGAAAGTCATAAGCCTTGAGGGGCATTCATGAACTCCAAAGTGGCAAAGGCCCTGTATGGACCAGGCCTTGTTTCTGAGCCCTTCCTACCAGCCTCAAGGCAGGCACAACGTCACCCACCAATTATGACAAACTCTAGTCCTCAGACTTTTAACTTCCTGCCAGTGCTTGGATTCCACATAAAAAGAAAAAAAGAAAAGAAAGGAAAGGAATACAATTAACTCCTTTCTAGCTGGTGGGGGTATTTAATTACAAGTACTTCAAGCACATTTTAAGCCAAATGAAGTCCACCTTTGCAATTGCTTGTGTTGACTTTTCAACCCAGAGGGCCTCAGACGTGTGCTAAAGCATCCTGTGAAAGCGCTAATAGGGGGATGCATCACCTCCGAGTCAGATGGGGCCAAATAAGGAACCCTCAAGCAAGGAAGGAGGCACCCTCCTTGCTGTGTGAAAACCTTGGGCTATACAGCTCTGCAAGCTAGGTAGAATCAGAGGCTTAGAATCCATAAGAGAGCTGATGTGACTCCGTATGTGATCATAACATGGCATAATCAACTAGAACTCACTCTATTAACATTTGGAATTCAGTACCTTAATTATAGAAGGACCCAAATTTCACTAAACATTCTAATCTGTAGCTGGTCTTTGCTACTTTATGGGTTCTTCTTTTCTCATCCTTTATCCCCCTGCCACCCCGTTTTTCCCCTAACACTAAATAGTAGAGAAACAAGAATAAAAGGGAGAGTGGAATTAGGAAAATCTCTGAATCGAATTTCTTTCCTTTTGATTTTTGTTTGTCCACAACTACTAACAAACTGCAAACAACCTCCCTAAATGACAATCAATAACCCACCGTCTCTCTCTTGGCCCTAGCATTTATATACCGCTGAAGTTCCCACACTTCTAATCATCACACAATCATAGACATTATCTGCAGCTGAAAAAAAAATGCCTCTCCTAGTGCACAAGGCAAATCATAGTCAGTAGCAAAGCAACCCTATATCCCACAACTGGGATTAAGATGAACATACATTCTTATCAATTTTCTGTTTTTTTAAAAAGAAACCAGAATCCTAGAATTCTCAAAAATGTCACTACACTAATCACCCAAATAGTATTTCCTAATCTCCATACCATATGATACTACATAGCAGTCATCTGTAGCACTGGTATTAGAAGCTGCAGCAACTTTCCACATAAACTTTCATCTTCTCCATCTGCTTCCTACTATTTCCAAATGGTCTTGGACTTAATGGGGAAGTAGGGACCAGGTGTGAGCTTACAGCTGATTCCACTAGGCTCTTTCCAGGTACCTAGCAACAGCTTATGCCATTACCTGCTGCTGCCTGGCATATAAAGGTGCTGCTCCCCACCCCAGTTCCCTCCCTCTCCCCCTCCTCCTTTCCCTCCACCTCTCCCTCTCCTCTCTCTCCTCACATGTTCCCAGCCAGTCTCTTTCTCCTCCTTTACTGTTGTACTTTCTGTCCTTCTTTGTCCCTACTTCTCTGCCCTTTTGGCTCTGCTCCCATGTATCTGCCTCTATCCCTTCTCCTGGCACTCACTCCCTTTCCTTTCCCCAGTATACCCCCTTTACACCAGGTCTGTCCTATGATGTGATGGGACACCTTGGCATAGGCATGCCAGGTATACACACACACACACACACACACACACACACACAATGTATTATGTTTCATAACAGCAGCCACATAATGTCTTTATAACAAGACTGAAATACTGTTTTATAAGCCTATCTACTACTATCAGCACAGACTCCTACTAGCCAACTTACTACTATCAATTCCACACCCTAACCAATCAAAACCACATCCTATCCTTCACATCCCACTTCAGCTGTCAGTCTATGACCATCCTGCTTCCACAGCTATAGTATACCAAATCGTACCATTTTCACCATGAAAGCTATCCCAATCCATTCTCCTGTTCTTTTCAACTCTGGAAGTTGTCCCAACTGATTTCATGAAGATGTTATAGCACATATGTCAATAGAATAACAGATCTTAATTCCAAAAGGAATATGCTCTTACTGACTATTAGATTCTGGACCGATCTTTGTAGTTCTGAACCTTCATTTCTTTATCTACAAGCCAGGGGTAAATGGAGCTGTACTTATTAATTACATTATACTCATTTTAAGACCTCAAAAGATTTCAGTTGAACCTAAGTCTGTATTGTTATTATTTAATTTTAATACAACCAGTAAAGGAAGTTAAAATCAAATGCAAGAGTTGAAACAAGAGAACCTTTTCTTTTAGAACTCAACTTAATATACCAACTGAAATCATACACATACATTCCAAATTGTTGGATGTAGTAACACAGGCCTATAACTGAAGCACTCAAAAGATCGAGGCAGGAAAGTCACTGAGCTCAAGACCATAAAGGTCTACACAATGAGTTCCAGGCTCGCTAAGGTGAGAAAGAGGCAAGGGGAGAGAGAGAGAGAGAGAGACAGAGAGAGACAGAGAGAGACAGAGAGAGACAGAGAGAGACAGAGAGAGACAGAGAGAGACAGAGAGAGACAGAGAGACAGAAGAGAGAGATTAGTAAATGTTCAAAATCATATTTTTATCCTATTGTAAATAATTTTGTTTGGGCGTTTTTGTGCCAGAGATCTTTAAAATAGATAAATAACAATTATCTCTATATTACCTTATCTCTAATATATGCAATCTCTTGTATAGATTTGTCTATTCCTAAAATAAATTGTATTAATTAATGGTAAAATGAGCCCCTCCTTCCATGTTCTCAGTTAAAAACAACAACAAACTAACCTTGTGTTGTTACCACCTTTCTTTTTTTTTAACCCTTCTTTTTTAAATGAATTTTAGAACCAGCTTCTTAGGTTCTCGAAAATATTTTACAGGGGGATATCTACTTAAAATATGATTTCTATAGAATTTACATCATTATGTTCTGCTCTGTGTATTTTGTCATATATCAAGAGGCTTTTCAAACACTATGGCATACATTTGCAAGCTATATGGATACATACAAAAACTAAGAAAACAGATTATTGCCCTAAATAATGTTTACTTTTAGCAGAGGTAAGCCAGTGATGAGTGAGTGAGCACCATATTATTTTCCACAGAAGTATGTATAACCATTATCATGATGAAAAATTAACCAAGGACAGTGAAATACATTGTAGTGTATGGGTCACATACATAGCATTAGGATTCAATACAGATTAGACATGGTAGATAGAGTTCCTCAGTTAAGCTCATAAAGGAGAGATGATGTATAATTGTCACTTTACAAATGAAGGAAACAGTAAATGCAAAGAAGTTACCAAGTTTATACTGATGGGAAGTGACAGAGACAGTGCTTCAAGTATAGTGAGCTTCAGAATTTTTTACCATGTTCCATTCAATTTTCAAGTATGTTTCTTCACTTACTTATGCCGTTCTTTCCATTAGTAAAGTATAACATGATTGGGGCTGGCAGGGCAGCTCAGTGCATAAAGTTCTACTGCACAAGCATAAGAATGTGAATTCGGATCCCCAGTATAAATATCACCATGGTGCTATGTGCCTACAAATAGGAGACAGGAGGAACCTGGGAACTCGCTGACAGTCATCCTAGCTAAATCAGTGAACTCCAAGTTTTCTAAGAGATCTTTTCTCAAAAAACAAAAACAAAAACACAACAACAAAAAACAAATAATGTAAAAATGTTATTGATGAAGGCCCTCCACCGCATGAAGTCAACTTTGGCCTACACATACAGAGAGACACTCACACACACTCACATGTGTGTCTTCATTACAGCCAGTAGATTTCTTCCTAGGTATTTATAATATTTTGTAATAGTAATGTGGTATATTTTTAACACAATATTTTTAAAATAACCTTTACTAATGTCTGAAAAAAGCTACTGAATTCTAAGTAGAAATCAGCCATCTCTTTTTAATTTTGCTTTTTTATTTATAAATATATCATTTCTCCCATCTCTCCTTCTAAGTCCTCCCATATAACCCTCTTGATCTCTTTCAAATCCATGACATTTTTCATTAACTGTTTATATATATATGAATATATATACATATACATATGTATGTGTACATATATACATATTTACTAAATACATAAATATAGTCTAATCAGTCTGTAAAATATTACTTTTATGTTTTCAGGGCTGACCTTTTTGTATTGAAAAACCGATTGCTGTGCTCCTTTTCGAGGAAGACTATTTCTCCCATTCTTGCCATTCTCTACTTGCCTATAGAGTTATTTGTCAAGGGTTAAGGTCTACTGACATTGCTATGAGACACAATCTTACAAAAAATAGTCTGTTCCTCTTGCTCTTACAATCTTTCAGCCCCATCTTCTACAATTTTCCTGAGGCTTCAGTGCACTTTGTTTATTTATCCATTGGTCCTGAGCTCCACAACTCTGCGTTTTAATTGGTTGTAACTTTCTATCATGATCTCCATCTGTTGCAAAGTCAGGTTTCCTTGACGAGGGGTGAGAACTACAGTTATCCATGTATATAAGGATAGATACTTAGAATGTAGTTAGAGATTATACTGGTTTAGTGATGTGATACTTGTAGGTTCTCCTTTAAGATCCATGACTTTACTAACCCAGAATAGTTAGCTGAGTGTCAGTACCAGGCATAATTTCCCTCTCATTGAATGGATCTTACGTCTAATTATAGAGCTGTTGGTAACCACCAAAATATGTGTGCCACCACTGCACCCTTTGGTTCATTGTGCCATACTGATTGTTGCTGTGGTTCATGAGCATTATAGTAAGAAAACAAACCTATTCCATCTTGCTACCAGCCTCCATTTTAAAACAAAAAGGGCCTAAGAACTTGACTTACAGCTGAACCCAAGTTGCACCTAAGTTCCAGGAAGAGACACATAGCTTGTCTCTGGCCCATACCCCAGAGTTACTTCCTAGCTACTCCCTTGCAACAGTCGATCAGGATTAGTCTGGTAGTTCCAGATGTACTTTCCGATCATTTGCAATTATTGTTCGAGGTTTTGATTCAGGGCACCCACTTGTCATCTTAAAGGGCACCACATGTTATAACAGTTATCCAATTAGATGTTTGCCAAGCTGTAAACCCCTTCACTTGTTTGCCCTTTCCTATAAAAGCTTGTCCTGCTGAGGGCTAGGGACTTCACCCTCCTGTCCTGCTGCATCAGTGATGGTGGTGAGCCCTAGTGCAATTACTGCTGTATTGGCTCCTTGGTGGTCTTTCGGGGTTTAGCAAAACAGGCACAACAGTAGCATTAGAGCTGAGTAGGACTATTGGTTGCTTTCCTCCTTTGAAATTTAAATGCCACCTTCTAGTACCATAAAGAGTCTCCTCAAATCAATTTCAGCTCATGAGTCTCTGCGCCCTGTGTATGAGCAACCAAGGGCAATAGCAATAGCCTATAAGATTATATGAGTCTCTTAGATAACCCTGACCAACAACATAAAACACATTAAGTGACATAACCAAGACCCAGAAAAACAAAAGTTGAATATTTTCTCTCATCTTCCAAATCTTTGATATGAGTACAAAACTTGAAGTAACTTCAGAAACCAGGAAAGTAAAAAGGAACCATTGTGCATATGAGAGGAAGGAGAATAACACAAAAGGGAATAGGTGGGTACAAGTGATCTGAAGGGGGGGATGGAAAAATAGGGTCTCCAATTAAGGAGGAGGAAGGAAATAAACAGAGTAAAGAGGAGGGGGGAGAAAGAGGAGAAGGAGTAGAGGAGGAGAAGGGGGAGAAGGAGGAGAAGGAGGAGGAGAAAGAGGGTAAACACAGTAAGGATACCTGAAAAAAAGTCATAAGGAATCACACTACTATCTACCTAAAAAATACCTATAATACACATAAGTTAATGTACAAATATACATTACTATTTAAATAAAAATTTCCCATCTTAACTGGCAATGCTTCCCCCAAGATCCATAGATCATCTCTTTGAGTGTTTAAAATTTCTAACAATTTTCCAGGTGGTTTTCTTAGACTTTTAAAACTGTATTTTAATTAAAATATAATTACATAATTTCTCCCTTTTCCTTTCCTCTCTTCAACCCCTTCCATATTCCTGTCTCCCCCTTAAATTGATTTCTTCTTTTTCCTTTGACTATTATTTTTATATAAATAGGTAGGTGGGTAGGTAGGTAAGTAGAAGATGCATAAATATATAAATACCATCTGTTAAGTACATTTTGGTTGTGTATATGATCTCAAAGCTGACAACTTTGTATTGGATAACCAATCAGTGCCCATCTCTGGGAGAGGCTAATTCTCCTATTTTCAGCAATCATTAATTGCCTGTCGTTCTATGTTTAGGAATGAGACTCCATGCAATTTTCCCCCTTCTGAGTTAGCATATGTGGTGTTTTGAATATGCTTGTCCCAGGAAGTGGCAATATTAGGAGATGTGGCCTTGTTAGAGTAGATGTGGCCTTGTTGGAGGAAGTGTGTCATTTTGAGAGTGGACTTGGAGATCCTTCTCCTAGCTACCTGAAAACAGTAGTCTGCTCCTGGCTGCCTTCAAACAAGATGTAGAACTCTGAGCTCCTCTAGCATCATGCCTATTTGGATGCTGCCATGGTAAGCATGATGATACTGGACTGAACCTCTGAAACTGTAAGCCAGCCCCAATGATTTCCTTTATAAGAGTTGCTTTGGTCATAGTGTCTCTTTACAGCAATGGAAAGCCTAAGACGGGATGTCTATTAATGTCATTGTTCAGGTCTTATTTAGGCAGCCAATTCTAGGAGACACAGACTCAACATATACTTCCAGGTTTATTCCCCTTTCTACACCCTGTTCAGTGACATTCCTTGAGTATTATGGGCAGTAGTTATGTTAAATATGTATCTATTTGGGCTGGGATTCCCACAATCTATTGATCTCTGAATTGTGTCTAGTTATATTTTCTATAATAGTCTTCTCTACTTGCTATAAAGAAGAGGTTCTTCAATGAGAACTTAAAGCTACACTCATATACAAGTATAACAATATGTTTTAGAATGTAGTTAGACATTATGCTGGTCTAGTAAAGTGGTAGAAGATCTAAGATTTATAACTTCACTAGCCCCAGATAGTTAGCTAGATTTCTAGTACCAAGCATGATTCATTCCTATTGATTAGTTCTTAAGGCCGGTTATATACCTGTTGACATGAGTGCCACTGTTCTGTCCTTAGGAATATTTTGCAGGTCATTGTTGTTCTGTTGTTCGAGGAAGCTTTCATGAACCCCAAAGGACCACCAAGGAGCCTTTTCCTATGTAATCACATTAGAGTGTCTTTATTACAAACTTGAGTTTGGACTTATAGCTGGCCCAGAGGATGGTTTGGTGAAGCAGCCCCAAACTTTCATTGGTGTAGGGTTGTGGGTCCTGTGTGTGCTCTCTCACAGGGCACAAACTACTTGGGGAGTTTGACTGTGTTTACCCCATGCTGTCAAATGGTGGGTGTTGGACCATAGGAAAGCCCCAGAACACCGCTGGGGGATGGAAAAGCATAGTCTGAGACACAGGACAACTAGAGCTGGTTCAGAAGTCCACCAGCCTGCAACGAGGCCAGACCACCTGGTTCTCAGGCTCTTTGACATCCAGGCATAGCTGGGATCCATGAAAGAGCTAAGAATGGAGTTGTACCCCCCTGTGAGCTGTGTCTAGCCCAGAGGGGGGGCAGAGTAGGAGCTCCAGCTGGTCCCACAGGGAGAGTCCTTGGCTTAACTGTGGCAGACTTTGTGGTGGTTGTGGCTAGGGGTGCAGAGATGCCTTCTATGGGAGACTAGCCAGTATCTCTGTTAGCAAAGGCCTTCTCCATGGCTCCCCACAGTGGATCTTGATGAAAAGAGGCAATCCATGGTTTTAAGGTATTTATTGTCATGGTGGAAAGTGGGTGTGTAAAACCATACACCACTGAGATTAAATACCTTATTAAAGAAGGAATGTCTGGGAAAGAAAGCTTTATTGGCTATGCCCTCCAGGCCTCTAGGTACCAACCTCATTAGCTTGGAGATCTGTCTTAATCCTACATGACCACAGGTCACATTTTTTTTTCTTATTGTCTTGGTCTGAGATGTTAGGGATGTCTCATCTACATGTGGAGGGGCTTAGGGCATTGCCCTTACATGACTGATGGCCATAAATCTATGAGGACTGCAGCTGGTGACAGGGACCTGGAGCCTGAGAGTAGATGAAACTCCTACTGTCCCTTCATGGTCTCCAGGGCTTCAAAGCCCCTAGCTCAACCAAGAACCAGGCTACCTCTCATGGTACACTGCCTCACATATCACACATCAGGACAAGGTTTTATAAGAAATGGAAGTAAGTGAGGTGGGGTCCAAGCTGTCAAGCATCTAACTAAATGTCTATTATAAGCCAACAGGTGCTATGAAACAAACCCATATATAATCAGGAATGGTCTGAAAATACATCTGAAACAATCAGACTAATCTTTGATTAACTGTTGCTAAGAAGTAGCTAGAGAGTAACTGTAGCGAAGCACAAGCCATGGGGTTCTTCCTGGTACTTGGGTGCAGGTTGGGTTCAGCTGCAGGCCAAGTTCTTGGGCTTTTTTTATTTTTCTTTCTTTATTTTTAAGATAGAGATTGGTTCTAAGAGTAGATTTGGCCTCTCAGTTCATACTTGAAATCATACATAATAGTAGTTTCTCTCTTCTCTTTCTCTCAGTTCTAATTTAAATTTCAAGTGTGGTTTTTTTTTTTTATTTCACCCGCTGATTATTTAAAAATACCCCCATTTAATTTCAAACATATCAAGATAATTCTGATCACCCAAATTATTTTTTTCCTAACATAACTCCATTGTGATCAGACAATCTACTCAGCATGATTTTAGTATTCTGAAAAGCTTCAGTCATTATTTTATGGTCTACTATATTTTTAAATTTGGTAAATATTCCAAGCACAACTTAAAAGAGTACTTTCTGCTACCTGTTAATGTCTTAGGAATGTCAATTAAGTCAACTGTGTTAATCATGTTCTCTTATACTGTTTACTTCATGATTGTTGTATATGCTTACTCCTCTAGTGGCTAATCAGCAGATTCTAACTTACATGGTTAAGTTCCAAAGTGTTACATAAATTAGTATAGTGACAAACAAGCATCTTAAAACAACTTCTATTTTTCTTTCCCACAATTTGTGACATTTGTTGTCCCATTCTTTCAGCATCTATATGTTTATATTATTGACATTTTTGTTAAAACATAATATTTTTGTGTAGTAATTTCCTCTGAGATAGAGCAATCCATGTTGGAGAGAAGCTTTAAATATCTTTAAGAGACAAGATACTCTTAGTCAATGGTTATCAACCTTCCTAATAGTGTGGGCTTTAGCACTGTTCCTCATGTTGTGGTGACCCCAACCATAAAATTATTTTCATTGCGGCTTCATAACTATAATTCTGCTGTTATGAATTGTAAATATCTGATATACAGAATATCTGATATATAACCCCTGTAAAAACGACCTTTTCACAGTCCCCCAAGGGGGTTTTGACTCAGAAGTTGAGAACTGCTGTTCTAAGGAGAGGTAAAACATTTCATCCTTCCAGTAAGTTCAAGAATAAACAACCCAATGGCTTCAGGAAGTCCCTAAAAATATTCACTAGGCCCCATCCTTTCCCAGCATATGTAAGCTGTAAGGACTGCTGAAGGGTACTCTCAGACAAGCTGAAGTACCTAAAAGAGATTCAGACCAACTGGGCTACCTGGAAAAAGCAGAGACCAACTGAGCTACCAGGAAGAGTCTCAGACCTACCTAGACAACTGGAAAGAACACCTGCTGTGATTTCATGCTACTCAGTAAGCTCCAGGTCTCCAGCTTTCATGAGCTGTGTAGGAGTGGGCTTTTGCTGCTGCAGCTGTCTTTGATTCATTTCTGCTCTTGTAAATAACTCCTCACCCATATTCCTGTAACTCCAATAAAACTCATTGGTCGACCAGCTTGAATGTTTGTGGTATCCATATTTTGTCTGTTGTTAGATCCCTATCTAAGGTCAGATGATGCTTGCTCAGTACTCCCCATGAATAGTATTGCACAAAAAAGTTAATCTAATATTTTGATATAGAAATAATAATTACATTTCTTGATTTTTTTTATTTCTTGCATCTACATGGAATTATTTTTTTTAAAGCCTGAAGAACATCTTTTAGAAATTTGCTTTAATGTGAGTTCTTCAGTAATGAATTCTCTCAATTATTTTTTATTTGAAAATTACCTTTGTTTTGCCTTTATTTTTCAAGAGTAATAACGAATAAAAGAATTCCAGGTTAGCAGTTACTTAATTTTGAAGGTATCATTTTCTTTACTTCTGGATTCTGTTGTTTCTTTGACACTTTTCCCCCTAAGAAGTCAGCTTTTAATATATTCACTTCGTCTTTGATACTCAGAACTTTGTCTATGATGTATATATAGGAAAAATCCCTGCTTTTGTTGTATAGGACTTCCTGAATTTGTGGTTCACTGTCTTTCCTTGATTTTAGAAAAATCTAATTTTTCTCCTTAAATATTGTTTCTTCTTCTGTGCTTCCGATATTCCAATCCCACATATGTGAAACTCTTACTTTCAGTCATGTTCCCCCCCCCCTTTTTTTGTCCTTTGTACTTTTGTGTAGATTTTTTTCCTACACAATTATCTTCCCTTTGTTAATTTTCTTTTCAATGATTTTAATCTGATCTTAAATTAAGCTCTTTATGTACTGATTTCCTTGAGTCTATCAAAAGCTTACTTTCTTAACCTCTCATTTTCCTATTTTTCAGAATCAATAATTTCTTAGAAGCTTAAAACAGTACCAATTCTAGACTCCCCTCCATAGGTTTAATCTTCATTGTGATCTTGGCCCTAGAATTACCCCCTGATTATTAATTCAAATTAGTATAAGGCAACCTGTTCAACCTTCTCTAGATATGGAATTTCTGTTGTAGCATTAAGTCTAGAAGATTTTGACCTATGTCTGGCATGATAGAATGGAGTCAATGAGTTTAAGCTATTTTATGGCACACAAAATGAGTCTACAATTCCATTTTCAATCATTATCCTTGTGAAATTAGTATAATGGTATTTTTTATTTCTTTACCTCTAAAACTGTTAATATAACATAGAGATGATCTGTTTTTCTTCAAAGATTTCATAAAATTTCTATTTTCAGAGAAACATTTTCCTTTTAGGCTATATCTTCAATTTCTTTCATAGCTATTAGTTATTGGAAACTGAATCAGTACATGAGGAATCAATGTTCTTATTTTCTATCTCTTGAAATAAAAACACTAAAATTACTAGGTAAAATATAACTTAATAAAGTTCTTTTGTATCTGTGCAGCTGTATTATTCATTTACAAATAGAATTTGCATTTTCTGGCTTTTGAAATTATACCTATCTGAATTTATTCAACTTAATTTTTAGTATACATATCTTTTGGTGCTGGGATCAAATCTACTGTTTGGAGGGCTATTATTTTTATGAAAAATCAACATGAATCATTTAGTACTGAAATGGTGTCAGAAGAGGATACATGTTCCAGATGGTATGAGATATGAGAAACCCAAACCACATCAGGCTTATATAGAAAGGAAGTGAACATTTACTATATTCAGACTATAAGATTTCAAGATTTATTTGCCATGTCAGCACAATCTAGCCAATTCTAGTTAGAGAAGCAATTATAAATATTTGGTATCTTAAAATATACTGTGTACTGGCTGGTTTTGGGTGCCAACTTGACATAGGCTGGAGTTATCACGGAGAAAATAGCTTCAGCTGGGGAAATGCCTCCACGAGATCCAGCTGTAAGGCATTTTCTCAATTAGTGATCAAGGGGGAAAGGCCCCTTGTGGGTGGGACCATCTCTGGGCTGGCAGTCTTGGGTTCTATAAGAGAGCAGGCTGAGCAAGCCAGAGGAAGCCAGCCAGTAAGGAACACCCCTCCATGGCTTCTGCATCAGCTCCTGCTTTCTGACCTGCTTGAGTTCTAGTCCTGACTTCCTTGGTGATGAACAGCAGTATGGAAGTGTAAGCTGAATAAACCCTTTCCTCCCCAAATGCTTCTTGGTCATGGTGTTAAAGCTGATAAACAACTTCAGCAAAGTGGCTGGATACAAAATTAACTCAAGCAAATCAGTAGCCTTCCTCTACTCAAAGGATAAACAGGCTGAGAAAGAAATTCGGGATCTGTATGACAAGAACTTCAAGTTGCTGAAGAAAGACTCAAAGATCTCAGAGGATGGAAAGATCTCCCATGCTCATGGATTGGCAGGATTAATATAGTAAAAATGGCTCTCTTGCCAAAAGCAATATACAGATTCAATGCAATACCCATCAAAATTCCAACTCACTTCTTCATAGATTTAGAAAGAGCAATTTTCAAATTCATCTGAAAAAAAAAAAACAAGATAGTGAAAACTATTCTCAACAATAAAAGAACTTCTGGGGGAATCACCATCCCTGACCTCAAGCTGTATTACAGAACACAGTGATAAAAACAGCATGGTATTGGTACAGAGACAGGTAAGAAGATCAATGGAATAGAATTGAAGACCGAAAAATGAACCCACACACCTATGGTCATTTGATTTTGACAAAGGAGCTAAACAATCCAGTGGAAAAAAAGACATCATTTTCAACAAATGGTGCTGGTTTGACTGGAGGTCAGCATGTAGATGAATGTAAATCAATCCATTCTTATCTCCTTGTACAAAGCTCAAGTCTAAGTGGATCAATGTCCTGACCAGCAGGACCCAGTTATTCGTGGGTACTAGGGGAACCGCAAACCTGCAAGAGAAATGGGCAGGAAAAAAGAGAGAGACCAAGGAGGATTCCTGTCAAGGTCTGAGTTTATTAGGCTGAAAGGCCAGGTTATAAGCACAAAGAGAGGGAAATAGGGAGGGGTTGGGGGAGGAATTAACAAAGAACAAAGAAGTGGACATCTTCAGACATGAAGGCTGAATTGAGACTGCAGGCGGGAGGCACTCTGAGTCTTATCTCCGGAATGTAGATCCCTTCTTAACAGTCCCAGGTGTCAGGCTGGGCTCAGCACATAACTCATGTCCTTAGAAGTCTTGGGAGCCAGGAAGAGATAAGGAAGAGGAGACTATATTTCAGCTTTTAGTGTCTCTGGTGCCATGAAAGGATAGGGAGGAGGAGGTGACCAGCTCCTAACACAAGGCCATTTGGCTTATTAGGGTGGGAAACTGTGAAAGGCTTACTTTCTCACAGTATGGTCTCCAACAGATCAAGGACCTCCACATAACACCAGATGCACTGAAACTAATAGAGGAGAAAGTGGGGAAGAGCCTCAAACACATGGGCACAGGGTAAAATCTTCTGAAGAGAACACCAATAGCTTATGCTTTAAGATCAGGAATCGACAAATGGAACCTCATAAAGTTGCAAACCTTGGGTAAGGCAAAGGACACTGTCAATAGGACAAAAAGGCAACCAACAGATTCAGAAAAGATCTTTACCAATCCTAAATCTGATAGAGGGCTAATATCCAATATATACAAAGAACTCAAGAAGTTAGACTCCAGAAAAACAATTAACCCTATTTAAAAACTGGGGTACAGAGCTAAACAGAAAATTCTCAACTGAGAAAACTTGAATGGCCAAGAAGCACTTAAAGAAATGTTCAACATCCTTAGTCATCAGGGAAATGCAAATCAAAACAACCCTGAGATTCCACCTCACACCAGTCAGAATGGCTAAGATCAAAAATTCAGGTGACAGCAGATGCTGAAGAGGGTGTGGAGAAAGAGGAACATTCCTTAAGCAACTACATATAAGTGTAGTCACTACCCTTCAACAAAGAAGCTTTGCTTTACAGAAAACAGAGACCAACACACACACACACAGTTGGACACAATGCAGAGAGATCAATAAGTTGTGGAAGTGCAGCCCCAACAGATACATCTGTATCAAATCTGGGTCTGTGACTCAGGGAATATGGTGGATCATGGAGTAGAACAATTGTAAGAGCCACAATACCAAGCATCCTATTGTGAAACAGTCTCTCATAGGAATGGCTGCATAAATAAGACCAGTACAACGGCAATATCAATAGAAATGCTAACACAGAAGGCATAAATTTTCGTTGTCTCCCACCCCTACCAAAGAGCTATAGGTAACTAATGACTACTGCAGAAAGATAACAATAATAGTGAAAAAAAAAAGAGAGCAACATGGGAGGGATTTAAATGATGATACCTAGGAGGTGCTGGAGGCATAAAAGGGAAGAGACAAAGTGATATGACTGTGTTTTAAATTAAAATGTATTTTAAAGACAGAAATGGATATAATTATTTTCTCCTTAACCTTCTTCTGTCTTCCTTCTCCATGAAAATATCATGAGGGACTTTTTGAGATACCTTGCTGAAAAACATAATCACTATATATAACATTTCTTTGATGTATAGAGATAGTAAATATCCTAATTAAAAATTTTTAAAGGCTGGAAAGATGGCTGTCAGCCAGGTGCTTGTCACATAAATATAAGAACTTGCATTTGATCCCAAAACCCATGTCGAAAGCTAGGCATTGTGACACATATATAGTTATTCACACACATATAATTACAGCAAGGAGGGGCCAGAGATGGGGTGGATAGTAGAGGCTCACAGCTACAGCATAAGTAGCAACTTCCAGGCCAATGAAAGACCTTGACTCAAAAAGAAGAAAATGATATATAGCTCCAGAAGTAGAACACTAAAGTTGTTCTTTGGCCTTCACGTACAACAAGACACACATGAACACACACACACACACAGAGAGAGAGAGAGAGAGAGAGAGAGAGAGAGAGAGAGAGAGAGAGAGAATGCTAAAAGCCTCACTCTGGTTTACCTTACTCAGTCCTCCAATACCTGTGATAGCTTACATTCTAGGTGGGGATAGAGCAAGGGAAGGTCTGGTCTGGTTTACTGAAGGGCAAAACAAATTGAATGATATCATAACCTGAACATACATAGGCTTAATAGATAAGCCTTTCTACAGATGTACAGAGAAATTTTCGTATAAAATAGTGGGGTGACAAGGTATGGAGTCTTCTAAATGCCCAAACTATAAATTATAGAAAATGTGGTAGTAGGCAAGACTTAACTCTATCACAGTAAATAATCAGCATGATGCAGGTTCTATAGCAGGTACCAAGGATGAGCATCTGGGATAACACTTAAGCATTTAAATGGAGTTCCTTTAGCAACGGCCCTAATTATAATTCATTCTAAGCCATCAAAATGGATAACTAAGCCAATCTAGTCATTCTTAACTTGCCTTTGAAAAGCAAGTAACTATCACAAAATAGAAAGTTTCAAAACTTAAATAGCCTGCAAAAAAATAATAATAACTTGGGACACCTTTTGAACTTCTAGTGTACCTATGTTCACCAATGATTCTAAAGGTCGATTCCAATGCTGGCAGCCTCTGTTACTGAAATCTATCCCAAGTTCAATCTCATGGGAATGTATTGATTGAAACATCTTTGAAGCTGAGTGTAAGTCAGGCCTTCCAACTAATGAAATTATATATGAAAAGAGAGAAATAACAGTCACATAGATTAGTTCTTTTCATTTTGAAGGTATGGTGGTTTATATATACATGGACCAGGAAGTGTGGCCTTGTTGGAGTAGGTTTGCCACTGTGTCTGGGGGCTTTAAGAGCCTCACCCTATCTGCCTGGAAGTCAGTATTCTTCTGATGAAGATGTAGAACTCTCAGCTCCTCCTGCACCATGTCTGCCTGGATGCTGCCATGCTCCCACCTTGATGATAATGGACTGAACCTCTGAACCTGTAAGCCAGCCCCAATTAAATGTTGTTTTTATAAGACTTGCCTTGGTCATGGTGTCTGTTTCACAGAAGTAAAACTCTAAGACAGAAGGTGAGGGGAAAGGAACAGAAAAGATGTATACATTTAATAATCTCAAGTATTTCTTTTTCATCTATATGTACCTAGTTAGTTGGATCAATTTACTCAATATCCAAATCTCTATCCAAGGGTATTGGAGTGCTTGTCACATTTGATGTAGGAACAGAAAAATATTATCTTCTTTGAGATAACGTTGTGTAGAAGGAAATCCAGTACCTTTTCAGAAAAAATAACTAAAACTTCTAACCCTTACACATAAAAAATAAATACTCCCATTTGACAAGAATAGTTTTCCAAGTATTTATTGAAGCCTGAATACAATGACTCAGATTTTACTTAAGCTAAAAATCAAGACCCAAATTGAGGGCCCAGATAAACACTGACGCACCACTACTAACTCACACTCCTACAGTTTTTTTTTTTTTTGGGGGGGGGTGTTTCTTTTTAACAATCCTTGGAGCTAAAACTAAAAGACTCACAGACTTGAAAGTGGCTGTAAACATCATGATACTGCACTGACCCTGCTTCCTTTTTGTTTGAATGAGAGTTCTAACATTGCTTCCTAGTGCTGGGATATGTGTTCCAGCCTGAGAGTGACCACTGGTGCTGATGGTGGGGCCAAAAGGGAATTTAAGGGCCTGGACTGAAGAGGTCTATGAGTAGGTTCAAGAGTATCTTCTATGCCTGCATGTTCACTCCACTCGGGGCACTTAGTACTATCTTGGCACTTCCACTTGAACTTAGCTAAAAGGTTAAGTGTTTTATGTAACATTATTAAATGTTCTGTTGTAACAGTACTACCACCAAAACATTCGCTGGCCAGGCTTTCACAATTATAAGTTCAACCACTAAAAGCAAAAAAAGTACCCATATGATGTTATCAAAGTGATACTAGACATTAAGTGTGTTTTGAAAGATGTGAGAGTGCCACTCAGAAACCCAGTTGCAAGTTGATATTGTCCAGGCATAAGTTCTATCTAGAGAGATTTAGCATGCCATCTAGCAGGACCATTCTAAAGTGGTTTTTGCTCTTATCTTCCTCTTTGGCTGACAGAGACACTTGTGTCCACATAGAAGTCTGACAGCTCCCTGCCCTCAGTTCTATGACCTCCTTTTTCTTGCCACAGATGCTATTCCACAACTTTTGGAGTTTTAGAGTAATTCTACTCCAGCTTCTATTTCTTAGAAAAACTTAAATTAGCATTCACATTGTATTAAGTATCTGAAAAGTTAATATAGATAAATTAAGACTCTATAAAAATCAACTGAAAAGAAAGGCTATAATGGTGAGGAAATTGGACAGAATATTCTATTCTAAATGGGACTTGTCTTAGTTATAGTTTTATTGCTGTGAAGAGACACCATAACCATGGCAACTCTTATAAAGAAAAACATTTAATTAGGACTGGCTTAAAGGTTTAGTCCATTGTTGTCACAGTAGGGAACATGGCAGTGTGCAGACAGACATTGTGCTGGAGGAAATGAGAGCTCTACACCATGAACTGCAGACAGCAGAAGGAGACTGTGTGCCACACTGGGTGTATCTTGAGCATACAAAACCTCAAATCTGCCTCCATGGTGACATATTTCCACCAACAAGGCCTGTTGATCATGCCAAGCATTCAAATACATGAATCTATGGAGGCCATTCCTATTCAAACCACCACAAGGCTCAAAGTATCCTAGGAAATCAGCATATTTGACCCATGGTTTGGCTTCTCACAGCTTTCAGGCTACTCAGCACTAGCACACATATCAATCACTTCTTTACAGATGGTGAAGAGTCTAAACTACATCAAATCTTGGAATGTAATAGAAGGAAAACATCAGCTGAAGGAGACTCAGATATTGTTTCACAGTTAACAGCTATCTGTGTTCAGGGAATGTCCTTGACCAAAGCTCAGAAATGAACACCAGATCTGCAGATTTTACACACACACACACACACACACACACACACACACACACACACAGAGAGAGAGAGAGAGAGAGAAAGAGAGAGAGAGAGAGAGAGAGAGAGAGAGAGAGAGAGAGAGTTAAAATGAGTTGCTGAGGAATGAACCTTTATGCTCATAGGCAACCCTCATTAATCTCTGAGATTCTGGGCACTACATCATTCATGATGACAGAGACAGTTAAAATTACATTATATTTTCTTTTCCCTGACAAAGTTTGATGGTTTAAGCAGTTATTCACTGCTTGGAACACTACTATGATGATGTGACTTTTAAAGGGATAAAGAAAAAAAGGCTGTGGAATTCAAGTGATTAAAGGAACCACTGAAGATTTTCTTTGTTGTTGTTGTTATTATTATTATTATTTGTGGGTTTAGTTCTTAATTACATTTTACTCATTTAGAGAAGCACATGCATGCCAGGATGAGAACAACTCACAGGAGGTCTCAATTCCTCTGCAGCTAAGTCATAAGAAGCAAAGAAGCTTCTTCCATGTTAACCTAGCGCCAGATAGTCCTACACAGTGAGCCACCTAGGCAACTATTGTTTTTATTGTCTGTTCTTTTTGTGGTTCTTTTTTTTTTTTTTTTGAGACTGGATCTCACTGCCCAGGCCAGACTAACCTAAGAACTCACTATTTAGCCTATACAGAGTTCAAAGTTGTGATCCCCCTGCTTTTGTCTTCAAGATAGGAAATGGCAAGTATGTACCACCATTCCCAGTGTATCTGTAGCTTTTACCTTTTGCCTTTTGTATTGATTTCTATAAAGTAAATTAATGGTGTTCAGCATGAAATCTGCCTCCACTACCTTGTTCTAACCAGGAATGTAAGTTATATAGAGAAATGAAATAGTTTCGAAGCAAGACAACATATCACAAGCCGGCAACTGAAGAAGAGTGTCAAAACACATGAAACAATACCAAGAGGAAAATGGGATTCATGGTAGAGACAGCCAGTTTGTGTGTATGTTGCAGGCCTTTCCTATGACTTCAGAGTTTCTAAAATCTGAAGACTTGAATGATGAAGCCTGGTTCTGAGTAATGGGTTTCATAGGACTATCACAAGTAGGCTAATCTGTGTGATCAAATGCAAGCCATGCCACAATAGACAACAGAGCTTCATCCAAGAGCAGTCTCCAAGAAGAAATTGCAATACAAGCATAAGAGCAGTTAAATTAATACCAGAGAGGTTTGTTCATTTAGTTTAAGCCAGTAGCTTCTGCTCATAACTTATTGCAAGTCCTGTCCTTATTGCAAGCACTCACACTGACTCCTGGGTTCCTGAGTCACTGAATGTCAAGTGTGGTGAGATGCTGAGGTGGTGCTGCTAAAGTTAGAATGCTCAAAGTTGCCAATTAATTCTGTGCAAAAAGGTGTTTACATCAGCTTCCACTTTGGGCCCAGCGTAATGTTCCTGGAGCCTCGTCAGAAGCACCCATTCATTTCAAGCCTGGAAATAGGCAATTGCTTACAGCAAAGTTATGAATCTATTTGTTGAGCCACAACCAGTTCTATTTATCATCTATTTTCCTCACCCCTTATTACTTTCCTATTCCTGTGTAACAAATTGCCACATGTTTAGTAGCTGTAAACAAAGCACTTTCCCTTTTTCTTCTTTTTTTCATTTTGTTTGGATCAGGAGTCTGATGCAACATAGCTAGATCCTCTGCTCACAGTCTCACAAGGCTGCATCAGGAAAGAAGCTTTTCAGGATCCATTTTCAGCTTTGTGCTCTCATGGTTGCTGGCAGAAACCAACCTTTTGCTGTACAACTGTATGGCTTTGGGCTTGCTCTTGACTGTAGGCAGAAGCTTAAGGACTTCAGACTGAAAAAGAAATTTTCTGCCAGCTAGTATCTTAAAAAAAAAATAAGGTCACCATTAGAGGGATGACCCCACTGCCTTGATAGTATTTTACTGCTTAGATACTAATTCTAAGTAATACATATTCTCTAGGTGATTTTACACACCAGGTCACCTCTGGATATGTCACCCAATGCTACCCCATTATCTAGCAGCTCACTTTTTAGAATATAGGCAGTTTCTATTTATCATATCACCAACTGCACTTGCAAAGGGACTCAAATGTCACTTGTGGTTAATATCTTCACGGAGTCATTCTATCAGCTGCACTGCCGTGTGATCATCATGATTGCCAGGTCAGCCATGCATGATTGCCACTGTGCACTAAGGATCAAAACGAAGCATGCAAATTCACCTGTGTGGTCACTGGACCTACATTAGACATCTTGTGAGAGCTTGTTAAAAAACAATGGAGATTCTCAGAACAGCAAACTGGCTCCATGAGTAAAAGTACCTGCCATCAACTCTAACAACTTGAGTTTGATCGCTAGGGCCCGTATAGGAGAAAGAGAAAACAATCTTCACAAAGTGCCCTCTGATCTCTATATGTGTCATGGCATGCATGTGTGCATGCACACAGAAACATACATATATACACATATATACATAAATATACACACACATATATACACAGAGACACACAGACAGACAGACAGACAGACAGACAGACAGAGACACACACACGCACACACTAAATAAATGTAACTTTTTTTTTAAATGGAGGTTCTCTGGCCCTAACTTTGAATTTCTCATTCAGAAATTCTGGATTAAAGCTCAACAGCTTATGTTTTAATAAGTTCTCAATGGCATATCAATCCATGCTCTGAATTGAGTAGCACTGCACTCAAAGAATAGGCTTTTGGATTAGAGGAGACTATAGAAAAGGCAATCCAGGTTCCTCAGTATACAGATTTGAAGGGGCCCACTCTGGTGGGAATAAATAGTAACTTACTTTCTCTCAGTTCTGGAAACTGGAAGTCCACGATCAAACATCAGCAAGTCTTTCTCCTAAGAAAAATTCCTATGGGTTATATAGACAGCCCTTTTCTCCTTGTGGCACATTAAAGTCCTCTCTCTCTCTCTCTCTCTCTCTCTCTCTCTCTCTCTCTCTCTCTCTCTCTCTCTCTCTCTCCCGGCCCCCATGTGTATGTGTGTGTGTGTCCTAATTGCATCATATTACAAGGGCACCAGTCCTATTGTATCAGGGTGTGACTTAATAACATGTTTAGGGGTCCTACCTCCCAGCACAGTCAGTCACATTCTGAAATATGGGATTAGGACATCAGTGTATGTATTTTAGGGGGCATAACTGAGCCTATAATATCCTGTTCTTTCTATCATTTCACAGATATACAAAATATAATAGAGTTAGATTTTTTAATAGAGTTGGATTTTTTTAATCACTCAGGAATTTTCTATATGTCAGTAAAAGAGCCATGTTTTCAAAATTTAAAATAATATATTACCAACAATAGAATCAAATACATTTTAGGTTTATGTTGTTAATTTTCCTGTTGTTGTATAAGAATGCCCTAACAACCGGGGCCTAGCAAATACAGAAGTGGATGATCACAGTCAGCTATTGGATGGATCACAGGGCCCCCAATGGAGGAGCTAGAGAAAGTACCCAAGGAGCTAAAGGGAACTGCAACCCTATAGGTGGAACAACATGATGAACTAACCAGTACCCCAGAGCTCTTGTCTCTAGCTGCATATGTATCAAAAGATGGCCTAGTATATCATCACTGGAAAGAGAGGCCCATAGGACTTGCAAACTTTATATGCCCCAGTACAGGGGAATGCCAGGGCCAAGGTGTGGGAGTGGGTGGGTAGGGGAGTGGGGGGGGGAGTGTATTCGGGACTTTTTGGATAGCATTGGAAATGTAAATGAGGAAAATACCTAATAAAAAAGATTAATTAAAAAAATAAATAAAAGTTGAAATTGAATGTCAAAAAAAAAGAAATTAGGGAAACAACACCCTTCTCAATAGTCACAAATATTATAAAATACCTTGGCGTGACTCTAACTAAGGAAGTGAAAGATCTGTATGATAAGAACTTCAAGTCTCTGAAGAAAGAAATTAAAGAAGATCTCAGAAGATGGAAAGATCTCCCATGCTCATGGATTGGCAGGATCAACATTGTAAAAATGGCTATCTTGCCAAAAGCAATCTACAGATTCAATGCAATCCCCATCAAAATTCCAACTCAATTCTTCAAGGAATTAGAAAGTGCAATCTGCAAATTCATCTGGAATAACAAAAAACCTAGGATAGCAAAAACTCTTCTCAAGGATAAAAGAACCTCTGGTGGAATCACCATGCCGGACCTAAAGCTTTACTACGTGTTTAGTTCTTATCTACTCCAAGATCCTAACCACCACTCCCGCCTTTAAGCCATTATTATTTCTTCCTTCCTCACTTCCTCTTCTTCATAACACTCGGGGTTTGTGGGGAGCAGGTGTGGCAGCAGTCCCAAAAAGGTGCCAGGGACTGCAGCTAAGTCGTATGACTTGCACCTGACTTCCTCATATAAGCCACAAACATCGTGAGAGCTGCGCAGGTGTACCAGGTTACTGGCGAAGCCATTTTGATGGAGATATGCCCCTGCTGCCCTGATTAGCTGAAGCTGCGTACCTGGTGAGGTCAGGTGGCCTGCTGTGAGTGGATGGGAACTGATAGTATATAAGAGTGAGAGGCCCAGGGCTCGGGGTCTTTCGCCTACACAGTCAATGCGCAGCCCAATAAACGTGTGCAGAAGGATCCTATTGTGGTGTCTTTCTTGCTGGCGAGTCAGGCGTCCCGCAGGGGTTCAATTGTGCTGCCCATATGTGAATGGGTATGAGATACCATTCCTTGGAGCACAGACAAATGACCATGGGACACATCACTAAAGGAAACTGACTTTCCCTTCCTCGGTGGCCATGAACTGTCAGTAACTCCTCCACCAGGCAGGCGTGTGGCCTCCTGGGCCTCTTTCTTCTCCACATGGAGCCCAGACTGGCTTGATCTTGTGCAGGTTTTGTGCTGAATCACAACTGCTGTGAGTTCACGAGTTCAGGGGTCTTCAAGATATCATTTACAGTAGTATTTCACAAACTCTGACTCTTGGAAATCTGTCTGCTCCTTCTTCAGTGTTCCGAGTCTTCAGGGGATGGGATGTGACAGAGATGACCCATTTAGAGCCAAACATTCCCCAGTCACATAGTCTCTGCACTTTTAACACTTGTGAGCCTTGGTATTAAATATCACCCACAGCATAAAGGGCCTCTTTTGATGAGGGTGAGAGTTAGTTTGATGACTCATGAGATCCTGGGGAAAGCCTGGTGGGTAGCTGGGTGGCCAACCCCAGAACTGTCTTCATTAAAGTTTTATTCTGATTACAAAACCAACTCCTATATTCAATTTTGGAGAAAGCAAAGCAAGCCTATGGACTGTTGTTGTGACCTTCGGCTAAGTGTGTGGTCTCTGAATTCAGAGGAACAGGAAGTCAAACAGGACAGCAGAGTGGGCTAGAGGCATGCGACTCTGAAGGCAGATACTGGTAGAAAGAGGTATCATTTTTTTACTTTCATAAAAGATCTTAAAAGCTCGGCAGCATGAGTTTGGTATTGTTTGCAGCTTTTAACGCCAACCATGAATACTGTTCCAGAGTCAAGGTTTGTTTGATGCCCCAGTATTGGTGCCAAGGCTTACAAGATGCTTCTGTAAGTTCAGCTCCTACAACCATCTAAGAACAGATTGTCGAAGGTGTATGTCCCAGTATTACACAGACTCTGGCTATTCTATCGAGGAGGAATGTGACAATTGTCAGAATTCTGCAGCCAAGAAACCCACAGTCCCTAAGACTAGACTTTCTACTTCTAGGTTTTCTATGATGTTTTTATGCTCAGAGGTAGGACAGAGTACTTGGCGCTATCTATGGGTCTGCCAGGTGAGTGAGTGGAAGCTGGGCCATACAGACAGGATATTTTATTTCCCTCTCCACTATGTTGGTGTTTGTATAACTATAAGGAAAAGTACAATTTTGGTGTGGCTGCAAAATGGAAACGTGTGAAGCCATTTAGGCAAATGCTGTTTCTCTCAGCACCGCAGTGACCACACTATTAGATGTATCGGCATAACTCTGCCTGACGTAGGTTTTGTTTGGATCATAACACCCTCTCCTACATTAAAGTCCTGTAATGCACACTTTAGCACTAGTCTTAGAGAAGAAGTTTTGTTCGCAGTGGTTTGGTTCTGATTTCGGTGCCTGAGCTCATACAGTATGGCCATCTGCTCACAACTTTAAACATAAATAGAGAGAGCATTGTTCCTAAGGACCTGAGGCTAAAAGGCAGACATGGTCATCATTAAGTTTACAGATGACACTACTGGGAAGAAGCATGGGATAAGGATTCCAAATGCGAATAAATGCAGGGTAGAGGCCTGGGAAGAAAAAAAAAAAAGAATGTCCTAACAAAAGCAACTTAGAGGAGAAAGATCTTATCCAACTCAAGTTCCAGGTTGTACTCCATCATGAGAGGCAAGTCACAACAGCAGGAACTTGAGGGAATTGTCACATTACACATACAGTCAGGATTGAAGAGAACTGAATGAAGTTGGGCTGGTCAGTGCTCAGTTTGCTCTCTCCACTTCAGTCAGTCCAGGATGCCCTGTTCAGGGAATAGCTTTGCAGGTAATTAAAGTGAGTATTCCCACATCAATTAACTTAATGAAGACAATCCTTTACAGACATCCCAGAGGCTAACCTTAACCCAGATAATCCCTCACAGGTGCTTCCAGAAGCCTGGGCTCTAGGTATCACTTGATAATTAATACTAAGCATCACAGTATCTGACCATTTAATGTATGCTATCCACTTAACCATCCAAAGCACTTTAAGTGGGAGTAAATGCATTCACATTTTTGTGTGACAACCATCAGAACATTTTCCCCTAGTGATATTGAAACTCTATATCCTTTGCACAACAACTTCTCATTGTCCATCCTTCCCTTTCCATTATTCCAAGGCAAACACCACTCTGCCTTCTAACTTAAAAAGCTTGACTGGTAAGCACCTTGTGTATGTACAGCCATACAGTATTGGTCTTATTTAAAAGCTGACTTATTCATGGGGTATAATGCCCTATTGTTTTTTTTTTTTTTCAGCAAAGAAGAACAGATATTTATTCTGGAAAGGTAAAAAAAAAATCAACGTCTCTTCTATTTCAAGACAGACACTTTCTCAAGTCTAGAAAGCGAAATACAATCAATGTTGTAACAGAAATATTAGGAATATTTTACATCTGCTGTGATGAGGACAATACCGGTGGGTGTTCACCAGATTTATATTCTGTGATGTCAGCGAGGTTAACAATGACCATGTGGGCAGATCCCTAATTGCTTCAGCCCTATTGGTTTTTATTTGCCTGTCTTACTCTTTTTTTTTTTCTATTAGCATACGGTCAAATAACACATCTTGTTTCATCTCAGAAGTTTTTTGTTTGTTTGGTTGTTGTTGTTGTTTGTTAATGCCTCATTTCTGCCACTCCAACACTTCTATACTCAGAAAGACTTAAGAGTTAATGAAATTCCTATCAGTGGCCCTTAATTCCTATGAGGCCACAAAAACCCCCAAATATAGTGAAAGAAATGTTTATTAATGAGAACAAAGATAAAGGCTTCAAACTCGCTGATTTTAAAATGGACTATAAAACTAAAGCAATAAAAACAGTATGATACTGGAATCAACAAATAGACTATTGGAACATAAAAGACAGCTCAGAAAACAATGCACACATTTATAGGCAATGAATCTTTAGAGAATCAAAATATATTCTGAGGAAAGTTTTGTGACAATCCATGAGAACTGGCTGACACTCGCCAGCTACCCACAACACCCGCCACAGTATCTTAAGACTTCTGGTGAGTGGAACACAGCTTCTGCTCCAATCCAATTGCGCGCGGGACCAGAGACTGCATTAGTTAGGGAAGCAGAAAACCGGCCTGAGTAGGACCACAGGCCTCTTCCGGCTGGACCAGCACCGGGGTACCGCCAGCTACCCACGACCCCCGCCACAGGATTTTGAGACTGCTGGTGAGTGGAACACAGCTTCTGCTCCAATCTTTAAACAGTGACAACGATAACAACTAACCCCAGAGATTACCAGATGGCGAAAGGTAAACGTAATAATCTTACTAACAGAAACCAAGACCACTAACCATCATCAGAACCCAGCACACCCACTTCGCCCAGGCCAGGGCACCCCAACACACCGGAAAAGCTAGACACGGATCTAAAAGCATATCTCATGATGATGGTAGAGGACATCAAGAAGGACTTTAATAACTCACTTAAAGAATTACAGGAGAACATGGCTAAAGAGTTACAAGTCCTTAAAGAAAAACAGGATAACACAATCAAACAGGTAGAAGTCCTTAAAGAAAAACAGGATAACACAATCAAACAGGTAGAAGTCCTTAAAGAAAAACAGGAAAACACATCCAAACAGATGATGGAAATGAACAAAACCATACTAGACCTAAAAAGGGAAGTAGACACAATAAAGAAAACCCAAAATGAGGCAACACTCGAGATAGAAACCCTAGGAAAGAAATCTGGAACCATAGATATGAGCATCAGCAACAGAATACAAGAGATCGAAGAGAGAATCTCAGGTGCAGAAGATTCCATAGAGAACATTGGAACAACAATCAAGGAAAATGTAAAATGAAAAAAGATCCTAACTCAAAACATCCAAGAAATACAGGACACAATGAGAAGACCAAACCTACGGATAATAGGAGTGGATGAGAATGAAGATTTTCAACTCAAAGGACAGGGCAAACATCTTCAACAAAATTATAGAAGAAAACTTCCCAAATCTAAAGAAAGAGATGCCCATGAACATACAAGAAGCCTACAGAACTCCAAATAGATTGGACCAGAAAAGAAATACCTCCCGAGACATAATAATCAGAACAACAAATGCTCTAAATAAAGATAGAATACTAAAAGCAGTAAGAGAAAAAGGCCAAGTAACATATAAAGGCAAGCCTATCAGAATTACACCAGATTTTTCACCAGAGACTATGAAAGCCAGAAGATCCTGGACGGATGTTATACAGACACTAAAAGAACACAAATTCCAGCCCAGGCTACTATACCCAGCCAAACTCTCAATTAACATAGATGGAGAAACCAAAGTATTCCACGACAAAACCAAATTCACACATTATCTCTCCACGAATCCAGCCCTTCAAAGGATAATAACAGAAAAAAACCAATACAAGGATAGGAACCACGCCCTAGAAACAACAAGAAGGTAATCCCTCAACAAACCTAAAAGAAGACAGCCACAAGAACAGAATGCCAACTTTAACAACAAAAATAACAGGAAACAACAATTACTTTTCCTTAATATCTCTTAATATCAATGGACTCAACTCCCCGATAAAAAGACATAGACTAACAAACTGGCTACACAAACAAGACCCAACATTTTGCTGCTTACAGGAAACTCATCTCAGAGAAAAAGATAGACACTACCTCAGAATGAAAGGCTGGAAAACAATTTTCCAAGCAAATGGTATGAAGAAACAAGCTGGAGTAGCCATTCTAATATCTGATAAGATTGACTTCCAACCCAAAGTCATTAAAAAAGACAGGGAGGGACACTTCATACTCATCAAAGGTAAAATCCTCCAAGAGGAACTATCAATCCTGAATATCTATGCTCCAAATACAAAGGCAGCCACATTCATTAAAGAAACTTTAGTAAATCTCAAAGCACACATTGCACCTCATACAATAATAGTGGGAGACTTCAACACACCACTTTCACCAATGGACAGATCATGGAAACAGAAACTAAAGAGGGACACAGAGAAACTAAGAGAAATTATGAATCAAATGGATCTGGCAGATATCTACAGAACATTCTATCCTAAAACAAAAGGATATACCTTCTTCTCAGCACCTCATGGCACCTTCTCCAAAATAGACCACATAATTGGTCACAAAACAGGCCTCAACAGATACAAAAATATTGAAATTGTCCCATGCATCCTATCAGATCACCATGGACTAAAGCTGATCTTCAATAACAAAATAAATAATAGAAAGCCAACCTTCACGTGGAAACTGAACAACACTCTTCTCAATGATACCTTGGTCAAGGAAGGAATAAAGAAAGAAATTAAGGACTTTTCAGAGTTCAATGAAAATGAAGCCACAACATACCCAAACTTATGGGACGCAATGAAAGCATTTCTAAGAGGAAAACTCATAGCTCTGAGTGCCTCCAAAAGGAAACTAGAGAGAGCACACATTAGCAGCTTGACAACACACCTAAAAGCACTAGAACAAAAGGAAGCAAATTCACCCAAGAGGAGTAGAAGGCAGGAAATAATCAAACTCAGGGGTGAAATCAACCAAGTGGAAACAAGAAAAACTATTCAAAGAATCAACCAATCAAGGAGCTGTTTCTTTGAGAAAATCAACAAGATAGATAAACCCTTAGCCAGACTCACTAGAGGGCACAGGGAAAGCATCCTAATTAACAAAATCAGAAATGAAAAAGGAGACATAACAACAGATCCTGAAGACATCCAAAACACCATCAGATCCTTCTACCAAAGGCTATACTCAACAAAACTGGAGAACCTGGATGAAATGGAGAAGTTCCTAGACAGATATCAGGTACCAAAGTTGAATCAAGATCAGGTTAATGATCTAAACAGCCCTATATCCCCCCAAAGAAATAGAAGCAGTCATTAATAGTCTCCCAACTAAAAAGAGCCCAGGACCAGATGGGTTTAGTGCAGAGTTCTATCGGACCTTCAAAGAAGATCTAATCCCAGTTCTTCACAAACTATTCCACAAAATAGAAACAGAAGGTACTCTACCCAACTCATTCTATGAAGCCACAATTACTCTGATACCTAAACCACAAAAAGACCCAACAAAGATAGAAAACTTCAGACCAATATCCCTTATGAATATTGATGCAAAAATCCTCAATAAAGTTCTTGCTAACCGAATCCAAGAACACATCAAAACAATCATCCATCCTGACCAAGTAGGTTTCATCCCAGGGATGCAGGGATGGTTCAATATACGGAAATCCATCAACGTAATCCAGTATATAAACAAACTCAAAGACAAAAACCACATGGTCATCTCGTTAGATGCGGAAAAAGCATTTGACAAGATCCAACACCCATTCATGATAAAAGTCTTGGAAAGATCAGGAATTCAAGGCCCATACCTAAACATGATAAAAGCAATCTACAGCAAACCAGTAGCCAACATCAAAGTAAATGGTGAGAAGCTTGAAGCAATCCCTCTAAAATCAGGGACTAGACAAGGCTGTCCACTTTCTCCATACCTATTCAACATTGTACTTGAAGTCCTAGCCAGAGCAATTCGACAACAAAAGGAGATCAAAGGGATACAAATTGGAAAAGATGAAGTCAAAATATCACTCTTTGCAGATGATATGATAGTATATATAAGTGACCCTAAAAATTCCACCAGAGAACTCCTAAGCCTGATAAACAGCTTCGGTGAAGTAGCTGGATATAAAATTAACTCAAACAAATCAATGGCCTTTCTCTACACAAAGAATAAACAGGCTGAGAAAGAAATTAGGGAAACAACACCCTTCTCAATAGTCACAAATAATATAAAATATCTTGGCGTGACTCTAACTAAGGAAGTGAAAGATCTGTATGATAAAAACTTCAAGTCTCTGAAGAAAGAAATTATAGAAGATCTCAGAAGATGGAAAGATCTCCCATGCTCATGGATTGGCAGGATCAACATTGTAAAAATGGCTATCTTGCCAAAAGCAATCTACAGATTCAATGCAATCCCCATCAAAATTCCAAATCAATTCTTCAACGAATTAGAAAGTGCAATCTGCAAATTCATCTGGAATAACAAAAAACCTAGGATAGCAAAAACTCTTCTCAAGGATAAAAGAACCTCTGGTGGAATCACCATGCCGGACCTAAAGCTCTACTACAGAGCAATTGTGATAAAAACTGCATGGTACTTGTATAGTGACAGACAAATAGACCAATGGAATAGAATTGAAGACCCAGAAATGAACCCACACACCTATGGTCACTTGATCTTCGACAAGGGAGCTAAAAACATCCAGTGGAAGAAAGACTGCATTTTCAACAAATGGTGCTGGCACAACTGGTTGTTAACATGTAGAAGAATGCGAATCGATCCATTCCTATCTCCTTGTACTAAGGTCAAGTCTAAGTGGATCAAGGAACTTCACATAAAACCAGAGACACTGAAACTTATAGAGGAGAAAGTGGGGAAAAGCCTTGAAGATATGGTATGGGCACAGGGGAAAAATTCCTGAATAGAACAGTAATGGCTTGTGCTGTAAGATCGAGAATTGACAAGTGGGACCTCATGAAACTACAAAGCTTCTGCAAGGCTAAAGACACCATCAATAAGACAAAAAAACCACCAACAGATTGGGAAAGGATCTTCACCTATCCTAAATCAGATAAGGGACTAATATCCAATATATATAAAGAACTCAAGAAGGTGGACTCCAGAAAGTCAAATAACCCCATTAAAAAATGGGGCTCAGAACTGAACAAAGAATTCTCACCTGAGGAATACCGAATGGCAGAGAAACACCTGAAAAAATGTTCAACATCCTTAATCATCAGGGAAATGCAAATCAAAACAACCCTGAGATTCCACCTCACACCAGTCAGAATGGCTAAGATCAAAAATTCAGGTGACAGCAGATGCTGGCGAGGATGTGGAGAAAGAGGAACACTCCTCCATTGTTGGTGGGATTGCAAGCTTGTACAACCACTCTGGAAATCAGTCTGGCGGTTCCTCAGAAAATTGGACATAGTACTACCGGAGGATCCAGCAATACCTCTCCTGGGCATATATCCAGAAGATGTCCCAACCGGTAAAAAGGACACATGCTCCACTATGTTCATAGCAGCCCTATTTATAATAGCCAGAAGCTGGAAAGAACACAGATGTCCCTCAACAGAAGAATGGATACAGAAATTATGGTACATTTACACAATGGAGTACTACTCAGCTATTAAAAAGAATGAATTTATGAAATTCCTAGCCAAATGGATGGACCTGGAGGGCATCATCTTGAGTGAAGTAACACAATCACAAAAGAACTCACACAATATGTATTCCTTGATAAGTGGATATTAGCCCAAAACTTAGGATACCCAAGATATAAGATACAATTTGATAAACGCATGAAACTCAAGAAGAATGAAGACCAAAGTATGGACACTGTGCACCTTCTTAGAATTGGGAACAAAACACCCAGGGAAGGAGTTACAGAGACAAAGTTTGTAGCTGTGATGAGAGGATGGACCATTTAGAGACTGCTGTATCCAGGGATCCGTCCCATAATCAGCTTCTAAACGCTGACACCATTGCATACACTAGCAAGATTTTGCTGAAAGGACCCAAATATAGCTGTCTCTTGTGAGACGATGCCAGGGCCTAGCAAACACAGGAGTGGATGTTCACAGTCAGCTATTGGATGTATCACAGGGCTCCCAATGGAGAAGCTAGAGAAAGTACCCAAGGAGCTAAAGGGATCTGCAACCCTATTGTTGGAACAACATGATGTACTAACCAGATCCCCGGAGCTCTTGTCTCTAGCTGCATATGTATCGAAAGATGGCCTAGTCGCCCATCAATGGAAAGAGAGGCCCATTGGACTTGCAAACTTTATATGCCCCAATATAGGGGAATGCCAGGGCCAAAAGAATGGGAATGGGTGGGTAGGGAAGTGGGGGGCGCTATGGGGGACTTTTGGGATAGCATTGGAAATGTAATTGAGGAAAATATGTAATAAAAATATTAAAAATAAAAAAAAAATGTTCAACATCCTTAATCATCAGGGAAATGCAAATCAAAACAACCCTGAGATTCCACCTCACACCAGTCAGAATGGCTAAGATCAAAAATTCAGGTGACAGCAGATGCTGGCGAGGATGTGGAGAAAGAGGAACACTCCTCCATTGTTGGTGGGATTGCAAGCTTGTACAACCACTCTGGAAATCAGTCTGGCGGTTCCTCAGAAAATTGGACATAGTACTACCGGAGGATCCAGCAATACCTCTCCTGGGCATATATCCAGAAGATGTCCCAACCGGTAAAAAGGACACATGCTCCACTATGTTCATAGCAGCCCTATTTATAATAGCCAGAAGCTGGAAAGAACCCAGATGTCCCTCAACAGAGGAATGGATACAGAAATTATGGTACATTTACACAATGGAGTACTACTCAGCTATTAAAAAGAATGAATTGATGAAATTTCTAGCCAAATGGATGGACCTGGAGGGCATCATCTTGAGTGAAGTAACACAATCACAAAAGAACTCACACAATATGTATTCACTGATAAGTGGATATTAGCCCAAAACTTAGGATACCCAAGATATAAGATACAATTTGCTAAACGCATGAAACTCAAGGAGAATGAAGACCAAAGTGTGGACACTGTGCACCTTCTTAGAATTGGGAACAAAACACCCAGGGAAGGAGTTACAGAGACAAAGTTCGTAGCTGTGATGAAAGGATGGACCATTTAGAGACTGCTGTATCCAGGGATCCATCCCATAATCAGCTTCTAAACGCTGACACCATTGCATACACTAGCAAGATTTTGCTGAAAGGACCCAAATATAGCTGTCTCTTGTGAGACGATGCGGGGGCCTAGCAAACACAGGAGTGAATGTTCACAGTCAGCTATTGGATGTATTACAGGGCTCCCAATGGAGAAGCTAGAGAAAGTACCCAAGGAGCTAAAGGGATCTGCAACCCTATTGTTGGAACAACATGATGTACTAACCAGAACCCCGGAGCTCTTGTCTCTAGCTGCATATGTATCGAAAGATGGCCTAGTCGCCCATCAATGGAAAGAGAGGCCCATTGGACTTGCAAACTTTATATGCCCCAATATAGGGGAATGCCAGGGCCAAAAGAATGGGAATGGGTGGGTAGGGAAGTGGGGGGCGCTATGGGGGACTTTTGGGATAGCATTGGAAATGTAATTGAGGAAAATATGTAATAAAAATATTAAAAATCAAAAAAAAAATCCATGAGAACTTAGTCTGGGTAATAGCTTTCCCAAAGCTGAAACTCTTATATGCCAAAAAGAGATAGAAGGAAGAAGGGGGGATGCTCTTGAAAGTAACAAAGTCCTTTCCCCTCACCCAATACCAGATCAGGTCCCTTGCCTTCTCCTGCCACTTCTACCCACTGAAGACCTGAGGACCAGCAGAAAGAATGTAAACAGCAGAAAAGAATGTAAAAAAGAATGTAAACCTCAGGGAATAAGAAGTTATGGGGGACCCCCCCTCCAGAATGCACCAGAGATCTTGGAGGTGAGAGACTCCCAGGACTTAAAGAGAGGGACCTTAGATGAACCACCAGACAGTAAGGAGAGGGAACTTATAGAGCCCACCTCCAGCAGGAAGACAGGACATCAAGTGAGAGATGGGGTTGCCATCCCACAGTCACATCTCTGACTCATAATCATTCCTGTCTGAAAGAACTACAGGGATGGAAATGGAGAGGAGCCTGAGGAAAAGAAGGCCCAGCAACAGGTCCAAAGTGGGATCCAGCTCAAGGGGAGGTCCCAAGAGCTGACACTATTACTGAGGCTATGGAGCACTCACAAAAATGGATCTATCATGATTGCCCTCTGAAAGACCCACCAAGCAGCTCAAAGAGTCAGATGCAGATATTTGCACCCAACCAATGGACAGAAGCAGCTGACCCCTGTTGATGAATTAGGGAAGGCTGAAAGAAACTGAGAAGGGCGATCCTGTAGGAAGACCAGCAGTCTCAATTAACCTGGAACCCTGAGATCTCTCAAACATTGGACCACTAAACAGACCGAATACACCAGCTGATATGAGGCCCCTGCTGGGTCTGTGTTCACTCGGAGATGATGCACCTAACCCTCAAGAGACTGGAGGCCCCAGGGAGTTTAGAGGTCAGGTGGGGGGTGGGTGGAGACATCCACGTGGAGACAGGGTGGGTGGGGAGGAGGTACGGGATGTGGAGCAGACAGGGTGGATGGGGGGGCAGGGAATGGAATATGAACTGTAAAAAACAAACTAAATATAAAATTAATTTTTTAAAAAGGAAAAGAAAGTAACAAAGTGTGTGACAGCACAGGTGAGCATGGCCCATTAGGGAAGTTTTTGAGCATGTATAGATGAAGGCAAAGATAGACATTGAGACTGCAGAGAACCCAGAAACAGCATTGCAAGTTAAGTCTTTATAACAGTAGGGCAGACTTGGGGCACCCTTAAAAGATGCTTTAATCATAGCATGGCTTATCCACAATTTCTCCTTTAAAAATTATTTTGTAGTAAATACATATGCACTGGAATTCTCAGAAACAATATAATGACTAGTTTCCTATAAACATCAGTCCTAATTCAAACAGGATCAATTTGAACTCTCTTTCTCTCTCTCTCTCTCTCTCTCTCTCTCTCTCTCTGTGTGTGTGTGTGTGTGTGTGTGTGTGTGTGTGCACCTATGCAGCTACATGGAAAAGACACAACAGGATATGGCTCTCCCTATCACTCTGCTGCATTGCCTTGATACATGGTCTCTTGCTAAACTAGTTGTTTTAGTTAGGCTAGGTAACCACTGAGCTCCAGGATTCAGCCCTCGATGCTGGGATTACAGGGAATCTAAAGCTAGTCTAAGCTTTTAACCCAGACGCTAGTCTTTTGAACTCATATCCTCATGCCTGCACAGAAAGCACTCTTACACATTGAGCCAAGTCCCTGGACCCTACCCCTTTTGAATCTCAGACGATTCTGAATTTTATGTGGCTCACAGCACAACTCATCTACAGCTTGCTGTAAGTACTTTATCATTTGGGGCCATATTTATTAACTTCTCAAGAAAACAGAGCTTTGCGCTAATGACATCATCCCACACTCCCCTTCTTTCCCATAGAGCTGCAGGCCATATGTGCTTTCCTTACAGGTCAGTGTAAGGACCACTTTACCCTCATTGTAGAGTACTTGCCTGTAAGCCCTTGTAAGACTGTATGTCCTAAATGCAGAGAACAAGTTCTGTGGAATGAGAACTTGTTCACTTGAGTGGATCTTCACACAATGCACCAAAATACTGAGATTGGAAAATGTCCCTATGTGAGTTTAGAGACGTGTTTACATCTACTAGGCCTTGCTGCTGTCATCCTTGCTGTCATTACCATGAGGATTACCTCTAAATGGGTCCCTGTGCCTGCTTCTGCAGAGTTCCTAGATCATCTCAAAACCCCAGGTATGTTTGAAATGTTATCTATAATGTGCCATTATACTGATTATTTGCACACATTATGTGTTACTAAAGGGCACAGGGAAATTCAGTGTATATATATGCTGTGTTCCCAGGACTGTTCTAACTTTATGCTCACAAACATGACTAGTAATGAGTTCCCCGACTGTTCAATGCTTACCTAATTGTCAGTTAAAGTGCTTTATATTAAGCAGAAGTCTTTGGTGAGTTGTTACATAAATGTTTCAAGGTGTTTTAGTAATGTTTAGGGAAATGAATTGGGATTTTTAATGGACTGAAAATGCTAAAGTTTTCAGTTCCACTTAAAACTGAAAATTTTCTACTGCTATCCAAATATTTGCAACAAGTTTATGAAATATTTTCAGTTCATGTAATGAGGAAATATGATATTTATCCCTCACTTCTTGTTTCTTAAGTAATGGATAAAATTCCTTGATAATCACCCGCCACCACCGCTCTACAACCGTCTTATTCTTATTCTTATTTCTCATCCCTTTGCAGACATTTTCTCCTCCAGTGAGCTATAACTGTTGCCAGTGATAATCCCAACACTCTGTCTAGTTAGGATCCCAAACCCCAGGTTTCCTTTTAGCACTTCCATTTTTCACTTAACAGCAAGGGCCCTTGGCCAAGATATGATTCATTAGGCAGTTTTATAACTGTGAGCATCAAAGACTTTATTTACATGAAAATACACAATAAACATGGCTTCTTAGGAACAAAAGCCAACATGAAATACTTGAAGCTGCATCAACTGATTTTGGTAGAAGACTTCAACTTTTTTAATAAGTAGGGCAGAGTATATTCTAAAACAAAGACAAAGGTGGCAAAGATAGAAGTCAATGCTGTACCTATAGACATTACCAAGTGCTAAATAGCACACATGATTCTCCTGGATGATGCAGGTACAGGTTTGGTTAAGCCAGGAAATTAAAGTTATGCTTGTGCAAGATGATGGTGGCTAAATTTCTCAAGATAACAGAAATCGTTCATCTCTAGTAGAACCTTGCTGAACAACCTTGGTATATGTAACCTGTTGTTTATGAAGAGTTCACTTATGTAGCAGAGGGTTAACGTAGGGAAAGGGGACCAAGGAAACAACACTCTCCCCCTGACTTAACCCCCAGCCAACGATCAGGGCCAACGGAACTATACTCTCCCCCTGGTTTGACCTGGAGCCCTGGAGACTTGGAAATCTCCGTCCCTGAACAGGAGAAAAACTGTAGTTCCTGCAGTGCTGTACTTTCCTACTAGCTCACTGCACATGCTCAAAAACAAAAAACAAAAAACGAAAACAACAAAAAAAAGAAAACAAAAAACAAAAAATAAAACCTATAAAACCCTCCTCCTCCATCCATCCCTGTGATGTCTCTGTTCCCAGTCAAAGGAAGCTGCCTTTCTGTTCTTCTCCCCAACAAATCTCTTGTTCTTGTTCGAGGTTTGTTGAATGTTGTGATTTTGTGGTATTCCTTGGCTTCTGTCTGCCAAGATGCCCTTGCACCAGGAAAAACAAAAACCTTACAAATATCTCCCACCTACCCAATGTTGCTTCTGCACTTATATTGCTGTTGTCAAGGTGAATAGCAGTCATGTTCTATTCTATAAGTGCTTTGTCATGGTTATAAAGGTTAAAAAACAATATGGTGTAGGGGTGTCACAGCAGTCCATCTGTCTTCACCTTAGCTGATAGAGGCCTGTACTATGGGACCTTCATAGGGACCTGAAAACCTGTGGGGAACCTAGGCTGGAGGAACTGAAGCCTAGTGCTGAAATAGAGCTACAGCATTGACCTTGGTTTAGACTTTGACCTTTGGTTAGCAGAATCTGTGACACTTGACCATTTAGCCATGGATCTGCTTCCTAAGCCTGGAAAGGGTGAGTAAAGCACGGTGTTTCACTGTGCTTTGAATTTGCATCCCCTAATGATTACTGTTACAGCTTTCACGCAATTGTGTAACTTCCTCAAGATACATTTAGAATCTACTCGTCACTAGTATTTCGGAATTCCATTTTAATAATAATTTGATGTGTTTTTTAATTTTGTCATTTGTTTTTCTAGGTGCCTGTTAGACTCTTTCAAAAATAATGTTTGTAAATTCCTGTTAGAGAATTTACCTTATCTTACTAATCCCAGTGCATGGTTTGTATCTTTTCTTCCTTCCTGGACTTCTGATTAGTCATATGCGTGCAGAAATGTTATACTTGGCTCTTAAGTTACTAATAGTAAGTGTATATGTTACAGTTCAGTTAAGGAAAAAAAAACCTTCCTTATAGCATAAAATAAACTAACATAAACTAGGGTCACCCTCTCTAGTTCTAGTCCTCCAAAACAAATTACATTAGACCTGTCAGTTACTACCTCCTTAATCAAAATAACTTTTTTTCTTCATGTTATATTATCAATCTCAAAGTGTGGTATAATTCTTGAAATAATAACCATTTGTTAAAATTGTAGTTTTCTCAAACTCCTGGGTATGTCTGTGAGGGATCATCTAGATCAGCATAATTGAAGGTGAAGACTCACCATGAATGTGGGTGGTCCCATTTCATGGGCTGGGTGACCTAGGCTGTATGAAAAGGAGGAAGCAAGCTGGGCACTGACATTCAAAGTTCTTTGCTTTCTGTGGCTGTAATATGACCAGTTGTCGCATGCTACTGCTACCAGTCCCTTACTACCATGATGCCATGATGGTCTTAAGGCAAAGTAAACACTTTCTCCCTCCAGTAAAAAATAATATAGATATTTCTTACTCCCAAGAGATTTATGTTTTATCCTAAATTCAGTGCTAAGGAAACGAAACCCTGAGAGCAGCTATGATCACCTAAATAAGACCTGCATGAGATCAAGTCAGTTAATAATTTCAGCATGGAAGCAGGGAGGGAGCCAGGAGGGGCTGGTCCTAGATGAGGAGGTATTTGCAATTGATGGCTGCAGGAAGAGGGACAGTCACTTTTCTTTGATAGGCTCCCCATACTCATGCAAGCAGCAGTAATTGCATTCAGTGTGTTATAAAGAAGGAGGATGAAGAAGAAAAGGAGGAGGCAGAAAAGGAGGAAGAATAATGAAGATGAAAGGGGCATGTGTTTGGGAGGCCTGGTTAGAGAGGGAGGAAGAAGCTGGAAATAGATATATAGAGAGATAGATAGATAGATATAGATATATAGATATAGATATATAGTGTGTATGTGTATAGACAGTGTGTGTGTTAGTGTGTATGTATATATATATATATATATATATATATATATATATGTGTGTGTGTGTGTGTGTGTGTGTGTGTGTGTGTGTGTGTATTGGGGCATTCATAAATGAATAAATAAATATATATGTGGGATCATTCATAAATAAATAAATACATAAAAATTATAGTTTTCAATCATAACTAAGGAGAAAGTCAATTACCTCGTTTGTTAATGGAATACTTGGGTGTTTTGCTCTTTGCCCATTTTAAACACCTGCCAGTCTTCTTCAGAACTTAACTGCACTGCAAATCTTTTGAACAAGTGAATTCCTTTGCTTATTCCAAGTTTTAGCTCCCAAGTTACTCAGATACTATACACAATCATACAAGAAATAATAATAGAGATTTTGGTATAATTATCATCTTATGTAATTTGAGGTACACCATTATTTAAATTGACTATATGCTTTTCATTAAATTTACAGCCTTTTCTAATAAAATGAGAACAATTCTCTTATATTTTTGGTTGTGAGCCTAGCCTTTAACGGCTGAGCCATCTCTCCAGCCCGAGAACAATTCTCAAATATCACTTTTCCTCGAAAGGCCCATTAGTCTAAATAGGTTTAAAGAGAAAATCCCCAAGATTACTAAATTACAGTATCTTTATGATAGAAAACCACTAGCATTCTAACATGATGGTTAAGATTTTAAGAGAAAGTGGACTTGCTGTTAGACAGTGTCCTCCATGTATGATGGGGAAGCTGCAGCCATAAAATCTCAACAATCTGGTTGCCTAAACAAGACCAGAACAATGACAATACCAGCTGACATGCCAGTGTGGGTGGAGGATATTTCACAAGCCCCTACACATGCATGAAGAGCTACAAAGAATTAACGCTACTAAGGGATGAGGCCCAAAGGAGTTGGTTATCTAATACTAAGTGGGCAGATCTAAGCAGGTATAGAAATGAGTACCCTAAAGGGACTCACTGGGTTAGGTCCATGCAGTGCAGATGTGTGCATGTGTCATGTGCATTTGCGTGTGCGTGTGCGTGTGCGTGCGTGTGTGCGTGCGTGTGTGTGTGTGTGTGTGTGTGTGTGTGTGTATGTGTAAAACAAGAGGGAGTTGGTGGGAGCAGAGGTCACAGGGGGAGTTAGAGGGAGAAAAACGAGAAAGAAATGACATAAATACAGTACTCACATATGGAATTAAGAATCTCTTGAGTGATACATTAGTGCTCCAGGTCTTTAGCAGAAACATGAAATTTGTCTACAGGATTGTCAAAGGATTTGGAGGTACCAATATCAACATAGCAAAACATCTTGACAATCCTTTGTTATCTACAAAGTACTTTAGTTGTTGCAATCTGATGAAAAACAAACCAAAATGGCATGCCTTGAAGTTGGAGTTTACTATGATCACTGTAAAGGGGCAATGCCAGAAATAGTGGGCAACAGTGAAAGCTGCTAATGAAAACTCAGAGGTAATTTATTTTGAAAGCCAATTGCATCCCTTTGCTGCCACATTTAATCCACTGAAGTTTAAGAACAAACTGTTCTCAAATGACTTTGTATAACAGTAGATACCTAGAAAACACATTAGGAAAATATATATTTGCCACAATCTTTTACAATGTTTCTAAAAATATATGGAAAGTACCTTCTTTAGGCAAAACCCAAAGCTATGAGGAACAAATATGTGTTACGAAATCTTACTTATAGAAAGTAGTGCATTTAGGCACAGGTACTCATGATCTATTACAGATTATGGTTGGTGCCCTATTGAACCTATGGCTGCCTGGAAGCTAAGGCTCCATATCACTGTCCAGTGTCAGAAGAGATAATTACTAGCCTGGAAAAGATCAAAATTCAAGACTCTATGTGATCTCTACTGAATGCCTATCACTTCCTCAATATTGTAGAGTTGAAACACACACATGTTAAATCATCACAAGTCATGGTCCATCTGTAAGGCAAAGGGAACCTTATAACATTCCGTAACATTAATGTGGCTTGAACGTGACAGCATGATCAATTTAATTTTGTGTGTCTTGGGCCCTGAAGGGAGAAAATGAGGCTGTGCAAAGATTGAAAATCAAATGTAGTCAAAGTTCCTTGAAAATCTTTAGGCCACACTTAAATTTCAGCATATAGTCATGGAGCCCCTGCTTTGTACTGGAAACTGATAGAAGCTTGGGATCCTAGAGAAAACAAAACAAACCTGCTTCTCTTATAGAGTTTCCCTCCCTGCAGGGGTGGGCAGCCAATGAGTAACAAATATAATTCAAGTATTTAGTAGAGTTAAAGGTACAAAATGACAAAAAGGAAAAGTAAGCTCTGAGCCAGAAGGAATGGGTAAGCTGCATTACAAAGTTGATACTGGAACAGAAACTAAAAGGTTTGAGGGACTACATTGAGGCTATCTGACAGCAGAACAGTCTGTGCAAAGGGACTAACAGCCAGTGACAAAGCCCCAGGGCAGGAGCATGCCTAGAATGTTTGAGGAATAGCAAGGAGGTCAACTTGACTTGACTGGGTAAGTGATCCAAACAGAGCAAAGAATAAGGCAGAGAGGGGGTAAGACTGGAATACAGCTGCTGGTTTTTAGGTCATTATTACAGGTCTGTCCACAAATGGGAAGCTCATACCTCCCCTTGCATTCACAAAGGGAAGTCCATGAATGATTTAAAATTAGAAGATGATATGACCTAGGCATAACTTTAAAAGGAAGACAAGAAAATCATGAAAACTTAGACATCCCCCCCCAAGAATCTACCTTTTCATACATTCTCACAGCATGATTATATTAGGTTAAGAACCCATATAGTACAAGATGTCATAGACTCCTCAAGACTCAAGGCAGAAAATAATCTAACTTTGAAAGCACTCTTATACATAGCTGCTGTTGGACTGTTTTCTTCATTAGAACATTTCTCTGGTATTCTGATCACAGCAGGGTTGCATTGGTTTGGCCAAAGGCCATTATAATACTTAGAGCAGAGCAGATATGATGTCAGCTTTAAAATAAATTGGGAGGATTAAAATAGACCAAATGAGAGTTATTTTCTAAAAGTAAAAATGGGTCACTTCTTAAAATTGTGTTCATAAAAGGAGCCATCCAATTTATGCATTTCTGGCCACTTTATCTCTAACAGTTTTCACTTACAGCTCCAGTATTATCATTGAAAAATGAAAGACATTACAGCTTATGGCAACATCCATCCTGTATAGGAATCTACTTGACTTTTTGCAGGTTGTTCTACAGAAAAACTAAAAATTATTCCCAAAACCTTCTTACATGGGCCTAGGTTTACAGAGAAAGAGAGATGGGGGAGGGAGGGAAGGAAGGAGGAAAAGAAAGAGTGCATGACAGAATATTGGGGTAGGCATCCATCAGCAAGGCTGAGTATTGGAATCATAGAAGTATAAAAGCTAAAGATAATGTGAAGAATGGTACAAAATTATAAGACTGAGTTCCAAGTAACAAGGCTGTTAAACCTTTTTTTTATGTAAACAATTTTCAGATACTGAAGTATAATCAACATATAGTCAAATGCACATGGATAAAGTATGGACTTTGAGTTATATATGTATCTGCAAAACTAATACAAGTCAAATATGGTGGCACATGCCTATAATTCCAGTGCTCAGAAGGCTGAGCCAGGAGGATTGAGAGTTCAAAGTCAGACTTAGCTACATAGAAAGATCCCGTTATGCAAAACAAAGGGATGAGGCTAAAGTACTTGCCTAACTTGACCAAGACTTTAGATTCAGTCCCTAACAAGGGGAACTATCAACATGAAGATGACAAGCATCCACTGAAGTATTTACAAGAAAATTACCATTCTCCTGTAAATATTTTTCCAATCCTATGCACACCTAGATCCCTAACAGTGATATTCCCTTTAGTTACAGTAAAATATTGTGTTAGATTCCACTACTGTGATAACTTTACTGAAAAAAAAAATTAAATTAAGTGGGTAATGAGTTCTTCTGGCTACTGGTTTCAGAGGTCTCAGTGTATGGCCACTTGGCTCTGATGTTTCTGGTTCTGATGAAGACAGAGAGGGCATGGTAGAGCAGAGATACTTTACTCGTGCTGGCAATGAATCAAGTGAAAGTGGAAAGGAGCTGGGAACAAATAGAGCTTTTAAAGGTACTTCCCCAGTAAATTAATTTCTCCAACTAAGCACCACCTCTTGAAGTTCAAGCTTCTTCAGTGAACTCATTGATGAAGTCAGAGCCCATATGACATTAATATCCTTTTAAAATCCTCACCTCTATACATTGCTGCAATAGAGACTAAGCCTGGAACACATGAGCTCCTGTGGGACACTTCAGATCCAAACCTTTAATAGTTTGCATTCTATAAACTTTCATATAAATAACATCACACTTTTTGCCTACCTTCTGTCACTCAGCATAGTTATTATGAGAGTTATCCATGTTGTAACACGTATCAATATTTTATTTTTGTTTTTATTTTTAGTAGTATATAACACAATCATTGATTCAATTATATGTTGATTGATATTTGATTCATTTCCAGTTTGGGAGTATTAAAAATACAGTTATTGTCAACATTTGTTATAAATCTGTAAATGGACTATGCTTTCACTATTCACATAAAAATTTGGAAATAGTAGTGCTAATTCATATAAAGACGTACATTTCACTTTTAATTACATTGACAAAGTATTTTCCCTAAAACTAACTCTTCATATTCCCAACAGTAGCATGCACATGATCTACTTGCTCTGCATCCCAGCCAACAGTTGTTGTAGGCTGTGCTTTGAATTCTAGCAATTCTAATGAGTAGGTAGTTACATCTCATTGAGGTTTTAACTTTAATTTTAGTAAAGGCTAATTACACTGGGCATCTTTTCACATGTTTGTCCGCCAACAGTAAAGCTCCTTTGGCAGAGTGTCTTTTCAAATTTGTTTTCCATATTAGACATTGCTCGTTTATCATTTCCTCACTATTAAATTATATTTATTTTATATATTCTGAATATAAGCTCATTAACACAGATATCATTTGTGATTTTTTCCAAGATTATTGATTGCATTTTCAACTAGGTTATTTTTTTCATTCTTTGACAGTTTCATATATGTATATAATGAATTTTAGGAACTTCACTCCCATTACCTTTTCTAACCCCCTCTTCTCCCATTCTCCCATGTAAACCCTTCTTAACAAGCCTCCTCTTACTTTAATGTATTTTTGCTTGGGGGACACACTGAATTTAGTTAGAAAACAGGTGGGAGATTACTTATGAAACACAGATAAATTTTAAAGTATTAAAATTTTCCAAAAAAAATAAAATAAAAATTTCCAACTTATCAAATATTTCTGTTACAGCTCCAACTTTAAGAATGACCTCTGGGGGCCATGCCTATCTACTGGAGGTGGTCTATGTTGCATATTTCGACTAAAGTCATTCCTGCTGGGTCCTGGGAGCCTCTTGCTTCCCTGTTGTCTGGGACTTTCTAGTGGCTATCCCCAGTTCCCTATTCCTGATTACTACATATTTCTATTTGATTTCCTGACCTTCTGTACTTCTCTCCTGTCCCTTCCAATACCTGATCCTGCCCCCCGTTTTTCCTTCTCCCTCCTTTCTCCCCTCCAGGCACCACCCTCCCTCTACCTCCTATGATCATTTTGTTCCCCATTCTATATAGGATTGAAGCATCCACACTTTGGTCTTCCTTTTTCTTAAGCTCTGTATGGTCTGTGGGTTGAATCATGGGCATTGTGAGTTTTTGCACTAATATCCACTTATCAGTGAGTACATACCATGTGTGTTCTTTTGTGTCTGAGTTACCTCACTCAGGATGTTTTTTTCTACTTTCATCCATTTGCCTGCGAATTTCATGAATTTGTTGTTTTTATAGCTGAGTAGTACTCCATTGTATAAATGTACCACATTTTCTGTATCCATTCCTCTGTTGAGGGACATCTGGGTTCTTTCCAGCTTCTGGCTATTATAAATAAGGCTGCTATGAACATAGTGGAGCATGTGCCCTTGTTATATGTTGGAGTATTTTTTGGGTATATGCCCAGTAGTGGTTTTGATGGGTCTTCAGGTAGAACTACTTCCAATTTTCTGAGGAATCACCAGACTGATTTCCAGAGTGGTTTTGCCAGATTTCAGTTGAGGAATGGGGCTGCCCACCCATCTCAAAAATATTAACTCAGAATTGCTCCTATCTAAAGGAAGTGTAGAGATAAAGACTGGAGCAGAGACTGAAGGAAGGGCCATTCAGAGACTGCCCCACCTAGGGATTCATCCCATCTGTGGGCAGCAAACCTGGACACTATTGCTGAAGCCAAGAAGCACTTGCTGACAGGAACTTGGTATGGCTGTTCCCTGAGAGGTTCTACCAGCACCTGACCAATACAGATTCAGATACTCACAGTCAACTATCAGACTGAGCCTAGGAACCCCAATGGAAGAGCAAGAGGAAGGACTGAAGGAGTTGAAGGGTATTGCAACCCCATAGGAAGAATAATATCAACTAACCGGACCACCCGGAGCTCCAAGAAACTAAACCACCAACCAAAGAGGTCACTTGGAAGAATCCATGGCTCCAGATACATATGTAGCAGAGGATGGCCTTATCTGATATCAGTGGGAAGGGAAGTCCTTTGTCCTATGGAGGTTTGATGCCCCAGTGTAGGGGGATGCTAGAGAGATGAGGTGGGAATGGGTGAGTGGGTGAAGGAGCACCCTCATAGAGGCAAAGGAAAGCAGGGAGAGGGGATATGGGATGAGGGTGGTTGTGGAGGTGTAACCAGGAAGGGGAATATCACTTGAAATGTAAACAAATAAATGATTAATAAAAAGAGAATATTGACCACACATGTGTGGGTTTAATTTTGGACTCCCTTTTCTGTTCTGTTCCAATAAATTTCTTTTATCCCGGGATCATGCTGTCTTGAGTACGATGGCTTTAGAATAACTCTTAAAATTAGCCAAAGTATGTCCTCCAAATATGTCATTTTCCAAAATTCTTTTGGCTATTCCTGATCATTATATTTCCACAGGAATCCTTTTGGCTATTGTAGCCCAACTTGGCCTGAACCTTGTGGCAGTCATCTGGCTTGAGCCTCTTAAGTGCTAAAATGACAGGTAAACTTGTAACTTTTAAATTACAATTTTCTACAATAATTCCACCTAGGATTCTAACTGGGACTTCATTTAACCTGTACATAAATCTAGCAGGAACTGACATTGTTCTGGTTTGGATATACAATGCCCTCCAATAAAGCCTCACAAGTTATATTTGGATCCTTTCCTGGTGGCACTACTGAAATGGGATTGGACCATGAAGGTGCTTCTATTATCACTGGATTGAACTACTGATGAGGTCATAGGTGAATGGAATACTAGTATATGAGGCCTGCTTGGAGGAAACATTGGAGGCATAACTTTGAAGGGTGCATCTTGTCTCTAGACCCTTTGACCAACTTCCCCTTCTCTACCTCCATGCTGTCATGAAGTAAGCTAGTCTGCTCCATTGTATACTCAAGCACTTTGTCACCGCAACAAAAATTGATCAACACAGACATAGCAATAAGATTAAATTTCTATATTTCCGAACATGACATATAGCCTCAGCTATTTGTCCTTAGTTTGTCTCAACAATATTATTGATTTTCATTGCATAGATTATTGATATCCTTTGTTAAATTTATGCATAAGTACTTTAGATAGCTAAATTTTTATCTCAAATTTTTCTTTGAAAGTACATAGAGAAGTTGAGTGGATTCTATATATACCTATATACTTATATATTATAATTTTGGCACATTCATTTATTAGTGCCACTGATTCACAGATAGAGTGCCACTCGAGGACCTTTTATATAGATTAAAATGTTATCTTCAAAACGTAACAATTTTTATGAACTAACCAGTACCCCAGAGCTCTTGACTCTAGTTGCATATGTATCAAAAGATGGCCTAGTTGGCCATCACTGGAAAGAGAGGCCCATTTGGACATGCAAACTTTATATGCCCCAGTACAGGGGAACGCCAGGGCCAAAAAGTGGGAGTGGGTGGGTAGGGGAGTGGGGGGGGGAGGGTATGGGGACTTTTGGGATAGCATTGGAAATGTAAACTAGGAAAATACGTAATAAAAATTATTTTTTTAAAAAAGTAACAATTTTGTCTCTTTCTACTATGAATGCTTTTGATTTCTTGGTGGTTTGTAATTGGTTGCACCAACTAGTTTTCAGTACAACACCAACTAAAAATGGTGATGGCAGAGGTCTTGGTTTCTTCTTGATCTTAAGTACAACATTGTCTTTCTTCTGTAAGTACAATATTGGCTGGGAGCTTCTCATGGAATCTGTTCAGTTGAGGCCAACTCTTTTTTAATTTTTAAAGTAATACAGTGGAATACTCCTGGCAGTGTGACAGATTTGATATTCTGACATACATTATCACTCCACAAACAAAGATGCTGGATAAATTACAGCAAATTTCTTCACTCCACAAACAAAGATGCTGGATAAATTATAGCAAATTTCTTTATAAATGTGAAGCTGACCACGCAAGAAATTCAAGGACATTACCCCAGGAGTAAAAATGATAATAGCCATGTAAATACTGAAAGCAGAGTTCTGAGGTGAATTTACAATTCTAGAAACCATATATAGCCTTGCATTTTAACAGCTAACATGCTCTCTAACTGATCCACCTCAATCTTCTTCAGAAAATCATATCCTAATCTATCCTTTAGACATTAGTGTTTATCAAATCTCTCCTAGTTTATAATACTATCACATGCTTTTATTGCTCTCAGGTTACTATTTCACGTATTACCTCTACTACCTCTATGCTAATGGATGTAAATTCATACTTTCCAGGCTTTTCTGCCTGAATTATTTCTTCTATGCTATCTGGACATTGATATGCTGGAGCTCTTTGAAATATTTGTCCAAACTTTATTCCTCTTCACTCTGCATATGCCCATATTTCTTATTTTGTTCTATATTATTGGAACCAATGTTTGAAATCATTATGAATATTTTTAAGATTTATTTATGTGTATGGGTATTTTGACTGCATGCACAGATATGTGCACCACCTGAATGCCTGATGTGATGGATCCTCTGTAACTGGAGTTACAAACAGTTGTGAGCTGCCATGTGGGTGCTAGGAATTAAACCTGGGTCCTCTGAAGGAGCACCAAGTGCTCTTAAGTGATGAGCCTCCTCTACAGCCTCATTGTGAATATTTTACCATCTTATCTACCCATAGATATCCATTATTCTTCTTAGTTCAGCCTTATAAGTATCATTTGAGCCCATTTCTTCATTCCCCTAGTCACTGCCACTACCCTTGTTCATGCACCATTTTTCACCTAAAGTGCTGTAATAGCCTTTTCTACACATTGCTCTGCAGACATCCCAGCTTCTCATGCTCCACCCAACTTAATGCTACCAGTGTCATAAATAAAAAGCAGGTGTCCTCAAGCTCCCACTCAGTACTCATAATGTCCTACTCAGTACTTGTTTCTCTTCTCTAAGCCTTACTCTGCAGTTATTTTGAATGACACACAATTTCTGGAGCCCTTTAAGCTGTGCCTGATTTTGTAGTTTTACACTTGCTGTATCCTTCCACTTACCCCCTCTTATTTGACCTGGTTAACCAAATTCTTTACATTCTTCTACTCTCCTAACATACATTACCAATATGAACTATTTACTAATAATCAGTAAGCTGTTTGCTTAGCTAGATTCTGTGAGTATTCCTTGCAGTGATCTCACTGTAATACCTTGTCTACTTGTGTTCTTTTCTATGTACTCTCTAAGACTAGAGTCTCCAACTCAGCAGGAACTCAAACATACATAATACTTAACTTATTTATCAGTTGATGAAGGTTAACCAGCTGGAAAACTCAAACACAGAAATCCAGTAGTGGAGTCATACTATTTGTTCAACAATGTTTTGTTGATCACCTGGTTCTACCTGAGAGACTGGCCAATAGTGAAGAACATATAGTCTTTGCCCTCAAGGAGCATTTTAGTTCAGTAGAAATGAGATGAACAGTGTGACTCTGGCATGAACGTGTCTTGATACAATGAGAGAAGCACTAATAGTTCTTAAATGGAGCAAAGGAGAATAGAACATTGTTGAACTGATTTTTTTCCAGCCTTTAATCCACTCTTCTAAAAATATTTCCTGACTACACATATTTGGAAAGAAAAATATCTCCTAAAAGAGCTCACTACCAGGAAGCCAAAAGCAATTTGGAATAGAATCTATTAAGTACAACAAGATTCATGTCCAAGAGTTAAGAGGTGAAACAGGGGAGGCTGGAGAAAGGAAAAAGAGAGGGAAAGACAAAAGAAGGAAAACGAAGAGGCAATGAGTCTGAAATTGGCATTATCTCAGGTTTGGTGTCATTTGGTTCCCCAAATACAAAGCCCCACTCTTTGATCTAATTCTTGTGTTTTTCTAATGGTACATTTTAATTTTTGGAAAGACTGTAGCTTGACAGAAGGTGTTTTCCACTATGTCTAAATGCTTATTTCAATTTAAATAGTGCTTAGCCTTCAACTTTCTCAGAGTTCTCACAATAGTCCCCAACTTCAAGCCTCCATAATGGTGCACAGTAATTTGCAATAGCTGAGCTCTGTATCTGACATATTCCCAAGATCGAGTATCCTTCTCAATGATTTGACAAAGGAAGAAGAGGAAAGGAGTTGAAAGATGGTCTCATTCTGTTGCCAAAGATCACCTAGATGAATCATAATCTGCGCCTAAAAAGTACTAAGATTATAGGTATATACACAGTCATTCTTTTAGGAAGAGTCCCATTCAGCACACATTACCCCTGCTTCCAAGAAAAGTATTTGTGTACACAGACTCCCATGCATAGAATTCATGCTGCTCAACAGGACATAGGATCAAACATTGTAAAATAAATGCTAAGACAGAATACAAGAACTAAGAGCACTCTGCTACCAAACTCTATAGATCATCATGGTAGCCATGTAAGCACTACAATTATGGTCTCCATAAGCAAGAGTGTGTAGTTCAAGTGAAATGAGTACCCTGAGGCAAAAGCCTCTGGCTATTGTACTTTTCAGGAATCACTTCACTTTAAAGTGAAACTGAACTTCCTAGGTAGGCCAAAAGTAATGCCTTGCAAAGAGTGCACATTTCTGAACAACACAGGATTCTTCTAGTGGGAAACAATTGTTCCATGGCTCAGTTTTAGAATGTCTAAGAGCTTATCACATATAAACTAAGTAGGAGATGCTTCCCGACAAGTCCTGTCCTTTTTATTCTTCACACCAAATTTGTTACACTACTGTATCTCTATAGTCTAGTGCCTGATTTCTGGAGTCCCCAAAAGATTCAATCATGTATTTGCAATGTAAGCAAATTCACAAGAAACTGATGTCTTCTCTGACCTTACCCCTCCATCTCTAGAAGAACCAATTACCAGCCAAGGTAATTGTACAAAAAATATGAAATATTCAAAAATTATATCTATTTACTAATAATTATACTCTTCCAATTTGTCTTTTACATATTTTTAATCCCAGCATTTAAGTATTGTTGATAGACCAGATGGTTAGCAAAGTAAAACCTCCAGGGAGCCTAAAAAGAGCAATAAATAGAAGGGTAAGGCTAAGATATGGACTCTGCATACAAAACTGTGCTGTACTATCAGAAATTCCAAAGGACTTGCAGCATACAGCTCAATATTGTGTGCTAGAACAGTATCTTAGTCTAAGAGACTTTTCTTATCAGTAGGTGAACCCTGGACTATCATGTCTATAGAATGACTATATGAAACCAAAACAGTAAAATAAACACATAAAATGTGCCGTTAACTTTAAAAAGTGATATCCCTAGATATCATCTTGTGTGCTGGATCCAAAATATCTTCAATAATAAATGGAGCCAATTTTTCTAGCCTCCCTGTTTATTTGGCTTATCACTTACAAACTTATTCTAAAAGAAACTTACAGTTCAGGAATGTGTGAGTGACCTGGTTATCATATCTGTTACCTTATTGATAATCAAGGTTGATTGGGCTGATCTAGCTGGCTAGGTGGGTGACCCTTTCCACACTCCACACTCCAGTATGCATCTCTCCATAAGCTGAAGGTGATGATGGGAAGGCCTGGGAGGAGAGGAGGGAGGGAAAACTGCCATCGGATATAATACATTGAGAGAATACATTTTAAAGGAGGAGGGGAATTTCTAGGGCTAAATGAACCTGATTGTTCAAGTCATCTACAGCCAATGTATTATAGTATTAGCAAAATAAGGAATTTGAAGACATTAACCTGCACATTCTTTATTTCATAGGAGTTTATTTAAGACCCTCTTCTACCTCTCATCCAAGATGCTAGACATGAGTCACCCATAGCTTTAGGGGAAGTTGTCAAAACATAACTAGAGAATAAAGGTGTCAAAATCTTGACAACTGAGTGTTTCAAAAACCAGGGGTTCAGGTGTAAGACAGAAAATATTTGGAAGCATTTGTAACCTAGTTTTCTTCTCCTGTCCCAGATTCCAGAGTGAGGAGAAAAATGGAGAAAGACTGTGGATTAAAGAGTGAAGCCAGAAGGAAGGGAGAAACAAACAAACTTCGCACGTGCGCGCACACACACACACACACACACACACACACACACACAGCACACAGCACAGATGCACACACACATGCACAAACACACACACATACACCACCACCACCACCACCACCACCACCAACAACAACAACAACTTTTAAAGTACCTCTAGTATCCAGCACCAGAAAGCTATGTGCCATGAAGCCAATTGATCAAGCATGCAACAGTAACAATGTCTGGCCTTAAGGACTCAGTACTCTGGGTTCCTTATAGCCAGGTTTTTACTACTTTGTGGATTCTTCTTTCTTCCATCCTTCTCCATCCCTTTTTTTCTACCCTTTCATGCCCCCAACAGTAGATTAGAGAGAAAAAGGACAGAGACGAAAAGAAAGAGGTCCCTAAATAAAGTTAGGGGTTAGAAAATGGGACGTTATTGTTAGACTACTTCCTGCTGAATAGTGACATCAAGTCTCTTGGTGAAAGCTTGATCTTTGCCATCAGGATATCTAATTTATTATTCTTGTTGTTTCTTCTTTGCTCATGACTACTTAACAAACTATGAGCAACAACAACCAACAACTCACCCTGCCTCTCAGGACTCTAGCATTTATATACTCTGTAAAAGGCCCCTAGAGTTCTGTATGTCACATAATCTCAGAAACTATCTGCAGCTGGCAAAATCATGTCTCTGATAGAGCAGGAGGCAAATCATAGTCAGTTGCTGTTGACAATCTGAAGCAGCCACATGTTCCCACGTCTGGGATAGAAACAAAAATATATTCTTATAATATTTCTGTTTTTTTTTCAAGAAACCAAAATTCCAAAATTGTCACTACAGTTTATCTTAAACTTCTGACACCTGAACATAGTGAAATGAGAAAGAAATGCCTTAAGAACTCCACCAATCAATAATTATGAAATATATATTGGTACAAATTCACTGTTTATCTCTAGTGGCCATTGTTGTGGAGGTAACTACTCCAATCTCAGTCTATTGGAGTCGTTATGTCATGTCTTTCATTCCCAGCAGTGAATCCTTGATTGAACAACAGATTGATCATTTGTTACAGGCTTTGTCCATTAATACTTAGTTTTGAAATTGACCACATCTATTCAAATACTTGATACTTGCTATTTTCAGGTAAAGTTCAAGTCAACATCTCTTGTATCCACTTTTAAATTTGCTATGGACTCATATTAGTCATAGCTTCAACAGAAAACATGTCCCTTTCTCAAACTATATAATTTAAAGAGAATTTAGTTCGAAAACAATTTACTGAGATATGGTCAGGATTTAAGAAAACCAGTAAGCCTCTTTGGAGATAGTAACTTACTATCCTCATGTCTGAATGGTCAAGAAAAAATAGCAGTCACCAGAATACAGAAGATGATAGAGAGAGGAGTAATCAAACAGTGTCTGTGTTATGGGACACAATAGATCTAGGGTGAGCTAACACTGGCCAAGCCAGAGGAATCTGGATTTTGTCTTAACTTGCCTATAAACCCTGCCCACTTTGCTTCCCTATTCAGAGAAGGTTTGGGTGAATATAACTACAAGAAAGAAACCAAATGGACCAAGTGAAGCAACCTCTGCAGATTAGAGAAGGTGGGAGATCTGAGGTAGAAGACCTGAAAAGCCAATGGAAAGCACTGAGTAGAGAAAACTTGATATAAGGTGTAAATACTTCCTGAGACTCTCTAGAAAGTCTTGCACCCTGAAGAGTCCTGAAATTGGCTATCCAATACTAAGTGGCCAGTCCTGAACTCATATACATCCAACTAATATTATATGGACTAGGCATGTTGTATTTATATATTTAGGATAGTACTCACGCATGTATATGCATGTGCGTGTGTTTGTGTTATGTGTTTGTGTGTATGTAAAACAACAAAAGAGGAAATAAAATTGAGAGGAAGAAGCAAATGTAATTATATTTAATTTCAAAAATTAAAAATAAAAATAAATAAAATAATTTTATTATATATCTATAAATTTTAATAAAAAAGAAATTACTAGTAAGTATAATTTGATTTTGCACATTTCAAAGAATTCCACAACTCTGGTGAGTACTTTATACTGTATTTGGAAGTTACATAGATCTAAACTTAAACCCCCAGCTCTAGTGAGCTGTTTATAAGAATATATGTCATCTTTTTATGATTCCTAGTTCCTTGGCTGTTTTCCTATCACATTTCCAGAAGCTTAGAGATCCCAGAGCAATACTGATTATTTTGCTCAGCTAGAAGTGAACCAATTGGTCCTGTTCTTTACTCAGCTCTGCTCATTCTGAGCTACAGTACAGAGTTTGAGTAACAGAGCTGTTAAGGAAAAGCAAGCATGAAATTTAAGGCTGGCCATGTGATAGCAGGTTGCCTAGCAACGTTAGCTGGGAGGCTTTCCTTCTAGGGCCTCTCAACAGAGCAGCAGAAAGACATGAAGGGGAGGAGAAAAGGAGAGAAAGAGTGAAATGTGGAGTCAGACAAAGACAAAAAAAGGGGGATTATAAGCAAGAAATGAAGTAAGGGGGAATGGAAACAAATTTAGGAGAAATGTGGAAAAGATCAGAGGCTGGGCAGTGAGATGAGCTCAGTCAAAGGGAAAATGAAGAGAAACAAAGTCTGAACAGAGAGCCATCCAGAAGAGGGAGATAATAGCAGGAGTGGCCCCTCCTCCATGACCCCCTCAATGATGGCTGCTTCACAAACAAAGTTGCCTGATTTCCTCTCATAACTGTCATTATGTCTCATAAGTCAAATCATCATTGGGAGCAGTACCACCAGGAATTCTTTATTGAGCAATACTGAGTTCACAGCACTGCCTCGCCCAGGAAAAAATCCTCTTGTATAATAACTACAGTGATGACTCAGCCCTGGAGCACAGCTCTTTATAGCTGACATCTCATGGGACCCTTACTGCAGCTTTGTGAGAGGTAAGCAATGCAGGAATCACCATGATTTTAATTCCACACATGAAGAAACCAAGGTTTTGAGAGCAGGAGTGGCTACACAAGAGTCCGCATGCTGAGGTGATGTACAGTATATATACCTGGTGCTCTGGGGCACAGCATGCATGGCTGTAGCTGGAGTGCCTGGACTTGCCAGTGGCAAAGGAAGTGTGGTATACCTGTAGATAGGCAAGACACTTAGTCTCAGTCACCTACTGAGTTAAGAGATGAAGACCTATTACAAAGTCTCAAACCAGCAGGAGGCTTCTTCTTTCACCTTATCCGCCCCCCCCCACACACACACACACATACTGTGCAAATGTGTGCATCTGTGCTTTCCAGAGAAGACTTTAATTGACCCGGGTGTGCAGCTTCTAGAAACCTCATGAGATATTGCTGGCACCCATCTTAAGGAAAACCTTGCCTCTCTTATTTCAGAACAATCACTAGTGCTTGAGAAAGAACTCTTTGACAGGATAAAGGATGTTTCTCCACTGTATGAGGGGTGAGGTGGAGCAGAAATGAGCTCAGGTTCTCTATGTAGCACCAATCTTTTCTCCTGCTAGTCTCCTCCTCCCACCACTGTCCCCCATCTGGTCCGCTCTATACTTGCTGACAGAATAAACTCCCAAAAATACAATTCACCTGATCAGCAACTCTAAATGATTTCTCTGTTCATTACAAGATTAGATCTACCACCATGGCATGCCAAGTGTCACCTAATGTTGCCTAAACTTCTCTTTTCAGCTTAATATCTGCACATATAATAAACGAAGCCCAAGAATCCAAGAAACTGGGCTACTTGCTGACTCTCAAACATACCTCATACTCATTTGTGTCTTTGCTCTAGATATACCATCTCTCACAATTTCCAATCAAAGGGTATTCACCAACCCATGACATAGCATTTGGTCATCCTGTTAACTCAACATTTGCCACTATCTAAAGATGTGTGCTTCTAATGTCATTTCTCTAATTCTTTGATTTTTTTCAAAGCATATACATTTGTCACTTTATAAAGTGCATCACATAAGGCAAAAAGAACATTTTCCAGATTCCCCAGGCCCTAAGATTATGTCTGACTCTAACATACAACATACAAGATTAATAATTTTGTGTGGGACTCTAACTGTAACTCTATGGCTGGGGAACTGGAAGAATTGGATGAAGAAACATCCTCTTTCTGACACCTTCAGAGAGAAGGAAGATATTTCTAGTGAAATGGGAGACAGGGAAGAAATATATATAATGTGAAAGCAGAATAGGGAATATACATGTGGAGATGGGTAGTTGGGGAAAACGGATGAAGAAAAACAGCTTCCCCTTCTGTTTTGGGTTGGCTTTGTTTTGTTTTAGAATTTACTATATAAATGAATGGGTTTCATTAGGGGACTGAACTCCATTTTATTTTGTCTCTTCATGTCTCTTCCCCAACTACTCTTTCCTATCTTCACACTTAGTCATGTTCTAGGTGAGACTTTCAACACTTGCTCATGCATCTTCTAGGGAAATGTTGGTTTCCCTACACAGTTAGGAATGTTTAGGATTCTCTGATGTTCTCTAGGATCACGACTCGATCTTTTCAAGGTACTTGACTGAAAATTTGCCTTTCTTTCCTCTGCTCTTAGGGTAAGCACTAGAACAGAAGGAAACAAGGTAGTGCCATAGTCAAAAACAGATTTCCATAGGAGTCAACACTAAGGTTAGACCTTAAAAATCACTTTTATTCTAAACTACCTACTTTCAGATGTTTACAACGTCAAAGAATAAAAATAAACACATATTTTAGAAATCTAAGGGGTCAGAATTCTCAGACAATGGAGTTTCCTTAGGCATGCATACAATTCTTGTACAGAAGTTATAGTCAAACACTATGTTTCACACATCTTCTAGTGACTTTGATTTTGACATGTGAAATTAACTTTTTAAATCTAAGAAACAGATCATGTTCATTTATTTGACAATAGGGAGACACTAAAGTCATTTCCAAAGTTGTTCTTATTTTAAACTGAAATTTCCCGCTGAAGGTTCATATGCTGGAAGTTTGATAGCTAGCTGAGCTACCTTTTGGAAAGAGATTGAATCATCAGACTTCATCAGTGAATTCACTCACTCATGAATTCATAATATGATTGTATTATTATGTGATACAAATGTTAGGAGGTAGATCCTGATTCATATTTGATGTCACTGGAAGTATGCTTTCAAACAGGGTTATCCTGTTCTTGGACCTTTCTGGCCTTATCTCTGCTCCCTGTGCAGGATAAGGTGAGTAGCCTCCTCATACACATGCTCCTACCACTGAATTTCAATCTTAGCCAAAGCAATAGAGTCAATGAACCATGTACTAAACCAGAGTAAATCCTCCTTCCCTTCATATTCTTTCTTTGGTAGTACACCACAGCAACCAAACGCTAATAAACACATGAATATATGCATAAAACAAGATTCAAACCATTATCTCATCCACGAAAGAGGCACCTAAAATTTGGTTCTTCTCTTGTTCCCATACAACATCCTTAATTTATTGATTTTGGTACCTATCAGTCCTATGACCTAATCTTAGATGCCATCCTTGTCTTACAAATTATAAAATAAAGAGAAAGCTTGTAGAGGATTAGAGACACAGGAACATTCCTTAATCTTCTTGAATCTGATACATGGCTACAGAGAAAATGAGATGGCAAGAAAGTCACAGGTACATAGCATTTAAACATAAAACTGTGAACAGGTGAAACAGTTATTGAAGTTTAGAATTGGGCTGGTGAGATGGCTCAGTGGGTAAGAGCACCCGACTGCTCTTCCGAAGGTCCAAAGTTCAAATCCCAGCAACCACGTGGTGGCTCACAACCACCCATAATGAGATCTGATGCCCTCTTCTGGTGTATCTGAAGACAGCTACAGTGTACTTACATAAAAATAAATAAATAAATCTTTAAAAAAAAAATTTTAAAAAAAGTTTAGAATTCTTAAAGAAATAAATGAGCCAAACATTGGGTACTACTCAATACACTAGAGAAAGGGGGAAATTCCCCTCAGTGGAACTGGAAGTAAAGGTAGAAAGGAACTTTTGTGAACTTTAAGGATCTAGATCCAGTTTAAGGTGAGAGGTGTGCTGCCAGAACTTCCAAGTGAACTGTAAAATGCGATGCCTGGGGAAAGGGGAAGTATTTCATCCTCCATTGCCTCAGCAAGGACAAAACATTGACTGGTCTTCTTTGTATTATATTTTCCTCTTAATTACTATACCATTGTCCTTCATGCCTTCATCCTATATCCTTTTCTTCTCATATGGTCAAAGAGATAACTATCCCAACAGATATACAAAAAAGAGTGGAGAAATACAAAAACGTGACAAATTAAGGCAATATGATTCCTCAAAAACACTTCAATAGCAAAACTAAATGATATGAAAATAGGAGCTGGGGAGATGGCACTGTGGATAAAATGCTTATTGCGCAAGTGTGGGGACCTGAGTTTAGATCTCCAGAAACTAAATAAAATCTGAGCATGGACCTGGGTGACTTGTAACTCCAGCACTGGGAGGCAGAGATTAGAGGATCCTGGTGATTTGCAAGGCACAAAATCTAACCTAACAAGAACTTCAGTTTACTGACAGACTCTAAACAGAGAAGATAGAGAAGTGATTGAAGACAGGCATAATTAACATCATCTGGTCTCCATACACACTCATACAAGCAAGTGTATCTGTACACACATGTACACTGTGTGTACACACATACATACAATACACACACACACAATTTTTAAAGAAGATTAAAATTGAAATGCCAAACAAAAAATTCAAAAGGCAAAAATTTAAAAACTCATATTAAAGTAGATAAACAGATGAATAAATTGAAGTCAAAATAAGACTTCAATAAAAAATTCATCAACAAGCTAGAAACTGTGAAAATTTGAAATCTTGGAAATTAAAGACTCAATAAATTGCTACATCCACTCCAGTAGTGACTCGCATTACAGGTTTGGAAACCTGGAAGCAGTCCTGAGGCAAAGAGTTTCAAGGAAACTCAGTCTCCTAGAACCTTGGCATTCCCATAGCTAGAATGTCCCCAGATTTGTCCCCGCAATATTGTGGAGGGTCTTGCATGCTTTCTTACAGTATTTTACAGGATAAGAGTTAGAAATCTCAGGGCAAGCTTAGCAAAGTATACCTAGAATCTTCATTACAGTCAGGTACTGCAAACTACATTGCATATTAGAAGCAAGTTGGTGAATTCTTCAGACAAATGGAGATTCCCTACAGATACTTAAAAGAACAGCCAAGTTACACTCATATGCAAGAATTTACCAAGGCCTAGGAAATAGGGGGGGGTGTGGTATTGCATTATTCATGAGAAGGTCTGCTAGAGCAGAACCCCCTGGTGTTAGCTTTCACAAGGCTCAAAGGAGTAGCACAAAATGTGACTAGGGTGTGAAATCCTTACCTGACATTAGCTGACCCTAGGCAGAGATGTTTTATCTTTACTGTAAATATTACCTGGTTCCTGTAAGTCCTTTGAAGTCATTCCTTTATTTTGTGTCAGATACTTCAATGTACTTTGCCTACTGTGACATCCTACCCCTTTATTTTCTGTATTATATATATAAGAATGGTGTGCACTTTGTGACAATAGCTCTCTCTTGTCTCTGTCATTCAATGACTCCTTCGCCCACTTGCCACCAGAGACCTGTTCCACGCAGATAGAAGACCCAAAAAAGGGGATAGTCTGCGGCAATAAATCAAATTTAAAAGTTAAGTGATAATCACCAGAAAATTAAATGAAGCAGAAGAAATGATATTATGGCTTTAGGGCAAAGTTGAGGGGCTGCTACATTCAGATAAAAACAAACAAAAATAGGCAATTATGTCTACCACCAAATAGACCTATTTACAGAACATTTCACCCAAACACACCTCATAGATCCTTCTCCAAAACTGACTATATACTCAGATCATAAGCAAGTCTCAACAGATACAAGAAAATTGAAATATTTCCTTGCATCTTATCAGACAACCATGAACTAAAGCTAGATTTCAACAACAGAAACAAGAAAGCCTACAAATTCATAGAAACTGAAGATCTCTCCACTCAATGTATAATGGGTCAAAGAAGAAGTAAAACAGAAATCAAAAACTTTCTAGAATTCAATTAAAATGAATGCACGACATAAGTAAACTTATGGGACACAACGAAAACAATGATGAGGAAAGTTCAAAACACTAAGTGCCTACATAGAAAGCAGAGGAGACTGCTCCACATCCCACACCCCCTCCCCACCCAACCCTGTCTCCTCGTGGATGTGCCCATCCCCATCTCCATCTGACCTCTAAACCCCTTGGGGCCTCCAGTCTCTTGAGGGTTAGGTGCATCATCTCTGAATGAACAGACCTGGAAGTCCTCTACTGTATGTGTGTTGGGGCCTCATATCAGCTGGTGTATGCTGCCTGTTTGGTGGTCCAGTGTTTGAGAAATCTCAGGGGTCCAGGTTAATTGAGACTGCTGGTCCTCCTACAGGGTCACCCTTCTCCTCAGCTTCTTTCAGCTTTTCCCTAATTCAACAACAGGGATCAGCTGCTTCTGTCCATTGGTTGGGTGTAAATATCTGCATCTGACTCTTTCAGCTGCTTGTTGGGTCTTTCAGCGGGCAGTCATGATAGGTCCCCTATTGTGAGCGCCCCATAACATCAATAATAGTGTCAGGCCTTGGGACCTCCCCTTGAGCTGGATCCTACCTTGGGTCTGTCACTGGACCTTCTTTTCCTCAGGTTCCTCTCCATTTCCATCTCTGTAATTCTTTCAGACAAGAACAATTATGGGTCAGAGTTGTGACTGTGGGATGGGAGTGGGGAATGTAATATCCAGTGTAAAAAATTAATGAAAAATAAAATAAAAATTTTAAAATGTGGAGAAGAAATCTCATATTAGCAACTTAACAGCATACCTGAAATCTCTGGATCAAAAAGAAAAAAATCACACCCAAAATGATAGCAAGAAATAATCAAACTCAGGGCTGAAATCAGTAAATTAGAAACAAAACAACACAAACAATACAAATAATCAATGAAACAGTTTGTTCTTTGAGAAAATCAATAAGATTGTCAAATCCTTATCCAAACTAATTAAAGACACAGAGAGAATATACAGATTAACAAAATCAGAAATGAAGAGGGGAATATAACAACAGACACAGAGGAAATCCAATTTTCCTCCAAATTGGAAAATCTAAAATAAATGAATAATTTTCTCAATAGGTAGCACTTTAAATCAAGATCAGATAAATAATTTAAATATACCTATAAACCCTAATGAAATAGAAGCAGTCATTAAAAGTCTCCCCCCAAAAGGGCACAGGGACAGATTGGTTTTTTTTTTCAAAATGAATACAAAATTTTATTAGATTATTAAGATAAGATATGTGATAAGACCAAGTATTTACTGATTCTTTGTGGTGGGGAGATTATGGTTATGTATTTTCTACTTTATTGTGTCAAGCCTCAGGTAGCCTTGAACTCAGCCTCCCAAGTGTTAAGATTACAGGTGTGGTCCATTATGCCTAGTTTTAACTCTTCATAATCAGCAGAATTAACACATTAAAAAATGTAAACCCAAAGCAGGTAAGACACTCAGGACAGTCTTCTCATTTCAACACTTAGAAAACATGAGACCTGAGACAATCCAAAAGCACCCAGCTTGTTAATGGCATCGAGTAAAAGAAAAAAATTCTTCTAGCATGACAAACTTTTCATCGAAATCCATCACAGAATCAATTATTAAATACTTTTAAAACAAAAATATAAGGAACCAAAGACATCAACAAAGGGGCAAGACAATTCTGTGATTTCAGGACAAAAACTATAAGCTTAAGGAGGAGTGGTTTACCATGCATTTATATACATTTAGAATATAGATAGGAAACTCCTTTTTTAAAAATCTATCACCCCCACCAGGCCATGGTGGCAAACAACTTTAATTCCAGCAGGCAGATCTCTGTGAATTCCAGGCCAGCCTGCTCCTACAGGAAGAGTTCTAGAACAGCCAAGGCTACACAAAGAGAAACCTCGTCTTAAACATGTTATTCCTACTAACGTACACATTCAAATGAATATTTAACAATTTAAGTTTTATTCTATTATATTATAGCAACAGATTGTTTTAATGCAGAATTCTACTAGACTTTCAAAGAAGAGTTAATACCAGTACTCCTCAAACTATTCCACAAAATAGAAACAGAAGGAACATTGCCAAGCTCATTTCATGAAGCCACAGTCACCCTTATACCTAAACAACACTAAGACTCAACAAAGAAAGAGAATTTCAAATGGATTGCCCTTATGAACACTGATGCAAAAATACTCAGTAAAATACTTGCAAACTGAATCCAAGAACAGATCAAAAGCACCATCCACCATGATCAGGTAGGCTTCATCCTAAAGATTCAGGGATAGTCCAACATATGAAAATCTATCAGTATATTCCACCATACAAATAAACTGGAAGAAAAAACACATGATCATTTTATGAGGTGAAGAAAAGGCCTTTGACAAAATCCAACACACATCTATGATAAAAGTCTTGGAGAGATTAGGGATACAAGGGGCATACTTAAACACAATAAAAGCAATTTACAGGCTGGAGAGATGGCTCAGGGGTTAAGAGTACTGACTGCTCTTCCAGGGGTCCTGAGTTCAATTCCCATAAACCACATGGTGGCTCACAATCATCTGTAATGGTATCCAATGCCATCTTCTGGTGTGTTTGAACACAGCTACACTGTGCTCATATAGACAAAATAAATAAATAAATTTTTAAAAGGACAATTTTAGCAAACTATAGCCAACATTAAATTAAATGGAGAGAACCTGAAAGCAATTCCACTAAAATCAGGGACAAGATAAGGCTGCCCATTCTCTCCCTATCTTTTTAATATAGCATGTGAATTTCTAGCTAGAGCAATAAGACAACAAAAAGAGATTAAGGGGATAGAAATTGGAAAGGAAGGAGGCAAGGTATCACTATTTTCAGATGATATGATAGTGACCCAAAAAATTCTACCAGAGAACTCCTACAGCTGATAAACACCTTCAGCAATGTGGGTGGATACAAAATCAACTCAAAGAAAAATCAGTAGCCTTACTATATACAAATGATAGATTGGCTAAGAAATAAATTAAGGAAACAACTCTTCACAATCGCCACAAATAATATAAAATACCTTGGGGTAATTCTAACCAAGCCAGTGAAAGATCTGTATGACTATAATTTCAAGTCTCTCAAGAAAGAAATTGAAAAAGATATCAGAAGATGGAAACACATACATACATACATACATACATACATACATACATACATACTACACACACACACACACACACACATATATATATAATTTTAAATGGATTTAATGCTTCTGTATAACAAGATTTTTCCTAGGGAGATGCAACACACACATCTACTCATCCCAATTTGAGATAACACAACAAACCAAAGTACGAGTGGAGATAGACTGAGAACCAAACAGGAAAGATCTATGAAACCTGGAGGAAAGAGGAAGAGCCAAACCCACCAAAGAGTTCTCAATCAAGACAGGGGCTCTGTATCCCTCCATGTCATAGTGGTTGTACGAAAGAGAATACTGTCATAAAAGGGAAGCAAGCCAGCTTGAGCCTTGGAGTTTGAGACTGTTTCTAGCTGCCAGCAATCTTCTGTCTATTCATAATTACCATTATCTTCACTTTGGGACCATGTGATTATAAAACTGTTCCTGCTTCAGGCCATCAAATATAGCCTATTGTTTGAATTGTTTAAACCTGGGGACTTTTGTGGAGGTTCCACTCAACTGTGGGAATTGTGCTTCATTCTTGGCTCCTTGTCACCCAAGGCTTGAGTTCTCAGATGCAACCAAGAAGCTGCAAGTATCACTAGGCATGAAGCATTCTTATCCTAATACCTAACAGAGACTGCATGTCTTAAACTCTGTCCTCCCTGCTTAGTTGTAGAGACTGTCTTGCAAACTTTCCAACTGCTGCAGTGCACATAACTATCTTTCAGTGAGGCTAGGCTTTAGAGCCCAGTGTGTAGCTGAGTAAAGTAAATGACATTGATGCTACTGTAACTATGCATTATTTATTGGACCTTAAATCATGGGAGAGTTCGCCTGCTTATTTCATAACTCTGAACGGTTTCCTTGAAATCAGTCCGCTTCGTGCATTCTAATTACTCAGACTTCCAAAAGCCATCTACATATTAAATTTAGATCACTTTCTTGTTCTCTTAAGATTCATTGATAAACTCAAGAATTCCTTTAGGGGATATTGCCTACCAAGCAATATATACACATAGGGTCTCTGGATAGCCTTTACAACAATCTAGTTGGATTACAGCTAATTAGAGAAACAAAATAAGAAGTTTCATTCCTAGGAGCTTTCCATTTAGCTCTCCCTGGTTCTGAAAAAACAAAGCCTTAAATCCTGAGGATTTGTTTTATTGCTTATAATGGCCATTATGAGGACCATACTGAAGTAAAAAAAAAAGAGTCATAATCATTCACCCAACCAATAAATAACTTATTTTTAAACAATGAAGCACCTTCTATGTAACTTACCTAGAGGTTCCAAAAATCAAGGCATAGTCCCTAACCTAAAAGTCACTCAAGTGTCCACAAAGAGTCTAGTGTCTCAAATCTCTGAGCTAGCAGAGGAATGAACATAGTTCATTTGGACTGGTGCAACTCTGCGCAGAGCAAATACACACTACTGTCCAGTAAGCCCCCTTTTCTCAGATGAAGTTACCGACAGAGAAACTGCTCCTCTGTCAGAGAAGAAAGACCCTCCAAGCAAGGGAACATGCTGCTCAAAGGAGGCTAACAAGGACTGAAGTAGTTTGGAGTTATCCTTAAGATAAAAGGAAATCATCAATGGTCGTTAGTGAAGAAAAGAAATGATTTGTCTTTAAAACATCACTGGAATCAATGTACAGCAGAAAATAAAGAGGGGCCCTATAGTGCAAATAATTGCATTGAATTATGTGAAGAGCTGCTAAGGGCTGTCCTAAAGTCACAGGAGAAAGCATGTTGCAAAGTTTATAGAATTGATAATCAACAGTTAATTGGATGTGGGTCATGACCAGTGTGAAAATACAGGAGATGCTGAAAATAAAAGAGAATAGTGGTTTTGAATGTACTAACAATTTGTTAAATCTGCCTGGAAACAGGGAAAAAAAGAATTTTACTAGCTCAACTCAATGATAGATGATGACGGAGAGGGAACAGAGAGAGAAAGAATGAGGAGAATGAGAAATGGCTAAGAGGTTATGATCCAAAACTAGTTAAGTTTTATTGACAGCCAGAGGTAGAGTAGATTTCAAATCTATAAAATGTCTGTGGGAGAGCATGGCTTATATAGGGTAAAGAAGTTCATTAGAAATAGGAACAAATTATAGAATGGCTAATGTACTTGCTAATAGTAGGATACAATAGAAAGGAAGACCCGGAATTAGATCATAGGAAACTAAATCGTTATTTTAATTGCACTCTATAAATTTTGCAACTTGATGTTCTAATTTTTTAAATTATCTTTAATCTTTTTTTTTTTACCATCCAGTTGTTATTTCTCTCACGGTCCACCCTCTGACAGTTCCTCATCCTATTTCTCCTACCCCATCTCCAAGAGGATGTCCCCACCCTATCTCTATCCCACCAGACCTCCCCACACTCTGGGGCCTCAAGTCTCTCTAGGGTTAGGTGCTTCTTCTCACACTGAAGCTGGACCAGGCAGTCCTCTGCTGTATATGCATTGTGGTCCTCATATCAGCTGGTTATACTGTCTGGTTAGTGGCTCATTGTCTGAGATATCTAGGGGGCCCAGGTAGGTTGAGACTCCTGATCTCAACCTCCTCCTCAGCTTCTTCCAGCTTTTCCCTAATTCAATCACAGGGGTCAGCAGCTTCTGTCCATTGGTTGGGTGTAAGTATCTGCATCTGACTCTTTCAGCTGCTTGTTGGGCCTCTCAGAGGGCAGTCATGATAGATCCCCTTTTGTGAGCTCTCCATAGCCTCAGTAATAGTGTCAGGCCTTGGGACCTCCCCTTGAGCTGGATCCTGATTTGAGCCTGTCGCTGGACCTCCTCTCCCTCATACATACAGAGGATTTGTTTTATTGCTTATAATGGCCATTATGAGGACCATACTGAAGTAAAAAAAAAAGAGTCATAATCATTCACCCAACCAATAAATAACTTATTTTTAAACAATGAAGCACCTTCTATGTAACTTACCTAGAGGTTCCAAAAATCAAGGCATAGTCCCTAACCTAAAAGTCACTCAAGTGTCCACAAAGAGTCTAGTGTCTCAAATCTCTGAGCTAGCAGAGGAATGAACATAGTTCATTTGGACTGGTGCAATGTCTTCGCCAGTCTTTGTCCCTGCAGTTCTTTCAGACAGGAACAATTCTGGGTCAGAGTTTTTGACTGTGGGATGGCAGCCCCATCCCTCCACTTCATACCCTGTCTTTCTACTGGAGGTAGACTCTACAAGTTCTCTAGTTTAAATATTTTTAAACTCTTTTAACTGTGTGGGCTTTAAAAAAGAGACACAGTGTTACTTAGTAACCTTGGATGATTTTCAACTCTCAGCAGTCCACCTGCCTCAACCTCCTGCAGTCTGGGATTACAACCATGAGCCACAATGCCCCCTTATCTGTGTTATTTTAAATGAACTTTCTTTTCAAACCTGTAAGAATTTTTCTAGTTAGTAGTTTGTTACTATTCCTAGCTAAATTCCACTGCAGTCAAAGAACATGTTCTGTATGTATTCAACTACTCACAATTTGTTGAGACTTGCTTTCTAGACCTACGTGTCAATTTTGTGGTTAATGCTATTTTACTTTAAGGTTCACATCAACTATAAATGACAGATAGATGGATGGATAAATAATGTCAACTTGACACAAGCTAGAGTCATTGGAAAGAAGGGAACCTCAATTGAGAAAAATGCCTCCATAAGATCAGGCTGTAGGTAAGCCTGTGGGGCATTTACTTAATTAGTGATTGATAGGGGAGTCCATTGTGTGGGGGCCATCCTTGGGCTGGTGGTCCTGGGTTCTATAAGAAAGCTGGCTGACAAACCCTTTGTTCAACAATGGTGTCTCACCTACAAGATATACTAGTTCAATAGTGGTACAAAGCTTGTGGGAGTAAACAACCAATATCTAAATTGACTTAAAGCATGCTCCATGAGATGGAACCAATACCTAGCACAGCTTGGATGATCAAGAACTTCAGACTAGACAGTTCAGAATAAAACAAATACTAATGTTCTAAAAATAAAATAAAATAGCAATGACTCCTAATGACATTCTGCTTTACTCATAGATCAGTGTCTTGCTCAGCTATCATCAAAGAAGTTTCCTCCTGCAGCAGATGGGGACAAATGCAGAGACCCACATTCAGACAATATGCAGAGAGTAAGAGCTGCCCTAAAAGGGATATCTCCATCAAATCCCTCTTCTCAGGGAACCTTAAAAAGTTCAGGCAGAAAGACTGCAGGAGCCAGAGTGAAAAGAGGACACAAAAAAAGTCCTCTAACTACAGCAGGACCAATGCATATATGAACTCAGAGACTGGGCCTGCAGAGGTCTGTATCAGATGAGGCCCTAGTACTGAAAGAAGTAGAAACATGCCTCTATCCCTAACTCACATACTATCACCAACTGATAATCATTTGCAAATTAAAATTTATTTTCCTCCAAGGAAAACTCACTGGGATAACTACTCTTAAGGGTAGATTCCATGTAGATGGCAAACAGAAAACTAACTCAAAGTCATCTTTGCAGGTTCCTTGTCTCATAAGGTCATGTTAAAAAGGCTTTTCAATCTTGTATCCTGGGTCTCTCAGAGACCTGTCCGTGCAGGAGAGCATGTGGGCTGCAGAAGCAACAGAGCTTCTTGGACATGTTTGCTTTGGGCCTTTATCCTCAGCAAGGAAGCAGAGCTGAGCCCCAGACCTCTGTATACCTTCTCCACCAGAGGAGAGTTGGCCTCCAGGGAGGGCTCTGACCCTGGGACTCAGGCAAGATCACCATCTACTTTCCCTGGGCTCTCACAGACCAGTCTGCTCAGGAGAACACGCAGGCCACAGAAGCAACAGAGGTTCTTGGACAGGGTCCCTTTGGGCCTTCATCCTCAGCCAGGAGGCAGAGCTGATCCTCAGACCTCTGTGCACCTTCACTGCAAGAGGAGAGCTTGCCTACAGAGAGTACTCTGAACCCTGGGACTCAGGAGAGAGTTGGACTCCCAGGAGTGCTGACAGAGGCTAACAGAATCACAGGAGGAACAAGCTCCAGCCAGAGATAGCTAGAACATCTAACACCAAAGATTACCAGATGGCAAAAGGCGAACATAAGAATCTTACTAACAGAGACCAAGACCACTCATCATCATCAGAACCCAGTATTCCCACCACAACGTGTCCTGAATACCTCAACATACCTGAAAAGCAAATAACCCCGTTAAAAAAATGGGGCTCAGAACTGAACAAAGAATTCTCACCTGAGGAATACCGAAGGGCTGAGAAGCATCTGAAAAATGTTCAGCATCCTTAATCATCAGGGAAATGCAAATCAAAACAACCCTGAGATTCCACCTCACACCAGTCAGAATGGCTAAGATCAAAAATTCAGGTGACAGCAGATGCTGGTGAGGATGTGGAGAAAGAGGAACACTCCTCCATTGCTGGTGGGATTGCAAGCTGGTACAACCACTCTGGAAATCAGTCTGGCGGTTCCTCAGAAAATTGGACATAGTACTACCAGAGGATCCAGCAATACCTCTCCTGGGCATATATCCAGAAGATGTTCCAACCGGTAAGAAGGACACATGCTCCACTATGTTCATAGCAGCCTTATTTATAATAGCCAGAAGCTGGAAAGAACCCAGATGCCCCTCAACAGAAGAATGGATACATAAAAAATGTGGTACATTTACACAATGGAGTACTACTCAGCTATTAAAAATGAATTTATGAAATTCTTAGGCAAATGGATGGATCTGGAGGATATCATCCTGAGTGAGGTAACCCAATCACAAAAGAACACATATGATTTACACTCACTGATAATATCAGTGGATATTAGCCCAGAAACTTAGAATACCCAAGATACAATTTGCAAAACACATGAAACTCAAGAAGATGGAAGACCAAAGTGTGTGAATACTTCCCTCCTTCTTAGTATGGGGAACAAAATACCCATGGAAGGGGTTGCAGAGACAAAGTTTGGAGCTGAGAAGGAAGGACCATCTAGAGACTGCCCCACCTGGGGATCTATCCCATAAACAATCACCAAACGCAGACACTATTGCATATGCCAGCAAGATTTTGCTGACAGGACCCTGATATAGCTGTCTTTTGTGAGGCTATGCCAGTGCCTGGCAAATACAGAAGTGGATGCCCACAGTCATCTATTGGATGGAACACAGGGCCCCCAATGAAGGAGCTAGAGAAAGTATCCAATGAGCTAAAGGGGTCTGCAACCCTATAGAAGGAACAACAATATGAACTAACCAGTACCCCGCCCCAAGAGCTTGTGTCTCTAGTTGCATATGTAACAGAGGATGGCCTAGTTGGCCACCAATGGGAAGAGAGGTCCTTGGTCTTGCGAAGATTATATGCCCCTGTACAGGGGAATGCCAGGGCCAGGAAGCAGGAGTGGGTGGGTTGGGGAGTAGGGGGAAGGGGGAAGGGATAGGGCATTTTTCGGAGGGGAAACTAGGAAATGGGATAACATTTGAAATGTAAATAAAGAAAATATCTAATAAAAATTTCAATTAAAGAAAAATTTTGCTTCCTAGGTTGCTTTTGGTCATAGTGGGTTTTTTTTTTTTTGTTTTGTTTTGTTTTGTTTTGTTTATTGAGACAGAGTTTCTCTGTATAGCCCTGGCTGTCCTGGAACTCACTCTGTAGATCAGGCTGGCCTCTAACTGAGGAATCCACCTGCCTCTGCCTCCCAAATGCTGGGATTAAAGGCATGTGCCACCACTGCCAGGCTTTGTCATAGTGTTTTATCACAGCAAATATCCCTAACTAGGACAGATCAATTGGATGGATGGATGGATGGATGGATGGATGGATGGATGGATGGATGGATGAATATACAGATATAATCTGAGATTTTGATGATAACTAAGTAGATTTTTTTCCAATTCAGTCCAGTATGAGATAGAGTTAGAGATAGTTACCTACTATGTATATTCCCATCAAATTTGGTAATCATTTTTATAGTTTCTGAATACTTAATTGATCATTGTTTTTTGCTCTTTAGTTACTAAGAAAGGTGTGTTTAAAATATCTATTTGGGCTATTATGGCTTATTTTTCCTTATAATTATGACAATTTTTCTCTTCTTTCAGACTCATTAGATAAGAAATTTGAAGACTGTCAGAAGAAATTAATCAGAGCTAGTAATTTTAACCTACCACTCTTAGAAACTGAAAATTCAAGTAAACAAAAATTTTCAGTGGTATCAAAGACAATAATAAATTTGAGCTAGTAGATAATATGAGAGTATATATTCAACAGAAACAAAATACAGAATCTTTAGGAAATTCATACTGCCCATTTAAACTCCCAAGAATGAATATCATTAAATCTAGGTTCCTTGACCTTATGGTTATACAGAATTTAACAGCATAAAGACAGAACTAGAAAACCAAATTATCCAGAAACAAAATATTATATATAGAGAGAATATTACCATTTCTCCATTAGACTGATGAAAATGAATAATATTTAGAAATGTATACTTAGTTCAGATTTCTATTGCCTGAGATCAAGCATTGTAGCACAAAACAACTTGGGAAGGAAAGGGCCTATTTCTTCTTATAGTTAATAGTCCATCATCTGGAGAGGTCAGGCTGTCAAGGTAAGAACCTGGAGGAAGGAGCTGGTGGAGAGAGTGTGGAGGGTGTTGCTTACTGGCCTGCTCCCCATGGCTTGCTCAGCCTGATTTCTTATAGCAAATAGGCCCACTTGTTCAAGAGTATCACTGCCCACAGTGTGCTAGACTTTCTCAAATTATTAAACAAGAAAATGTCCCCACAGACTTACCTACAGGCCAATCTTACAGATGCTTTTATTTATTCTTCTCTCATATATTACATCCAGACTGCTGTATCCTCTCCCTCCTCTCTTCAAAGTCTCTCCCCGCGTACCTCCACTCTCTTCCAAATCCATTCCTCCTCTGTTTTCCTTCATTAGAAAGCAGGCAATTCACTCTCTTCCAAAATGAATCAAGATTGTATCAAATTGACAAAAAAGACACAAAAATCCTATGTTATTAATTCATAACATTTAAAATTGTTTACTCTGAGCAGTAATAACACAGCTAAGTACTTAGTTTAGAGAAGTTCATGTATAAAAAAATGCTATAATAGACACATTAAAATATTCAAAGTTGCCTTGCTTGTAAGAGTTCCACATTTAATATTAGTTGGATGTGTATGATAGATAGATAGATAGATAGATAGATAGATAGATAGATAGATAGATAGATAGATAGATAGAATTTACAAAATAATATTGAATTAATAATTCAGACACACAGCTATATACACTGAATGAGGCCACAACATGCACTCAAAAGCAATACACAAAGCAATAGGGATGTAGCACAGTGGTCTAGTTGCTAGTTTAACATGCTCAAAGCTCCTGGCTCCATCTTCAGAGCCAAAACCTAAAAATACCCATATAGAGAGCTACACATAATAGTGTATGCCTGAGTTTAAGAGGCCAGTGAAATTCCATAGTGAGATTCTGTCTCAAAAATATATACAAAGTAATCAAAGGATCTAGTAAAATAAAATAAAAAGGAAGAGGGAGGACTTTCTGGGAGAGTGGCTATATTTTTTTTCACCTGAGAAGTGATTACATAAATGTTAACCTTAGTTATAGTTATGAACTTTTATAGATATGTTGTATTGCACAAGTGTGGCTAGAATAATATGTGATACCATGATATACTCACAGTTAAAACCCTTTATAGTGTTAGTGTTGGAGATTAATTTGTCCCTCCATCAGAACAGTATTCAAGTAGACTCTGGATATATATGTTTGTTTTGGTGATGAACAGAGCCTTTAAATTTTTAAATTTCAATTTTTGATGAAAAGATGATCTAAGAGGATTCTCCTAGTTTGCTTTATGCCTTAACTTTTAAAAAAAAAGCCCACAATTATAATGTAGACAACTCATCTTTATTTATGATAAAAATCCATCCCAGCATTTTTTTTTTTAGTTGAAGAAACTTATTGTCAAAGTTGATGCCTATCCTCAGATGGGACATCACAATCATACTCCCTTCACTCAAGGCTCAGGGACCATCAAAGAAGAGGGGATAGAAGGATGGTTACAGTCAATATTGAGGAGGACTTTAGAAAAACTGTCCTCTGGATATGATAGGAGGGTGGTGATAGTTGTGGTGGTGGTGGTGGTGGTGGTAGTTGTGGGTGTTGTTTTAACAGCAAGGCCTCTGATAGGTCAATCATACTCCAATGGATGGCTCATACTCTACTTTAAAAATAGAATTATACATTTAAAATGTAGTATAGGTGTTCTGTTCCCAATTCTAAGGAGGGGCATAGTGTCCACACTTCAGTCTTCATTCTTCTTGAGTTTCATGTGTTTAGCACTCTGTATCTTATATCTTGGGTATCCTAAGTTTTGGGCTCTTGACTCTAGCTGCATATGTATCAGAAGATGGCCTAGTCGGCCATCACTGGAAAGAGAGGCCCCTTGGACATGCAAACTTTATATGCCTCAGTACAGGGGAATGCCAGGGCCAAAAAGGGGGAGTGGGTGGGTAGGGGAGTGGGGGGGGCAGTGTATGGGGGACTTTTGGGATAGCATTGGAAATGTAATTGAGGAAAAGATGTAATAAAAAAAATGTAGTATAGGAGAGACAGCTGAGGAAAGCTTCTTTTTGAATAAGTTTACCTGGAGATACTAATCCAGAAATGTTGGGAAATGAAGCTGTGTCACCTGTCATTTCTTTCCTTTCTGACTGCATGGATAGAAGAGTCTGAGCGACTAAGACAGACTAGTTCTGACTTTGTGTATAAAAGTGCCAAGGTAATAGGTTATTATGTAGTGAAAAGAATGAGCCACAGATAATCAGTGGCACCCAACTCCCACTCCAGCAGTGCGTTCCCTGCGTAAATTACTTCTGAAGGGCAAGCAGTTGAAGTTTCGTGGCAAGATTGAGTGCATTTCTAGTTGGAAGTTGGAGGCCTTTGTTTTCTTTTTGAAGAAGTATAGTAAGGTAATACATTGTTGAGAGATGTTTAAGGTAAGAAAACATGGGAGTTAGAGAGAGAGCTCAGTGTCTAAGAGTACTGCTCTTGCAGACGACACAAATTCAGTTTCCAGCACCTATGTCATGCTCCTCACAACTACCTGTACCTACAGCTGCAGGGGATTCAAAACCCTTGTCTGGCATCCACAGGTACTACATCCACATGCATACCCCACAGACATACCTATATACATATTACAAGTCCCCCATTTCCTTAGTGTCTTGATTTCTGATTCTCTCTCCCTCTGCTTCATTAACTGTGCAGAGCACTTACCTGGTTCCTACAGGCCTATGCCCAGTCATCCCTCTGACTCTCATTGAATAGCAACTTATCTACTCTACTGTCCCGGTAGATTGTGTCTTTTCCCTTTTTATATCTACTGCAGAATTTCTGGTGATGGGCTGAATATGTATCAGGATCCTCCGTAGTGATTATTTGCAGTTACATGAACCCCAGCACACTATTTTACTACTCTCTAGATGAATAGACTGAAGTAAGCACTGGCATTATAGGCAAAAATCCCAACTGAGCTGCACAACAGGTCATGAATGAGCCTTCTAATTGGATAATGATGATGTAATGGCACTCCTAGCAAACACAAGTCTGGCTGGTTTTCACACTGCTTGCATATGTAATTTCTATTTCACAATTGCAAGAATATTCTTCAGAAATGGCACCTTTCTCAGGTGACTTGAGTTTTCAGTCTTTGGCTTTTTGCCTCCTTACACTTCCTAAATATTCCAGCATTACTCAAAAAACACACAATCTTTCCTATTTCTTATTTATCTTGAATTTCTGTCTAATTTCTCTATGTGTGTCGATCACATCTTTTCCTAGGATCCACTGAAAAGGTCAAACAAGGTGTCTATCCTCCTGGAACTTATTTCACAGGAGAGAAACAGATCTAGATTTCTACCAGATTTCAGATGAAAGAACAAATTCTATGCTTAAATTTATTGGATCAGAACAGACTCTAGGTTAAATTTCCAAAGCTGTTTCTCAAAATAACATTACATTATTGGCACTGTTAGTATATTCAGGAAGGCAAAGCCTCAACATCTGCTAAGATTATCCAAAATACTGCCCCTAAAGCTGTACTACCTCTTTCTCCATCTACATAAAAATGTAGGCATCTCATGAGTTATCTTTTAATGTCCATTAAACTAGGAACTGCAGATTAGGATGTCTGTTATTGTTAATTCAAAAGAACAGAAGCTTCGAATGCCATACTCAATAACCCTACACACACACACACACACACACACACACACACACAAAGGAAGAGGAAGAAGATGAATAAGAGAAGCAGCAGAAGTGGCCACCATCTGGCACCAATTCCTTTCCCTTCCAAACTACACTCAGCGAAACATGAGATCCAGAATGTGAGAGAGTTTGGAAAAACGTAGTTTTTATTTACATTCCTAACTTTTATCATTTATCAAGACATATAATATTGAGGTTGAAATAGATTCAAAGAAGCTAATCTATGGTATTTGCCACAGAAGACAAGACTAGAAAGAGGGAAGACAACTGGAGGCTATTATAAATGGTCCATTCACCTTCAATAATTACGACTGAAAATGAAAAAGGCTGAAAGTAGTGGGATTTAAGATAGTATTTATTTACATACTGGAGCAAGGTTCATTGATAAAAGATAGTAAAAATATGAAAACTAAAACTAACTACTATCCCTTCCAAACCTCCCAAATTTCCTCCTGAATGCGCATGCCTGGTTTAGGATTCCCTCCTATTTCCATAATATCATCATCCTGAATTTTAGAAAAATATTTGTCATTCATATATATATATATATATATATATATGAATGAGACTTTCATTTCTTTAAAAGTAGGATAAGTGATTAGCTGTGTACTGCATAGTTCAATTCACTTCTAAGTATTTTATTCTTTTGTTGTTACTGTAAATGTTTTTCTTTTGTATAAATTTAATATAAAGTTTGTTGTGTTAAATGCATTGATTGTAGTGATGGCTTATATTTATTTTGAAATCATCAACTAATACATCGAATATGGGTTGTGTTATATATTGATTATTCCTCAGTGAAGCTGACAAATACCTGAAAGCAAGCTTAAAAGAGAAAATACTTATTTTGGCTCACAGTTCAGAATGTTTGGTCCATGGCTGGCTTTCATCATTGCTTCCAGGACTGTGTTAAGGCATGGTGGAAGAAATCAAGACACCTCATAGCAGTTACTAAAAGATCCTGACAGTAAAAAATTATTTAAGCCCCAAGACCTGTGTCCAAAATAGCCCCATTGTTCCAGGATGTCAGGTGTTTGAGGTTTTTGCCAGGTGTTTTCATTTTTTGCCTTTATATAGCCCAATGGTGTTTGTGGTTTGTGTGTATATATAAATCCCTTACCCCTTGAGCTCGTGGTCGACTCCTCTACCGCTGCATGGGATACTAGTCATCCCCAGTACACTGGTCTTTCCCGAATAAACCTCTTGCAGTTTGCATCAAGACCGTTTCTCTTGAGTGATTTGGGGTATCGCCTCTCCTGAGTCAGCACGTGGGGGAGTACTCACATTGTGGGTCTTTCATTACATAGCAGAGAAAATGGATGCCTGAAATAGCTGGTGTATGCTTTTCTCTCCTTTTATTCCATCTAGGTTCCCATCTTATCAAATACCCACATCCAGGATGAGCCTTCCCTCCTTTGCTAATCCTTTCTGGAAATGTCCTCCGACTCCCAACCAGAAGCACAGGTTTATAATCTCCTTTGTTATTTAAACACCAGAAAAACTGACAATCCAGATTATCCAACCCAATGGCTATAATTCTTAAAATTTGAAATGACAAGTATCAATGAAGCTGTAGGAAAGTTGACCTGAAAATATATACATATATGTGTATTATAATTTATTACGAGTCTGAATTTAAAGTTGTGCATTCTCTATGGAAAGTAGTTTGGTGCTGTTGAATGTGAAAGTCCGATGTAACCCAGAATTATACAGCAAGAGAATTTTTAAATTTAATTTTATATTTAATTTATTTTTTACAGTTCATATTCCATTCCCCACCCCCCCCCATCTGCCCTCTGTCTGCTCCACATCCCACACCTCCTCTCCACCGACCCCATCTCCACATGGATGTCTCCACCCCACCCCACCTGACCTCTACACTCCCTGGGGCCTCCAGTCTCTTGAGGGTTAGGTGCTTCATCTCTGAATGAACACAGACCTGGAAGTCCTCTGCTGTATGTGTGTTGGGGGACTCATATCAGCTGGTGTATGCAGTCTGTTTAGTGGCCCAGTGTTTGAGAGATCTCAGGGGTCCAGGTTAATTGAGACTGCTGGTCCTCCTACAGGGTTACCCTTCTCCTCAGCTTCTTTCAGCTTTTCCCTAATTCAACAACAGGGATCAGCTGCTTCTGTCCATTGGCTGGGTGCAAATATCTGCATCTGACTCTTTCAGCTGCTTGTTGGGTCTTTTGAAGGGCAGTCATGATAGATCCCTTTTTGTGAGTGCTCCATAGCCTCAGTAATAGTGTCAGGCCTTGGTACCTCCCCTTGAGCTGGATCCCACTTTGGGCCTGTTGCTGGACCTTCTTTTCTTCAGGCTCCTCTCCATTTCCATCCCTGTAATTCTTTCAGTCAGGAACATTTATGGGTCAGAGATGTGACTGTGGGATGTCAACCCCATCCCTCATTTGATGTCCTGTCTTCCTGCTGGAGGTGGGCTCTATAATTTCCCTGTACCTACTGTCAGGCATTTCATCTAAGATCCCTCCCTGTGAGTTCTGGGAGTCTCTCACCTCCCAGGTCTCTGGTGCATTCTGGAGGCAGAGGTCCCCCCAACCTCCTAATTCCTGAAGTTGCCTGTTTACATTCTTTCTGCTGGCCCTCAGGGCTTCAGTTCTTTCCCTTCACCCAATACCTGATCAAGTTCCCTCTCCCCACCACTACCCCCTCTGTTTACTTTCCCTCCCAGGTCCCTCCTTCCCTCCCTCCCCACTTGTGATTGCTTTCTTATCTCTCCCAAGTTAAACTGAGGCCTGCTCACTTGGGCATTTCAGCTTGTTGACTAATTTGAGTTCTGTGGACTATATCTCATGTATTCTGTGGGTTGTTTTACTGGTTTCTATTTTGTTTTGGCTAATATCCACTTATTAGTGAGTACTTACCATCCATGTCCTTTTGGGTCTCAGTTATCTCACTCAGGATGATATTTTCTAGTTCCATCCATTTGCCTGCAAGACTCAGGATGTCCTCATTTTTAATAGCTGAGTAGTATGCCATTGTGTAAATGAACCACATTTTCTGTATCCATTCTTCCATTGTAGTACACCTGGGTTGTTTCCAGCTTCACTGCCAGAAAATTAAAAATAGATGTTTTGTGTGTGTAAAATAAGGAATACTATATTATTGTACTATGTATGGCATCTTATTTGTCCATTCATCATTTGAGTGCTTGGATACTTTGCCACCTGTGATTGGTTGTGAAAAATGAATCCATGGAAATTCATGAAGAATGGTTGTTTAATGTATATGTTTTCTCATGTAATGAAAATGTTTTTGAACCTAGGTAGAGGTGGTGGTTATATAGCTCCACATATACTAAAATGCATTAGCTTATACACTTAGTGATTTGTGTGGCAAACAAATTATATGTTAATTTAGTTGTTCTGTTTAACTTTTATTTATTTACATGTATAAAGTGTGTTTGAGTGTGTGTGTGTGTGTGAGAGAGAGAGAGAGAGAGAGAGAGAGAGAGATTGTAGTTTATGCACCCACACATAAAAAGGGGGACAGAAAGAACATAACAGCAGAGACTCAAAACTAGTTAAAGTGCTAAAAAACAAGTGTGTTATCCTATAGTGTTCAACAGAAAGAGAATTCTTGAAAAAAAAAACACTATCCCAGAAGTCACCTACACCTTGTTCTCCCCATGTCCCTTCCTGGCCAGAGGTGTACATGGGGTACAAGTTGCAGAGTGGTTGCACATGTGACTCTCCTAAGGAGCAAGGGTTCTAGACATGTTCTCATCAGGGAGTTGTAGGTGCCTAACACCATCCAGCATGCCACCCTACTTGGGTGTCATTGGAAAAATGATCTCACAGTATTTGTGGTATTGAGTTGGGCTGGGTTTCTTACAGTTTGGCTTAGCTCCTGATGTCAGTGATGTGCAGAGTGACTGCACTGAAGACTGAGATAGGATTTGTTCCTAAAATGCCAGGTGCATCTATCAAAAAGTATTGTGAAGCTCTTCAGATAATCACAGTCAGTAATGTAACACCAAGTGGTGGATTTGTCTTAACCTTACTTAAGCCAAGGAACACCATATTGAACTGAATTTCTCCTTTGTACTCAGGAGGGGGTGGTCTTCAAAAAAAACCCCACTATATCTCATTATACCAAAATAAAAATGTTTTTTTTTAATCCTGTATTTTTTCCCTGTACTCCCTGTGGGAATCAGCATCAAGTCTACATCAACATCTGAAACAGCTACAGCAGCAGGGTAGAAAGCTGCTGCTATAGAAACTGCCCTGAGATTATAGCTAGAAAGAAAACAGAGATTCAATTAATTCAACATGGATTGGGAGCTCTGAATATGATTCTGAAGCATTTATAATGTTCAGTGATAAAGAAAAAGAAACCAAACAAGTACCTTGGCTGCAAGACACAGCGACATCAAACTGGAGCTGGGCTAGACGCCTTCTCCCTGCTGGTTAGCCCTAATAGTGCAAGAAGGCGCTCTGCAGGCTGTTGAGAGAGAATTGTCAACAGTAGTCTTATTCAGCCTTGGACCTTGTATGCAACAACACCAATGTGTGCAACAACACCAACTGGTCTGACAAGATGAACCTAGTGGTATGAAAGTGGCAAGTCCATTGTAGGGGTAACTAACCGCTTTCTGGTTAAATCTGATGCCTGCTTCACGGGAGTAAATTTATGTCTGATATTGTTAAACTTTATCAAAAGCCTGTGTTTAGGAGAATGAGGCGCTGGTGGAAAAGTTACTGCTGTTATTTTTCTAATTAGGTATTATGTGCCTGTCAAAGCACCTTCTAAATAACTATGCTTGTGCCCATAGATTACTGCTGCTGTCAGCTTTGGTCAGAAAAGCTCCTTTGTTCAGTGGTGAATGGTAACAGCAATGGCTCAAAACTGGTAAAAGTACTAAGAATAATTGACTGTTGGCTGGCTAGTCATAAATGGCATAATCTATATAACTCCTCCAAGGCTCAAGGAGCATAGTGGAAAGGGGGACAGAGAGAATATAAGGACCAAAGGGGGATGGGTGAAAGAGATGAAAAGCTGATTTCTGAACCCTGACTAATACACATGGCTAGTGTATTCTTGAACCCGGAGCAGCTGTGATTATGTGCAGAAGATCATCACAAGATTGAGCTTGTCAGCACACTGTCATGAAAAGAGGATGGGCTCATAGTTCCCTGACTCAGGATTTATACCTAGTTAATGGTTGGTTGGGGAAGAAGACACATTTTCATCACTCATGTAGCCACTAGTAAGGTACCCATTCTCCTATAAACAAATCCCCATTCATGCAAATAACCAAAATGAAACTCATTAGGTCACAGAACAGTAAAATGCAAACGTGGAGTCAGGGTTCTCTGGAAAGATATTAATGGGAGTGGGAGGGGAACAAAAGAGGGTAATGGATGAGGAATATGTTTAAAATACATTATACACATATATATAATAGCTTCATATGTCAATGGAAACCTGTAAGGACTGCACAGCTGTTTTCTAAATTGCCATAACTAAATTAAGAAGTTAGTAATTGAAAACTAAAGTATGATTAATTGGGCTTTTACTTTGTGTTACAGGAGATCATCAACTCTTTCTGGACTCTAGCCTGTCTAGGTTTGGATTTTTGGTTTTGTCCTTTTTTATTTGTTTGTTTGTTTGTTTGTTTGTTTGTTTGTTTTTAAGATCTTTTCACATCTACTGGGTTTTAAGAGATTATGGCTGGGGTTAACACAATTAGGGCACACCGTCATGCACTAGCTCCTCCAGGCCTGCATTCGATAATCTTTTTATTTTTAATTCTTCTTCCATATATTACATCCTATCTGCACTTTCCCCTCCTTCCACACCTCTCAGTCCATCCCTCTACTTCCCATTTCCCTGAGATCCACTCCTCCTCTGTTTTCCCTCAGAAAAGAGCAGGCCTCCCAGAGATAACAACTGAACATAGCAAAACAATCTGCAATAAGACTAGGCACAAGCTGCCAAATCAAGAAGGAAAATGGTCTCACAAACAAGCAAAAGAGGCATAGACACCCCTACTCCCACTGTTAGAAGTCCACAAGAACATCCAACTAAACAATCATAATGTACATGCAGAGGGTCTAGGTTACTGATTGTCACTCAGTCTCTGTGAGCCCCTATGATTCTGCAGGCCGTGTTCTCCTGGTGTCCTTGACCTCTCTGGTTCCTATAATCCTTCCTCCACTTCTTTTGCATAGTTCCCCAAGTTCTAACTGATTGCTCACCTGTGGTTCTCTGCATCTTCTGCAGTCTTCTTATATGTTATTCTATTTCTACCACCAAACAGAAACAAATAGATCATCCTGGGACTATAGATGAGACTGGTCTATTCCAGTAGGCCATATTTTCCTTCCTTTCATTCTCACAGGAAATTGACTACTTAACTCCATTAGAAATTTAAAAAATAAACTATTTTTCACCATTTGAACACTGGCTATGTATTCATTAATTTCTTAGGAATATATATATATTCCTAAGTATATAACATATATATATATATATTATATATATATATCACAAATATCACACACACACACACATACATATATATTCACTTTATGATGAAAGTCTGTTATATCATTTTAGACATAAGGCCAATATTACTGTATTGAGCATTTTTCCTAAAAACAACCTCAGGGAGATGGAAACTCCCAGAAGAACTGAGGTGGGCTCCTGTTATTTCATTTTCTGGAAATGTAAGGTGTAAATACCTTGTTCACTTGGGCTTCCATGCTAGCCCACTCTGTAAATTAAAGGGATTAAATGTATGCAACATGCCCACATTCTAAGGGATGAACTAGAGAATGGCTCAATTCTTTAAAATCCCATAATCCTCAAGAACAAAGCAAAGGCTTAAGCTAGTCAAACTCAGAAGCTAAGAAATGAATTGAATAAATACTTTAAGTAACCTTTCCCTTGGGCTTGGCATTTCTAAAGGACAGAAGGGGAAGCTTGGGGAGCAAGTGGGGTTCCTCATTGATTAATAAAGAACACTGGGGCAGTGTTCAAAAGAATCAATCATTTGTAACCTGAATTGTTTTCCACTCAGATTTCTACATTGTCAGTTAGTGCCTGAAATGACTTAGCTAATTTGCATTTAAAGATGTCAGGTGTTAAAAATACTTTTCACTACAACCTACACAAGCCCTGATTGGGTTTGTTTATTTAGTAAGTGAATTAAGGATTCTGAAAAATAATTATGGTGGACAAAGAGTTTGTTTTTAAATCGAGAAGACAGTGTAGCCACCGGTGAGAGACACATGATAGATTTAAAGGAAATGAAACAAGCACACAGTGAACACTGAAAAAAACAAAACAAAAACCATCAATGAGCAGAGCACAGAATCTTATAGCCAAAGTCCTTGTAGCTGGCTTTGAAAAAACATGCATCTTGTCTGATCTAGTCTAAGATAGATTTGATTCAGGCAGGTGAAGGTGGCAAGCCATCTGTCCAGGGGACTTGACTCAAGGAAAGGCCAGTAGACCCTCTCTGGATTTGAGGTGAGGTAAACATGAGAGGAGTGAAAAGAGTGACATGGAAGGAAAAGCTATAATCAGGAAATGGCCTCAGTAAAGAAGGGATTTAAGAGGAAGAGATCATCCGAAATGAAAACTAATTACAAGGGTATTACAGGAGTCAAATATGGAGACAAAAGCCTGAGTTGGCATGACAGCAGCAGTGTGAGAAGCAACATGCAGTCACATCAGGAGTTTATCTAGTTGCTGGAAGGCAAAGTAGCTAAGGTGTGGTGCCTTCCAGATGTGGTTGTAGCATGTACCACAGGTAGTGATGCACTCACACATCTGCTGACACAATAACAGCATTGTACATATGCAAACCCTCAAATTACATATCTTCTTACCCTTAGGTATTATTCTGAAATGACCCCTCTGAGTGTTAATACTCCACTTTCAGCAAAATGGCTTCAGTAACAACCTTTGTGTGTCTACATTTATATTGCTTGGGATTCTTAGAACCATTAGGTTCAGGACTGCACAGGCATTGGAAGGGACAGGAGAGAAGTACAGAGAATCAGGAAATTGAATAGAAATATGTAGCAGTGGGGGATGGGGAACTAGGGGTGGCCACTAGAAAGTCCTACATGCCAGGGAAGTGAGAGGCTCCCAGGACCCAACTAGGATGACTTTAGCTGAAATACCCAACAAAGGAGAGATAGAATCTATAGAGACCACCTCCAGTAGATAGGCATGGCCCCCAGTTAAGAGATGGGGCCACTCACCCATCTCAAAAATTTTAACCCAGAAATGTTCCTATCCAAAGAAAAGGCAGGGGCAAAAAATGTATCAGAGACTGAAGGAAAGGCCATCCAGAGACTGCCCCACCTAGGGATCCATCCCATCTGCGAGCAGCAAACCCAGACACTATTGCTGATGCCAAGAAGGAACTGACAGGAACCTGGTGTGGCTGTTCCCTGAGAGGTTCTATCAGCACCTGACTAATACAGATGCAGGTACTCACAGCCAACCATCAAATTGAGCCCAGGGAACCCAATGGAAGAGCAAGAGGAAGAACTGAAGGAGCTGAAGGGGATTGCAACCCTATAGGAAGAACAATATCAACTAACCGGACCACCCAGAGCTCCCAGAAACTAAACCACCAACCAAAGAGGTCACGTGGAAGGACCCATGGCTCCAGATACATATTTAGCAGAGGATGGCCTTATCTGACATTAATGGGAGGGGAGGCCCTTGGTCCTATGAAGATTTGATGTCCCAGTGTAAGGGAATACCAGGGCAGGGAGGTGGGAGTGGTGCGTGGGAGAGGAAGCACCCTCATAGAAGCAAAGGCAGGGGGCAGGGGGAGGGGAGATGGGATGGGGGGTTGTAGACGGGTAACTGGGAAGAGGATATCATTTGAAATGTATACAAATAAAATGATTAATAAAAAAGGATTAAAGTCCTGGTTACTTAATGTTTGAAAGAGAAAAAACAACCTAAATTTTCAGCACAGACTCTGTAGAATTCTCTGTAACAGTTCCTGAGAGTGGTCATACCTTGGAGTCTCCCATGATAGGACGTTCATTCGGCTTTTGGAGTATTGTTTCTCTTTTATCTACTCTTTGAAAATTACTTGTCAGTAACTTTTGTGGGTATTTAACTACTTTTTGAAATTGTTCTTCTCATCATTTCTAGGTTAGCTCTAACAGTTATCCAGAGCACCCATTATAACCCAAACTTTGGACTGGGCTCTAGCCCACCCCTACCTTTCCCATTCCTCCCACTGCCTGATTAGTTGGATGTTTTTGTGGGGCACCTAACAGTTGGAGTAGGGGTTTCTGTGACTCTTACCTTCTTCAAATAATAGACTCTCTCCTGATTGGTATTTTTTTCTTCATCTCATTTACATAGACACACCAAGCCAATCAGAGCCTGCCTGAGCATGCATGCATATGTGTGTGAGTGTGTGTGTGTGTATATATATATATATATATATATATATATATATATATATATATACATATCAGTTCAGTATTTAGCTGGTTCCAGCTCTGGCCAGAGGGATAACAAATAGAGAAACAGAAACGCTTACACAATGTGAGAATGTAACTCAGTATGGCTAAAAGGGGGGCAGAGAGATGGCTCAATGATTCTCAATGATTAAGAGAACTTCAAGAGGACCTGGGTTTGATTCCCAGCACCCATTTGGCTAAGATGACCTCCTCAGCTTTACTAGTTGTCACCACATTTTATCAGCCTTAGAGCTAGTACTTCAAGCAATATTTCACACCCATGGGCAATAGAAGGAGAGGTGAACATCTATAATACAATAGCCTTCTAAATGACAATTGGAAATGGCTCCCAGGTTATTGAATTGCTTTAGAAAGCATGTTCCTTAATGCAAACATTGAATTAACTAGTGCTGAAACTGACACGTTTAAAAATAACCATCCATGGACCGACTAATCAAGTAAACTCATTCAAAAGTGTGGCTCTCCCTCCCTGCCCGAATCTCCATCTCTTCACTCTCCACTAGGTCAGGGTCTACTTCTCATATATTAGATAGGAGGAATGAGTTCTAGTCTCTATATCACAATAGCATGACTATTAACTGACTGCATATTTAAAAGCAGCTAGAAGAGGGTATTTTAAGGATATGTGACACAGGAAAAACAGTTTGAAGTGATCAATAAATTAATTTCTCTGATGTGAGCATATAATTATTGCTTTTCAATTAAAATCCATTCACAGGGACAGTGACAGCATGCAAGGGCCTTCTGACAAGTCTATGCCATATGGGGTCCCAGTGCTGCGAGAGGAGGTGGGTGCATTCCCCAGCCCTAACCCAGAAGCTATCTCCACTTGATAACAGCTCAAAAAGGGAAAGTTTGTTTTCACCAACAGAGTCTCACTGGGTATACAAACCACACTTAAGAGCAGGACTCCTTGAAAAACAAAAAACAAAAAACAAAAACAAAAAAAAAAAAGAAGAAAGAAAAAGAGCAGGCCTCATATCCAACAGTATGAAATTAACTCAGTGGTTGTTTTAGAGAGTTTTGCTGTTGTTGTTTCATAATGCTTTGTCTGTTTTTTTTTTGGGGGGGTGTTTTGTTTTTTTTTTTAATCTACAGGTATTTTGCTTATATATTATAGTTTTATATCTTGTATATTTATGAGATTTCTATGTGTGCAAGTGTGTGTGTCTGCATCTGTATGTGTCTCTTATGCTTTTCCTTTGGCTTGTTTTCTGTTGTTTGTTTTTGTCCTATGCTGTTTTGGTCGCCTGTTTGTTTTCTAATGAAAAAAAAAAGGAGGGTATGGATTTGTGTGGGTGGGCGGTGGGGAAGACCTGGGTGGAGTTAAGGGAGGAAACCCATGATCAGGATGTAGTGTACGGGGAAGAAAACTAATTTCAATAAAGACAAAATTGAAAATAAAATCGACTCAACCTTAACAGTACATAAACACAAAAGAAAGAAATAGAAGTCTGTCCATGTGCTGGTTAACGTTCACTCCCTAAAAAAGATGTTTATCTCCATCAGTTTCACTGAGATTTTGAGGGTGTTCTTTTCCTAAATATCAGCCTGGCTTTGGATTCAGAAAACAATTAGATAAACAGAAAGGCTCATTCTGCCACCAGACCAAGAGCGTTGGTGCCCCCTCGTGGCTAATTGCGGTACTAGCCGTAGCCCTTCCAGATGAAACCATAAAAAGAGATGGCGCTCCAGAGCTAAAGTTTGAACAAGGCTTCCTTCTGTCTGGTTGTTACAGGCATAGATGAGTAGGTATGGTTACCATCCTCATATTTCAGATGAAAGGCTAAAACACACTTCTCTGGATTAGCTCTTGAGCTTTAATCTATACCTTCAGGTTTGTGGTCAAATGCACTTTTAGTGCAATATATATATATATATATATATATATATATATATATTATATATATATATATATATTCTGTCCCCTAATGCAGTAGTTCTCCACCATCCTAATGCTGTGACCCTTTAATACAGTTCCTCATGTAATGAGTTGCAACTATAAATTTATTTCGTTGCTAATTCATAACTGTAATTTTGCTACTGTTATAAATTGTAATGTAAATATCTGATATGGGACCCCAGAGAGGAAGGGGGTGTCACGGCCCATACTCAGAACATCCTCTATACTCTTACACTTCACTGTAAGAAAAGGAGATGCAATTAGAACATGCTAAAGGAGGACATAAACAATCAAGGCCCAGCAAAATGAAGAGAAAATGTGGACACTCGAAATCAGAAATTCAGAACCCTCTTCCTTTGTAACACTTGGTGAAATTGTTGACTACTTACCACTTGCTACAATGAAGGCTAGTTTACATCTTCAGACAGCATTCTGATCACCTACTATTCCGTTATCCACTCTTGCAGAAAGGATTTTCTGTGGAGGCATATGAGAGCATTGCTCAAATCAAAGCAATACATGAGGTATTTTGAGCTAAAAAGAAAGAAAGAAAGAAAGAAAGAAAGAAAGAAAGAAAGAAATTCAGAGTGACTTCCCATATGAAAGAGAATTTTACCTTCCATCCATGGCTGATTGGAGGGTATTTTTTTTTTCAGTCAGTCTCTAGTGATGAGAAGAGGGCTCACTCTCCCCAAATCTAGCCTGTTTAGCTGTATGTGTACAGGAACTTCATTCCAGCACAGAGAAGTTAGATAGCCCAGTGAGTGATGGAGGGAAGAGGACACCCCACCTATAGAGCTGCTCATTTAATAGAAACAGAGCAAATGTTGAGGGAGTGGGAAGCAGAAGGATAATTTTTCTGCAAAGACCTAAAGGGAACCAAAGGGAGTGGAAAACAGAAAGAGAAAAAGGGTATGGTGCAGCACTTAATAAAAACGTATTATATACTTGTATGAATGTGCTTTCATGGCATCCAGTACTATGTACAGCTAACATACACAAAGAAAAAGAAAAGGAAATTTCATTTTAATTTTGACTTTTAAAACAACTCATTTGGTCATTCTTTTGCTCAAATGAAGTACTTTTTCCAGCCTTAGAGCTGAACTACAAGTAATATCTCACACACACAGATAATAGTCTCCTCTTTTGTGGCCAATGGAAAGAGAAGCACATATCTATAAAACAATAGCCTTCTATTGCTCAGTAGACAATTCTAATTGGATTTCCTTGCCTCTAGTTTTTAGCATTTATACTATAATGTGTAACCATAATTTTTGGCTACTTTAGCTGGTTCTTATATATACCACCCTTTTCCACCCCAATTCCTTCCATACTTCTGCCCCAACACTAGATAGGCAAGCAAGATAGTTAGAGGGGAAAGGAGATGTAGACTTCTTTAGACTAATTCCTGCTGATTACAGGCATTGAGTTCCTTGTGGGAAAGTCCCATCTTTGTCATCAGAATATCTCCAACCAGCAACCAGCAACCAGCAACCAGCAACCAGCAATCCAGCAATCCAGCAATCCAGCAATCCAGCAATCCAGCAATCCAGCAACCAGCAATCCAGCAATCCAGCAAACAGCAAAGAGCAATCAGCAAACAGAATTTTTTTTACAGTAACTATTTTCTCCTTTTATTTAATGAGCATATAATCTAACAATAAATAATGAATACCTAAACTGACTTTGAAAAAAATCCCACTATCTAAGCCACAGTGGTATGAAACTTCTACAGATAGACCTGGTTAATTTCCCCAAATACTGAGATTAAGGGTGTGTATAACACATTTCTTCATGGCTGTAAAGGCCTGGACAGCAAACAGAAATTTAACAAACAGAAAAAAAAATAGCAACAGTGACAGCAGCAGAGGTGACGGCAACAACAGGGTAACAGCAGCCACGGCAGCTTCTCGGGGCTCTGGCATTTTTATACCCTTTCAAGAATCCCCAGAACTTCAAACATAAGCTATGTTCAGCTGGCAGAATCACTGCCCTGCAAGAACACAACACAAATCATAGTTAGTAGCTGTGGACAATCTTAAGCAGCCCCATATCCCACACCTGTAATTAAAACAAAAACATATTCCCATAACATAACTGGGTTTTTTAAGAAACCAAAATTCTCACTACAGTGATGCATCTATAAGTAGATTTAATTTCATCTGTCCCTGATGCCTGGAATTACTTGAGTTATTTGAAAGTGTGAATTTGGATCTTCTCTGTCTTTCTCTCATATGTGTATATATACCCAGTGATCAAATCTATATTATGGTGACTCTTCTCAGTCTACCCACTGGATCTCATGTTCTTTTTTAAAGTTTCCATGTAATTTGTTTCTCCAAGCTGAATTTTGTATTATTACTTGTAACATATCTTCCAATTTAATTATATTTTTCAGTTGTGTTTGGCATTCTGTTTAGCCCAGCCATTCAATTATCAAATTTCATTGTTAGTGGCTTGAGTTATAAGCCTTCTCTTCAATTCTTTTTTTTTTTTCAGTATTTCTATAACACTTTTGGTGATTGCATGTTCCCTGCAGATATTGTCAAGATTCTTTTAGAATATAGTAAATCACAGTTATTTCACTCTATAGATGTGGAGTTACAGACAGTTATAAGCCTCCTGGCATGGGTGCTAGGAACTAAACTTGAGTCCTCTGTAAGAGCAGTAAGTGCTCTAACCACTGATCCATCTCTCCAGCCCTACTTCATCATTTTTTGTCTTACTAAAAAAAAAAAAACCTGTATCCTTCATTGTGGTGTGGAAGTACAGTGTGAGAATGAATCTAGAAGAACTTTCCAGGGCTGCACTGGCCTCCCTGGGCCATAATCCCACATCTAGCCTGGATTTTTAAACTATTTTATACATTAACTTTATTTTAGCATATGTGTATGGTGGAGACATACTATGTTTATCTATGAAGGCCAGAAGATTATTTATCAGAGTCAGTTCTTTTATTCTTCCATGTGAATTCCAGGGATCAAATTTAGGTCAAGTTTGAAGTCACGTCCCTTACTAACTGTGCCATCTTACCGGGTTCAGCCCAAAAGTTTGTGGGTATACAAATACATTGAGACAAAAACTCATTCAGTACACACTGCAGCAATATGTGTATAAATCTAGCTACATTTAAGGCATTATTTGGTCCTATGACTCATAAATTTCAAAGTATTACCTCCAAGGAAACCAGAAGTGGATCCTTTGGGTTTTAAGGCCCAGAATTAAATAATTGACATCAATTTTTGGAAATATTCATAGTCACAGAGACACATAAGAACAGAATTTCAATTCTAAAACTCTTCCTAAATCTACTCCCATCTGCTGGTAGTTGTCTAAATTTTCAATCAGAGGAAGCAGGCAAACCTGCAAGTAGATTTTCCAGCTTGACTCTCTACTACTATGCAGCATTGGGTCAATGTCTGTTCTCTCTCTAAACCTCAGTTTACCCATATCCAGTTGTTTAGGCAAAACGATACAGATTCCTTTTGGTGAGAAACAAAGAATCTCTGTAATGTCTGGATGATCAGGTGTGACGTGGCAAGACTCACAATACGAGAGCAGTCTTGTCTCTCAGTTCTTATATGTGATTAGCAATAACGTGTAACTCTTTCATTCCTTTTTCTCTTCCATGTCCATTCTCTGCAACAGTTGGGGAAGAAGGAAGATTTTTTTTTTCTTTTTTTAAGGAAGATGTAACCGTACTCCTCTGCACTTTAGGAGAAGCCGTGAGACTATGGAACATGGAATAGTTGGTTTCTAAAGTGTGTTTTCAAAGAAGAGGAAAAAGTTTAAGTTAGCAACTGTGTAAGACATTGAGAAAACCAGGAGAGTGAAGGTTTCACTGGGTTCACCCAACTAAAGTTGTGTTAGCAAGTACTGAAGGAAAGCAGAAAGGGCGTGTTTCTGTGTGTGTGAGCCTAGGACAGGAAGGTTGACCTTGAGATCCATCTTTACTTCGGTCCTTCTCTGTGGTGTTAGTGGGAGCTGTAATGATAGTGGACGTGGTTAAGCCCTTTTTCTTCTTACTGGGTAAATGAGCTCTTGTGATGCCTCGTTTGGCACCAGCTCAGGCATGGACCCAGGCTGGGTCAGGGGATGGTATGAAACCATTCCATACTCTTCTCTTCCATAACAGAAGCAGTTTCCAGGTAGGGGAAATGATAAACGCCTCCTAACAAAAATCCCAACCTTTTCCATGGGATAGCACTTGAACTCAGGTGCATCAGCATCGTCTAGTGACATGTGAAGCACTGACTTTTGCCTTCCTTCCCCCTTCAGCCTGGATCCTCACTTCCACTCTGCAATCCTGTCTACAGCAATGAATCATACCTTAGGAACACTTCATTCAGCTGGTGAATACTTTCCGCTCCCTGAATTTGTTTTTCTTGAGACTCTAAATTTAAGGAAAAGAAAACTCTGGGAAATTTGGCTCCAAGAAGACAGTTACCATCCTCTGTGGTCAATTTCCCGCATTGAGACCCTTTGGTAAGAGATTCCATCAGCCCACTCAAAGATGAAGTGCATTTGGTTAAACACATTGAGTTACTGGAGTGTCGTGGTGGTCTGAGAACAACCTCCTGATTCTTCTAAGATGTGCAAGTGTTTCAGAGCTCACATCCAGCCATGAGTGTCATATGGTCACACTTCTTTCAAAATGCAAACTCTTGGACACAAAGTCTTCTAAAAGAAACACATCACTTTCCCTTTTCAAGGAAGAGGCCAGGAGCCAGAAGTCCCTGGCTTCCCTGTGGTCTAGTCTCAGCAGTAAGCCCCTTCCTTTCCCATGGCTGGACCCAACCCAGGTGACTAGTGCTGGTCAGGGTAAAGCTGCAGAGACCTGAAGGGCCTGCGGCCTGACTGCGCGCAGCCTGAGGGGCGGGGGGGGGGGGGGGAAGCGCGCGCCTTTTTTACCCGCTCCTTGCGCCTGCGGGATTGGCTCAGCAGGTGCTGCCGTCGGAGTAGGCGGAGCCAGCCGCGCGCCCCGCCCTACTTGACACCCAGTCTCAGCCCTGAGCGGTGCCAGACGAAGCGCACCTTGCAGTGGCACACCCTGTGGACCGCTGCGGGGGGGCAGAGCTGCTGCGGAGCCACTGTTCTTTCAGGCCCTGGACTCTGGAGCGACCCCATACTCCCTACTTCCTTCAGGTCTCTCCTTAGGGTCCCGATTCTGCGGAAGGATTAGCGATTCCGCCCCTTTTGCCCCGTACTGACTCGCTCCCACCCCAACCCTGTCCCCTTTTCCAGCTGTCCGCTGCGGTCCCCAAGAGCACTGCAGCCATGGGCATCCGAGGTATGCTGCGAGCTGCTGCGCTCCTGCTGCTCATTAGGACTTGGCTGGCAGAGAGTAACGGCCCCAGTCCCACCCCAAAATTCCACTTCGAGCTCTCCTCCAGCACGCCTGAAGTCATTCTGGATCTCTTCAACTGGTAAGCAGCCCTGACTAGCTGAGCATGGAAGGGACAGGGGCAAAAGAAGGTCTTGGCCTCTGGGACAGAGCGGGCCGGGCACGAGGGATTCGGACCCGGGTTTGCCTAGGGGATGAAGCATGGGGACAGCCGTGAAATGATACTCCTAGCTTCAAGCCACCTGTTACTGCTGTGCCTTACTGTGCCTACTGTCAGCCCAATTTTTGAAGCCAGAGCACCCTCACCCCAGAGTCTACCTGATCATCGGGGACTGAGGTCCCAGGCAGCTTTTTCCCAGTCATGTTTTCTGATGCCCGTGGTACATGGGCAATTCACAAAACAGACTGGAAAGACACCTGTTTGAGTAAAGATTTCTAGTCCATTTGCTGAAACAGTATCTCTCTGTGCCTCTGTCTCTCTCTCTGGGGGAGGGGCTGTGAGGGGCTCTTTCAAATACAGCAGGTTGAAATGATGAACTGTGTAATCAGCAGCTGTAAATGGCATATAACCTCTGGCTTAAGTGGGGTAAGCTTTTGTGCTTATTCTGTGAAAACATTTGAAGATTTCAGTGTTCCTGTTTGATTTAAAGTTTCTTTAGGTCTGCAAGTATCTGAAGAGGGGATAAACCGTCATCCTTGAACTGTAAATCACACATAAAAAAAATGTGTATTTTCAAGTGGCTACCGATCTTAAATGCTGGCACATGGGAAATTTGTGGACAGAAACAGGGGGGAATGTATTTCTTTAGTTTAAGAATAATTCATGCACATACTTTTAAATGTTACAAAATTAAATTTTATGATTGAGGGAAATGAGTAATAATCTTAAGTGGCAAACTAGAAATAAACATGTATTCAGAAAGGGGGAGGGGCTAGGCTGGGCAAGGTTCCAGCAGGCAGCCCTGCAGTGCTCTCAACCCAACATTCTGACTGCGTCAGTGAACACACAGGGGGTAGGGGGAATCAGGGAGAGATGGAAAGAGCGAGAAAGAGACACCCAGAGAAACAGAGAGATGGAGATTTCAGGGGTGATGCGTCAAAGTTCCGAGGAGCCACAGTGATAGTGATGCCTGGGGCCTGTTGTCATTTAAAAGCCCTTTGGGGAATGAAAGTCTAGATTGATTCAATGAGCATCATAGAGACCTATGGAAAGGCCTACTATCTGCAGTTGAGCTGTCTTCACTTACAGATGCTCACCTAAGACACCTCCAGGCTGAAAGCACATGTGTAGTGACTAAGATGCCTATTCCCAGAATGGATATTTCGAAGACAGCTCTAAACCCCTGAAATCAGAAATGGTTTATTTCAATGAGAGTCATAAATCTATCCTACATGAGCAAGACACACACTCTTCCTCTCCCCCCCCCTCTCTTTCTGCGTCATGTGTCATATACCAACTCTCTCATACACAAGGTTGACATAAATGTAAGGGGGAAATGCCTGGACTAGGTAGAGGAGATGTGTCTTTGAGCTGGAAAACATGAGCTCAGCTCAGGGGCACACTAGCCAGTGGGAGCTGACCTCCAGGGGCAATGAGCTACCACTGGCAAGACTGCCAGCAATCTGCTTCTAGGAGTACCTCAAGGTGCAGTGTCTCAAAGAACTAAAACAATACAGTTTTCTGAGAGTATCATCTGCCCACCTTTCCTCCTCTCCTATGATGGGCTTTCTTCCCCTGACCACTATTTCTGCCTGGTAACAGGGATACAGTCCTTGGGCCCCACCCTCTGGATGAAAGCTGTGAAGGGGGAGGGGGAAAAAGAGTCTGCGTCACTGCTGTGCTTCTGGCTGACTCACTGTGGGCTGAGAAGGGAGGAAGGGAGGGTGAAAGCAAACACATATGACTGCACATGTTTGCGTATGTACAGGAGCAGTGATGGCCCTGGCAAACCAGCCACTGGTAAGTAGGCCACTAGTCAGCCAGCATTTACTCATGGCTTCTCTGTTTCAGCAAAAACTGTGCAAATGAAGCTGTGGTTCAAAAGATTTTGGACAGGGTGCTGTCAACATATGATGTCCGACTTAGACCAAATTTTGGAGGTAAGCCATATTGAGACACCAGAGGCTTTTATGTTAGATGGAATAGAGCCAGTATCACCCTGGAAGCTAACCAGGCTCTACACCTCTGTCCCGACCCCCAGAACCTAGTTTCTTGAACCTGCATGGGAGCTCCTTCAGGTTTGGGCCTTCTGCTCTCTTTCATTAAATATGTGACTTTCTATGCCAGAAACTTTTTACTCCTTACTCCCTTCTAAAGGTGTTGCTACCCTTAAGCAATTCTACAAGTTGAGAATTGAGGCCTCTGTCACCTAACCCACCTAGGCCTGGGACCCTGCTAGAATGCCCTGTTTTTCCAAGCCTTCAGCTTTCACCAAATTCAGTTCATCTAGCATGCCATATTATATGTGCTCTTCATAAAATTCAGTCTGATGGCCACTAACAGAGATAAGAAGTGACAAGAAAACAGGACAGATTCGTGTAGGATGGGATACAATCTACTCAGTAGTCACTGCTAATGATTCAAATTTGTGCTCATCTGTAACTGTCTTCTGAAAATACTATACCACCTTGGAAAGCAAGGAAGTTTCTCTTGGCCCTAAATTGAAGAGGTGAGACTATTAGCTGGTACTTCCCTGCAATACATGAGGGCAGAAGGCTCAAGCCAAGGACTCCAAGGTGAGTCTGCATGGGAAACAGGGTTGAAAAAAGGCAGAAGGCATATAATGTCTTCTGCCAGTGGCAGCAGCTTTTCCATGTGGCATATAGAAATTCAGGGGATAAAGCACAGCCAATACCCCTTACATGGTACTAGCCTCTGAATCATTGTGCCAAGCCCGAAAGGATGACTCTTTCTCACTTTAACATTTGTCCACAAAAGACCAAATAGTAGCCATCTCCACTCAATGAGTGCATGTTCACCACTGTTTCAGGATCAGGCTGCCCTCCCTGCACCATTCAAGACTAAAAGAAGGGAAGAGAGGCAAGAGTGCATGTCTGGGTACGGTCCAGCACTATAGGGCCACAGGAGGCCTGAAGCCTCTTGCTGTCAACTTTCATGTTCCAACGAGTGTTATGACCACGCCAGGCTGGAGCATATGATAAAATATGGGCCCTTACAATTACTCTGCCAAACAGATGGGGCAGTAGGAGGAGGGGACAAGGAGAACTTAGGACCACCTGCCATTTAGATGGAAAGGAACACTGCAGGCTGTAAGGCTGGGGCTGTTGCATGGGAGAAATATGGTAGAAGACCCATTGATCAGACAGCCAGGCTAGAGCATTCAGGGTTTAGGGAGCCTAGGACTCTCTGTATAGCCTCTAATAAACAGAGTACCCTCTGTATTTAATATGGAATACGGTTTTAGGGCTTAATCTTCACACATAAGAATTTCTGACTCCCTCCCTCACACACACAGGAACATGAGACAGATACCAAACATCATAAAGAAAGACATGGAGTGTTTTCACCTTAGCTAGAGAAATAAGAGTACTGTCCCCTTCCTCTGGTTGTGTCCCTGTGCCATATCATGGCTTGGCAAGGCAAATATGCTCTGCATTTTAGTACCTATTACCTCTTCAGCTAAGAGCCCTGGCCTTTTCACTCCACAACATTCCACATGAGTAAAGGCATCATTAGGATGGTCTAGAGAAGACTTACCTTGGAGGAAGGGGCTGGCAATCAGGCTTTGAAGAAATGAGCTGGCATGTAGGCCTCTCTGGGGCTTGTTGCCTAATAACACAGATACCATCTGCTAAAAATGTAGGGATGGCAGCCTGAAAGGCAGCAATCAAACCCAGTGTTTCTAGGAAGCTCTGTCACTACATAGAATTTTCCTGGAGCTTTTCAAACTAGTGTTGGAGTCTGGGCTACACCCTAACACAACTTCATTTGCTTCTCAGTTGCCATTCATACACTTATTCCCCAAAGCACTTTGCTCTTTGAGGTGCTGGGTTTGAAATAATACATCTTCCTTTAGCTCAGCTTCTATGCAATCAGCCTGCAGTGAAACCAGCAGGTTGAATTGCAAGCATCACATGTACACATATTTCCCTAGCAGCAGCGTGGTGTAATATGCTTTGCTGTAAACTGGTGGGAGAATAATAAGATAGATTTCTCCATAGTATCTTACAGTTTACTATTTTCATAACCATGATCATATTTGAGGCTTGCCAATGGACACTGAAAATGCTCAGGCAAAGCGAAAAACACAGGAGGTAGAACACTTTCACATTAAACACACCATCATTAAACAGTATTAACTCACATGAGCACACTCATGAATTTACTCACATAGACACATATAAGCATGACCATACATCCACTTAAATTTGCATATTAATGCACACAAACATGACCCAAACTCATACATTAACACTCATATAAAATGGCCAAATATATATGTGTGAAAAATACTTGCTCATGTACAAACATACAGAAATAATCACAAAATTCATTTCTATAGATAAATACACAATTTGCTCACACAATCAGACGTTTACATTAACACACTCATACTTATGAACATATTCATATGTTCATTGCCATGAAAATACATTCACACATGCAGACAGATACATTCATGCACACAGACAAGTTAAAAAACACACCTAAATATGAACACACTTGGTCGCACATTCACTAAACACAAATATGCTTACATATACTCATTTATACCCACATATAATCACATAACTCTATTCCTACATAAGAGCAAATACATCTACATACTCACACATATACACATAAATATTCTGACACATTGACAAACCATCTGCACTCAAATATGTGTTCATATGTATATATAAACATGAATGTTCACATATGTATACTTAAAAATCCACTCACACTTTAATACACAGTAATACATTAATACACAAACATGCCTCATGTACTCAAATATACCTATAAATTCTGTCATGTTATACATTATCAAACTCATACATCCACACACATTCACACACAGTTATGTTTGCTTACACAAACACACTGATTCACTCCCACATATGGGCAAACAGTGACATTCATACACAGATGAACATAGTACCTATTGATGCACTCAAATATGCCTGCAGACATAAACACACAGGCAAATTTACACATTACCATCCTTATGTACATATGCTTACAGTACCACACATGACCAAGGTCACACAAAACTCATATTCATTCACACAAATATGCTCACATACACTCACTGCCATATAAAAATATTCAAGATGCATACAAACTCATTCATACACATAGGCAAGCTCACAGACACCCATATATGAGCATGCAGAATCATATATTCATTTATATACTACTGTACTCATACCACACATTCACTTCCATACACCACATCTACATGCCTGTGTATCCTGATTCCACAAAGCGGTACTGAAATGAACATGTAAGTACATGCCTTCACAAACTCCCATAGTCACACATGTTATTGCCTCATGATCAATATCCTCATGTTTCATTTGAACTCTCTCATATGTTGTCTCTCACACAACTCACTGTACCAGACAAACATGCCTGCAGAACATAGTAGATCACACAAAAATGCTCGTACGACACACTGGATCACACAAGCATGCATGCACACTGACTCATACACAGACATGAGCACACGCATGTGGACACATTCATTGGAATATAAACACATTCCCAAAGTCATTCACTCACACAGAGCCAGGAATCTTAGTTCTTTTTCATGGGCTTGTAGAGTTTCAATTTTTTATCAGAAAGCATTTACCACAGAGTGCTTCATTTCATATTTTCCTTTTGTGTTGCTCTTATACCTTCCTTTCAGCACAGCATAAGCAAGACCTTGCTCTAAGCACTTGACCTTCATTTAACTATGATACCATTACCCCCATTTAACACACAAGGAAGCTCAGACTCAGAGAGGTTAGGTGACTTAAGATCATACAACCAGCAAACCTCCAAACTAGTTTTAGCCTAGACAACTGAGTCTTGAGTACATATTCTTAACCTTTATCCAAATATTCCTGTGATTGTATCTTCCTGTATTGTAGGAGCTCCTGTGCCTGTGTCAGTATCTATCTATGTGTCCAGTATTGAACAGATCTCAGAAATAAATATGGTAAGTCTATAGGTTCTAGTCATGGTGCTGGAGATACGGGACAAGAAGCATAGTCATAGGCAACTCTAATTGTCTGACCAGTGACAGAAGTCACATGAAAGGGAGTAAGGGTAGGTTTAAAAGTGACAGCCCTCCGGAATAGCAAAAAAGTCAATTGAAGGCTCACATCACAGCATATCCAAAAGTTCAGTTACATGTAGATTATCAACTCAAAAAAACTCTATGAAGCTTTAAAAAGATTTAATAGCATCCTATGTTTGTAGTCCAGGATAGTTGAGATTTCGTCTGAGATACACATTGCCCAAACCGGAAGTTTTGCTGAGGTTGATGGGTTGAAAACACTGCTGTCACCTATTCTCAGCTTTTTCAGGAAGACAAATGGCCACTTTCACTTTACCATTGTAATTTCTTCCTGTTTGGGGCATGTATGGTATTTTTTACATAGTTCTATATATTATATGTTCATATATGGAAATAGTCTCCAGGAAAAGAGGAGAGCAAATTATAGTTACACACAGCAACTTTGGGTGAGCCTCACAAGTACAATACTGTGTAGGTAAAAGGGGGTTACAGATATATAGTTTGGTTCTAATTGAAAAACATTACAAAAAGAAGTCCAACTAAGCATTGTGTTTTCTAAAACTACACATGGAAACAATGAAACTCTATCCTGAAGCATGGGAAATGGTACCATAACAGCTTGAATAATGTTTCCTGCTGGTTGTGGAAAATGTGCTCTGAAAATCACACATTGGAGCTTTCTTTTTTTGTTTTTTTTTTGTTTTTTTTTTGTTTTTTTTTTTGGTTTTTTTTTGTTTTTTTTTTATTACATATTTTCCTCAATTTGGAGCTTTCTTTTTTATTATTTTTTATTAAATATTTTCTTCATTTACATTTCAAATGCTATCCCAAAAGTCCCCTATACCCTCCCCCCACCCTGCTCCCCTACCCACCTACTCCCACTTCTTGGCCCTGGTGTTCCCCTGTACTGGGGCATATAAAGTTTGCGTGTCCAATGGGCCTCTCTTTCCAGTGATGGCTGACTAGGCCATCTTCTGATACATATGCAGCTAGAGATACGAGCTCCGGGGGGTACTGGTTAGTTCATATTGTTCCACCTATAGGGTTGCAGACCCCTTCAGCTCCTTGGGTGCTTTCTCTAGGTCCTCCATTGGGGGCCTGTGTCCCATTTTATAGATGACTGTGAGCATCCACTTCTGTATTTGCTAGGCCCCGGCATAGTCTCACAAGAGACAGCTATATCAGGTTCCTTTCAGCAAAATCTTGCTGGCATATGCAATAGTGTCTGTGTTTGGTGGCTGATTATGGGATGGACTCCTGAGTGGGGCAGTCTCTGGATGGTCCATCCTTTTGTCTTAGCACATTGGAGCTTTCTTAACCTGGATATTAATATAGAAGCTTAATTTTTGTTGTTTCTTCTTAAGCATGTTTATGCACCCATCTGCATGATATGTTTCATATAGTAGCATATATGTATGTGTGCACATATAATATATGTATACAAAAGACCGAGAGCCGGACAATCTAACAACTATCATGTGCCTGTCTGCCCCAAGGACTACACAATCACAATGTTTTTGCATCAGACCTGGAAGGACACACGCTTAGCTTACTATGAAACCAACCTGAACCTGACCCTGGATTATCGGATGCATGAAAAGCTCTGGGTTCCTGACTGCTACTTTGTGAATAGCAAAGATGCCTTTGTGCATGATGTAACTGTGGAGAATCGTGTATTTCAACTTCACCCAGATGGGACAGTGCGATATGGCATCCGGTGAGTCCCTATAAGTCTTGGGCTGTTCTGTATCCCACACGCTTTTACATACTTTCCAATCCCTCATGCAGATGTTCCCCTCTTCAGGAAATCCTCAAAATTCCCATGGCTGAATACTCAATTTAAAAAAAAAATGAGGTCCCAGTTTAGATACTATAACTGACTTCTACCCTTTCAAATGAGTCCTATGGTGGGAGGGTTTATTAAGCTCACTGGGAGCAGTGTTACTTTATTTTGTGGAAAATGAAGGAAGAAATTGACAATGTTGCCTACCATTTGTAAGAGGAAATACTGTTTTTGTTCATTTTGTATGTAATTTTATAATTAAAAAAAAAACTGATTCCCTGGACCAAATGATCTCTTCCTCCATTCTGCTTATGTGTGTTGAATTCTTTATCTCCATGCAACAATGAGGGAGACTGAAGAATGCTGAAACCTGGGCTCCACCTCTTTCCCTCCTTTGCACTATGCAGGGTATCAGGAGAAGAGGGAGCTAATTCTGTAAGAGGGTTATGGTATGGCTTCTCAGCATCTGCTCTCTATACAGAGAACACGTGCACACTGATCATCTTCGACTGATCCATTTACAATAGAGCCATCACCAAAGCTGTCTTCACACTTTCAGCTCAGATTGTCAGTAATGCAAGCTGATAGGTCATCTTAGCCCAGAAAATGTTTCCTGGTGGTAGCTACCATGGTTTGTTTGATAGGTCTAATCATTGGGTTTCCCTTACTCTGGTGTACTCTTTCTCCATTTCTTCCTTTCTTCTTCTTCCATCCACATGGAATCATGGAATATCAATGCTTACATGAAATTGATCAATAATAACTCTTGTTTAAAGTAAAGGAGCCATTGGCTAATGAATAATACTTGGGAAATTCATTTTTAAGGAGGAAAGTACATACTACTCAGTCCCCAAAATGAAATTCCTCCAAGGATTGACGGTGCTTAGACTAGCTTAGCAGATGAGAAGGAAAGAAAATGGCATAGGACAGAAATGAGGCAATAGAGAGGTTTTATGCTGTTTTCAAGCACAAGTCACCTCCCTAGCCCCACCAAGGCCATTTACTCAGATTCCACTCCTGGGTGAACAGCATAGCAGTCAATACTCCTTCTAGCTGTATCTACTGTCAGCACTGTCTGGATCATCCATGGATAAGCATTTTGTGCCCACTGATGTCTTTGTAGCTCTCAGTGCCACGTAGCCCCTCACTACTAACATGGATGTAGATATGGTCTAAGGCCGCCCTGGGTCACTGCCTACATTTATACTAGCACACCACATTCCTGCTTTCCCCAATGGTTATGCAGGTCTAATGCACATTACACATAACACACAGTGTTCTCTCAACAGCTTTGTTGATACTTTAACAAGCACAGGTGTTTCTGTCTCTGTATTGTTTCCTCAAGGGCCCTTCCCTTTGTGATGTTCTGTGGTTTTTCTGGCATGACATATATCTGCTCTTTGTTTCAGCTCTGCCAAATCTATGGATTCTTTATCAAATTCCAGTTTTTGTCTTTCTTTGCTTCTCCCCAATGCCAAACATGTGTCAACCCTTCACCTAACCTTTGCCTCCCCACCCTGCGGAATCCTTAGGGGTGAGCTTGAATTATTTCCTTTCCTTTTCTGTTTTCCTTGGCAGACTTACCACAACAGCAGCCTGTTCCCTGGATCTGCAAAAATTCCCTATGGACAAACAATCCTGCAAGCTGGAGGTGGAGAGCTGTGCGTATTTCTCCTGTGGATCCTTCATCCCTGAGTTGGGCTATACCAGTCAGGGAAGCAGGAGTAGAGTTGACACCAAGAACAGCACAGCTCCTTTCCCTCTTTCTCCCCAAATATGTTCACAAGCAGTATATAAATGATAGATGGATGGTGGCTGCATAATAAGCTGACAGATAGCTGTATATGCCTGATATCTGGCAGTAGGTGGCCTTTATTGTATAGGTAATTCAACTGAGAAACTATACATACTCATAGGTAAAAGTGCAAGCATCTTTCAGCTACACATTCCTTCCTGCCTAAAAACTCCAAAGTGGAAGTTCTCTTTCTTTGCAAGTATTTAGACTCCCCCATGCTCACACTCAGAAAGCCACAAAGTAGCCCCCAAATTCTAAGCACCAACCATGATTTGTTTTTCACAGATTTCTGTGGAGTGAAAGCTGCCTAGATTAACTCTTTGTTTCACCTCCCAGATGGCTACACTGTCGAAGACATTGTGTTATCCTGGGAAGATGATAATGCCATCCACATTACTGATGGGCTGCATATCCCTCAGTACACGTACCTGGGGAGAACAATTACCAGCAAGGAAGTGTACTTCTACACAGGTTGGCCAGACAGCCTCTTTCTCTCCTGTTTCTTGTTCCCTTTACACCAGTACAAACTCTGCCTTTGATCCTTATAGTTGTCTCCATCCTTTCCCATTTCTTTGGTTCTGAACACATCTCATCTTCCCTTCCCCCTTGATAAGTCCCTAGTGATGGAGGATCTCCTCTACAGATGAAGAATAAGTGTGGAAGGCTTGGGCAGACTGACAACACTCTACAGCTGGAAATGATTCCTGCTCCTCAAAGGGCTGGCCTCTCACCCTCCATCTGCTTGCAGCCTGAAAACATCTCATGTGGAAATGAGTGAAGCAGGAGGCAAGCTAGAGCTGACTTTCATAGGCCTAATACTGGTGTGTATTCTTACAGGCTCCTACATGCGCCTGATAGTGAAGTTCCAGGTTCAGAGGGAAGTCCGCAGTTACCTTGTGCAGGTCTATTGGCCCACGGTCCTCACCACCATTCTCTCCTGGATATCATTTTGGATGAACTATGATTCCTCTGCAGCCAGGGTAACTATTGGTAAGTTCTCTCTATCTCCACCTCAGGAAGAAACTTGGATCATTTTACTTAGAGAAACAAAGACAGAACAGAGAAGACCTTGAACTTCAGGTCTAGGTTTAGGGGACTCATCAAATGTTTTGAGCAAGGAACAGTCTAGAATATTGAGCTACTTGGCCCATTTTTACCATCTGTGGAGCAGAATTGTCTCTTTTCCTTTAGGGACACAACTATGGCTATATATGTGTGATATTTTAGGGTTCAGAAAACTTCAGATACTAAAAGAAGACTTTATAGAACTGGAGATATGAATTACTTAAACCATGGTTAGAAATTTGAACTTGATCCAGAGCAATAAACCTGATAAAGCATAGGGAGCAGGAGCAAGGAGAGGACATGGGCAAACCTTCACCCCAGAGGTGGCCTCTGCTCACCTCCTTTGAGGTATAGACCCAAAGGTTTGCTAAAATTGCAGCTATTGAAGGAGACTAAACCTCTACTGTGTTGTTCATAGGACTAACTTCGATCCTTGTCCTGACTACCATCGACTCACATATGCGGGATAAACTCCCCCATATTTCCTGTATCAAAGCTATTGACATCTACATCCTTGTATGCCTATTCTTCGTTTTCCTGTCACTGCTGGAGTATGTCTACATCAACTACCTTTTCTTCAGCCAAGTACCTCGGCGTAATCACAGAAGATGCAGGAAACCCAGGAGAGTTGTTGCCCGATACCGCTACCAAGAAGTGGTGGTAGCAAATGTGCAGGTTTGACATTTTGACTGACAGTCAAGCTGTTCTCAGCACCTCCTCAGCCTAGGCTTAGCATTTGACCCTTTCACATTCCATAGTTGCTTTTATCCTCATCAAGCATACCCACACTCATCTATAGATAATAATTATTTGATATCATGAAGCAAGAAAAGTCAGAACTTGATTTCTCTAGATCTTCAATCCAAGTTTGCTCCATTTTACAGGCTTCCAGAATAAGTGATGAAACTAGAAGGGGAAGGGAGGTACAGGGAAACTGGCCTACTTTTCCTTCCCTGTCACTTCAGACACCTGAAAACATACTGAGCCCTTTGCTTTGGGGTATATATAAATGCCCAACAACACCACTTCTTTGAAGAAAGCTCAACCTCATGCTACCTGGGAAGCCTACATATAGCACACAGTATTACTGAGGTCACAACTGTTCCACAGGGAGATAGTTACTTGGCTGCAGCTATGAAATTCTCTGCATGCTACCTCCTGGTTCAGTTTCTCAAACCCTCTAAGTACCTGAGAGAGCCCAACAGGCTCTGTCCATCAAAGATGTCAATAGTAGCTTTGCAAGCACTAATCAGGAAAGTTCCTTCCTTTTTCTCTTGCCCTATGCATGCCCACTAGGTGATATGAAACTAATCAGCTTATTCATTATCTCCTTCAAGGATGGCCTGATTAATGTTGAAGACAGAGTAGAAGACAGAGCTGGTCCCCTTCCTGACAGCCCCATGCAGGCTCATCTGGCAAGCCAGGAAAGTCTAGGATCCTTGGTGTTCACATCAGAGCAGGCCCAGCTGGCTACCTCGGAAAGTCTCAGTCCACTCTCTTCTGCCTCAAGCCAGACTCAATTGGCCACTGGAGAAAGCCTGAGTGATCTTCCCTCCACCTCTGAGCAAACACTGCCTGATTGTACCATTCACTTTCATGGCTTTCTTACTAATGACAGTATTATCCCCATCAAAATCCACAGCCGATCTGATGCCTGCGATAATGAAGACTCCGAAGAAAGCCTGGGCTCTGAGGAGAGCCATGGCCATGGAAGCAGCCACACTGGAAGGCTCAAGCTCCAGATTAGCCAGAGGTGTGTGCAAGAAGCAAGTTGGGACCTTGATCAAATTGAGAGCTTACAGGATGACATCAGTATCACGAGCAGCTGGCTTGGCCTTGATGAACAATGCAAGGGGGATGCTGACAGTGTCTGGAGCCTTACTGAGGAGGAGCTCATGGCCTGTGACCAAGAGAAGGACAGTAGCTCAGAGTCTGAGGAGAATTGCTCCCCAAGCCCTGGCTGCTCCTTCAAGGAAGGGTTCTCTTTTCAGCTCTTTAAGCCTAACCGGGTCCCCAAGGTTGATAGATGGTCCCGTTTCCTCTTCCCTCTTTCCTTTGGGCTGTTCAATGTGGTTTACTGGTTATACCATGTCTATTAGTTTCTCATACACCACAGCAGCAGAGATACTACGATGCGTTTCCTTTATGGTTTCTTCAGTTTTATCTTTTTCTCTTCCCCTTTTTCATTTTAGTTTGCAAAGGGTGTCTGTTTGTTTGTTAATTTGTTTTGGGAGGTTGTTTTGTTTTGTTTGGAAGAGGCAATCAAATCCATTGGGCACTTCTCTTTATTATAAGGTGGGGAGGAGATAGAGAAAACATGTAGCCAGAGGAGAAAGAGTGAGGAGGACTTGGAGATAAATTGCACATTGATTTCCTCCTGCTAGAAAATTCTCACCTTTCACTTTAAACTGTCCATCAGCCTAGAAATGCCCTTGGAAGTATTTAGAAGACAGAGAAGAGCCACACTAAGGAAGGGGGATAATCTGGTTGACAAACATTCCTGGGACATTTGGTTTTAGTCCCCTCAAAGTGTTGAAATTTCTCTTGCTTCACTTTTTTCCTTCCTCTTGGGTGCCATGCACCTTGTCTGCCTGCTAAAAATTACTTTGGGAGAAGAAGTCAAACCAAGTTGGTCTGGGGTATGCAGAGGAGGGGCTAGGCATAGCTTAGATATTCTGACAAAGGAAAATTGGGAATCATTTGAAAGTGCCTTGCACTTTGAGTGTAGAGTTGTGATACAGGAGTGGGAAGGGCAGGTGGGTAGGAGGGACTGCCAAAGAAATATAGCAGAGTAAGTGAGAAAACATGCTTCCATCAAGGGTATGTGAGACAGGGGAGTGATGTCAGGTTGAAGTTTTGTACATGTTCAGCTATTCCCTTTTAAGTTACTAGACCTTCTTTTGCCAGCATTTGCCCTTCACATTACCTGACAGTAGGGACTGAGTACTTCTGTTCAGTTATGAGTTAGGTTTCTATCAATTGCCTGGTTGATTACTAGTTACAGTAGACACACTTGGTGAGTAAGCACTAGTTGAGAAAATTTCAGGTTTGCTATTTCACCATGGGCCTAGAATAGCATATGAACAACTACTGTAAATCTATATACTAATCCTTTCTATTTGTCTAGTGCATAGTAAGTGTCAACGAGCTCCCTGACCCATCACATCGTTGGATCCTCACAGGAGCCCTGTGAGCCAGGGAAGACAAAGCACCTTGTCCCCAGTGTTCCAAGGAAAATGTGGAGCTTGTGTGCCATGCTCAAAGATGCTTGTTCTTATCCTTATCTGCTTAACTCTCAACTAACTGCCCCTTCCCTGTGCTCAAGCTGCCAAGCTCACTGGACAGCACCTGGAGCATCTCTAGATGAAGAGGCCAGCCACTGAACATGGAGCCTACTCAGCAGGGCTCCTGATAAGAGTGGGATGAGCCTGTACACCAACTTTCCAGGAAGCACCAGCTTATTGATGGAGGTCATGAGGGAGCTTTTCCAAGCACTCAACCTATATCCCCCCTTCCTCTATAGGCAGCCTCTCCTTCAGCCCTATACTCCTCTGCCCACCCACTTTCTTAAGTATACTCCTGTACTTCTATGTTTATATGTTTCTGTGTATCTCTGAGGATCACTATGTATGTATTCAGGTAGGTCTATGTGCTATACATACAACCATCTGAGAAGCTGTACTAGTGCCAATCTACATTAGTATATATGAATGCAAATCTGCACTGTGTGGATGAATAGTATGTATGCATCTCTATGAGAGTGTCACTTGTATACTTATAGTAACACAGCTGAATGCATTCTGCATACATTCATAGAATGTGCATGTCTATATACCTGTGTTTGTCAAACTTAGTTGGTGTAAAAGGATATACATAAAAAGACCACATGTATTCCCTTTAGGAGGTTCTTGTAGAAACAGCATGACTCTAGTGACCTGTTTTAGCACAGTGGGGAAAGTCTTAGTTAGCTGGACTGATTAACTCCCTCTTTTCAGTTCTTGAGAGCCAGGTGGACCTATTGGGAAAGTACATTTGTAGCTAATTCTTGGACAGGCTTGGCTGCTTGGACAGACCCACAAATCTACCTTGTGTTTGGAGTTTGAACATTCCTTACTATAACTTGATTCAGGGAAAGAGTCAGAGAAGTAAAAATGGAAAGGAGCACTAGGTACTGAATAGATGATCTCAGTATTGTCTCTTTTCCATACATAGGCACAATTCTAACCTTTTATGCATACACACCCAGACACATATACCTACTTCATTACATGTGCATACGAGCACCCACACACTGAATTATATTTACAAGCATGTCCAGATATATACACACACAAGCACGCACACACACACATACTTCTAAAACAACTCAAAACAAGGAAGTTTTACCAAAATATCTAAGATTGTCTATTGGGGGCGGGGGGGGGACCCAGCATAAAACGATCCAGATTAAAGGGAGAGCAAAGAGTTCTCCTCTGGAATCTGAGCATTCATTAGATGTGCACTTGGGTCTGGAGACCTGTAATCTTGTAGTGTTGAACACATCACTGGAGTAAAGTTACTAAGAGGGATTAGAGTAGTGGGACCAACGATAAAGTAGAGAAGAGGCAGAGAGGCCAGTTGTAAATATCCATGTAGCTAGATATAGCATACCCTAAAAAGACTATTTTGCCCTAATGTGCTGCAATGAGAGCAGTTAAACTGCAATTCATACTATGTGAGGTTACATGTACCATGGAGATCTGGCAATGACAGCTTTTCAGGAACTTGAATCTTCTGGGTTGTTTTTTTGTTTGTTTGTTTTGTTTTGATTTTCATGGCTATGGTCTTTCTTACTTGAAAGTTGCCAGATCTCTCCTTGTATTCTGTGTGTGGTCTGTTGTTTATCTTCATTAAGCCCTGTATCCTGCTGCCCTCAGCCCCTTTTCAGCCATACAGGCACACCCTCTCTACTGGCTGCCTATGTCTCCTCCCAAACTTCCTCCAACACCAAGTAGTTGTCTAAGTGCAGAGCATCTGAGCAGTGCTCCTGGGGTTCAGCCAGTCCAACAGCTTGGAAAGAAGGAAGAGCCTTACTAAGTCTGGGATGGAGCAACCCCACTTTACTACTCTATTCTGTCTTGTCTTATCCTCTCCTCTCCCCCTAGAATTCCTGTCTGAGAAAGACCCCAGCTTTCTGTCTTTCCAATACATCATTTTATTGTAAAACTATGTGATATATTTCCTGCCCAGCTTGATATGCACTGTGGGGTGTCTCTGCAGAGTTTGGCCATTGTATTCTTAAAATTTGTATCATCCTTATTCATAGCAAGGCTGCAAACTCTTGACATACCTAGAACCAAGTTTTGCTGAGATTGTGACCATTCCTAATGAGGGTTCCTTACTCTGTATATACGGCAGCAATGCTTTCAAGCTATTAACTACTGAAAGCACTCACTAAGCACTCCACCTGCATGCTACCCTGTGGTAGTAAGCAGGAACTTTCTAGCTACTCCACAGCCCAGCATTCAAAGTAATTATACCTTGTCCTACTGAAAGTGCAGTGTGTTTGTGTTTGTTGTATGGTGTCCTGAGATTCATATGAATATACATTATCAGTTGGGTTTTCAGGGGAGGGAAGGAATGATGTTAAAATATCTCTCTGGTATTCTTCAATAATGAAATAGGCCAGCTGGTCAGGGTCATCTGTGTAGAACTCTGTGTCAGAATTTTCACCCACTATCATGCTAGACTATATTCCTGAGATCAGTATTCATTAGCAGAGGTAAAGTACCAGAATTTTGCATAGTAATAGAAGCCAACTTCAGATAACACCAGAGGAGTCTTTCAATGGCTATTAAGTTAGTAACATTCTGGGAGCATATGAACTATGGTAAAGTCACATACATACAGATCTTCAGGAGTGGTGTTGGGCCAAGACAATAAAAAGTAAGAAAATAGAATGACCAACAGCCAGGTGACCCAGGTGAGCTGATCTGCAAGGGCCACAGAAGCAGAGCCTTACTAGATAAGTGGGTGCCCATGTTGAGCTCATTAACTGACATTTTTGTGAGAAAGAGACCTTGACCAGTCTGGACTTCAAGAAAGTGAAACATGAAAGAGCATAAAATTATGCTTCTGAAAAATATACTTTAAAAAGATGTAAATAGCAAAAGGCAAAATAAAGATTAATAGCAAATACTATAGTGGGTCTGTGCTTCCTCTATTAGATTGGTAGATACTACATGTGACATTCATCTGGGTCTGAAAGCTTCCAGCTTCCATTATTCATGGTTTTCAAGAGGGGGGAGCTAGCAACACAGTCACTGAATAATTCAGTTTTTCACAAACTCATTTAAGATCATTGAAAACAAGTTTTAAGACAGAGCAAGTCAAATATGAGGTGGACATTTAGTTCCACTTTGAGTAATAGAAAAAGCAAGAAAAATGTTTATAAAATACAAAATAGCTTTGTTTTAATCTCTACCAAAGTGGATGTACAGTGTGGAAGCAAGAAAGTTGAAGGGCCAATAGCTTAGAGCTAATCCAGATCAAAAGCATTGCAAAGTCACACTGAACTATCCTAGTGGCAGAGAGAGTCCTTTTGTGTAACCCACCCTCTTCAGAACATCTCCAAGCACTTTGTGATGAAAATGTGAGACCTTGAAAAGTGAACCCTAATCCAGTGTACCTTCTTCCTTCAGTCTTTTTGTGGCCTAATCATATTAAAAAGGTTTTCTCAGGGATTGCTGTGCTTCTCTGCTCACAACCATGAGGTGGAACTAGCTGGATATGTTTCTTCTTCACAAATCCTTGGTTTTGGTAATGTATGTGCACACATGCACAGGTACACAGAGGCCAGAAGTTGACACTGGGTGTCTTTCTCAATTGTTCCTCCACCATATTTTAAGAGACAATTTTTCTCACAATAGATAGAGCTCACTCATTCATCTAATCTGGCTGTCCAATAGCCTCCAGTGATCCACCTCTTTTTGCTTTCCAGTATTTGGATGTCTTATTTGGTGTTCTATTGCTGTTAAGAAACACCATGACAACAGAAAAAACAAGCATTTGATTGGGGCTTGCTTACAGTTTCAGAGGTTTAGTCCATTATAACCATGGTGAAGAGCATGATGTCACACAAAAACATGGTGCTGGAATAGAAACTGAGGTCTCTACATCAGGATCTCCAGGCATCAAGAAGAAAGTGAGCCACTGAGCCTGGCTTGAGGTTTTGAAACTTCGAAGCAATCCCCTCCAAGTGGCATACTTCCTCCAAGAAGGCTATACTTCTTAACACCACCCAAATAACGCCAGTCCCTAATGACTAAGTATTAAAACATATGAGTTTGTGGGGGCCGTTTTTAATCATACCACCACATTGGATTACAGGTAAGTGTTTTTGTGTGTTTTGCCATGGATGCAAACTCAGATCCTCATGTTTGCACAACAAGCACACTACTGGCTGAACCATTTCCTCAGTTCCAGGGTTCATCAGTTCCTGAAGATGGCCTTGAACAACAGGTGGAGTTTACAGTCCCGTGATGGGCCTAACATGACCAACTATACTATTATGTGTGGTATGCCTAATTATGCAACTACCTTAAGGGATGGGTGAGAAAAGAAGTGTGATAGAAAGCATTCCCTTTTTACCTGCATTGGTAACTGAAACTGGGTAAACATTACCATTGAAGCTCTAATCGATCTCTGGGAAAAAGCTGAACCAAGACAGGAGGCTTTCAGGAGAGACTTCTTGAAAGCTAGGAAAGCAAATAAAAAATAATTTTGTGTACAAGTCTCTATGCTGTGTGTCTGGTATACACACATGTGGATACATAGGTATGTGTGAAGGCAAGAGGAGGTTGAGTCACAATGCCCCACTGAACCTGGAGCTCATTGTTGGCTCTAGTAGCTGGCCAGGGAACTTCTGGAGTCTGCCTGTGTCCATCTCTCAACACTAGGGTTACAGGAGCATGCAACCATACCTGGCTTTTACATGGGTGCTGGAGATTTGAATTCAAGTGTGTTTTGTGATCCTATTCTTGTCAGACATGTACAAACATCACTTTACTCATTCCAAATAGGAAAATGAGAACAGAACAAAAAAATACATGAGTACTGTATTTACATAATTTCCACCCTTCCAAAATCTAAATGGATTTGATGAGTTTTAACAATGTTACTAATGGAAATATGGGTGAGGGCTCATTTACAGGAGCACAGATGACTTTAAAACAGCTGCAACACAAAAAGCCTACCCTAGCATGGATAACAACTCACAAAAAACTGTAAAACCTAGAGTTCGCACTAAACTCAGGCAGCTCAACAGGTTGAAGCTTCTCTTCCAGGCAACTTACTTGGTCTTGAGCCTTTTCCAAGTAGCTCAGCTTGCCTCTCCCTCTTCAGCAATCCTTAATGCTTGCATAACCTTAGGAAAGGAGTGTCTTAGTACATCTGGTCAGTTTTGGGTACATTCTGGGGCTTTCTGAGTCTTAATAGTCTCTCCTCATAATTTCCTGAATCTTTATAAGCTTAAGAAGAAACTGGTACAAAACATGGTCCAGTTGCTCTCACTTCAAGTGTTCTTACCCACTGAGACACCTCTCCATCCTGTGGTTTACCTATTTCTTTATTATTATTATTATTAGATATTTTCTTTATTTACATTTCAAATGCTATCCCGAAAATTCCCTACACCCTCCCCCCGCCCTGCTCCCCTACCCACCCACTCCCACTTCTTGGCCCTGGCGATCCCCTGTACTGAGGCATATAAAGTTTGCAAGACCAAGGGGCCTCTCTTCCCAATGATGGCCGACTAGGTCATCTTCTGCCACATATGCAGCTAGAGACATGAGCTCTGGGGGTACTGGTTACTTCATATTGTTGTTCCACCTATAGGGTTGCAGACCCCTTCAGCTCCTTGGGTGCTTTCTCTAGCTCCTCCATTGAGGGCCCTGTGTTCCATCCTATAGATGACTCTGAGCATCCACTTCTGTGTTTACCAGGCACTGGCAGAGCCTCATATGAGACAGCTATATCAAGGTCCTTTCAGCAAAATCTTGCTGGCATATACAATAGTGTCTGGGTTTGATAGCTGATTATGGGATGGATTTCTTAGTAACATTGAGTGTATTTTATATCAATATATTTTAAAATAGTAGAAAATACGAGGTCTCTGTGCCATGAGAATCAAACATTCTATCTTATGGTCTCATTGTAGCCTAGCAGCTATATAGGGAGTCAGTGTTCAAATATGAATGTGAACTCTTGTGATGAGTTAATATTTGCTCTAACAGAATCAAGTTTGATATTCTTGATTCCAATTACTTTTTCTGTTTACTTTCATGTGCTTTGTCCTTCCTTTTCATCTGGATTCAACCAACTATATATACTAAACTCTAGCTGGAAAAAAAAATCAAAAGGCCTTGAAACAGTTGGAGAGTCTCTTTTTCTGGATCCTCATCAGCAAGGAACCCCATGCTGCCTATCAATCACAAAGTCATGTTCAAATTTGAACACAGACTGCCTGTACAGCTGCCAAGCTACTGTGAGGCCATAAAGCAGGCCAGCATACCCCTGAAGACTCACAAAGGAAGATTTTCCCTTTGCTACTATCTTTCAAGATTACACCAATGGAGGCAGTGCTATCCATTTTAAGGCATTTTAATCCATAGAAGTCCAAATGTTTTTCTCATTCAGGTGTTTATAAAGGACCCCATCCATATGGCATGAGTGCTAGGTAGGAAAGAGATATTACTACAAATATGCTATGTTGTGCAAAGGATAGTAAACAAAGTTCTGATATTCATGGACAGGTAAAGGATACCCTATCTCCAGCAAAGATAAAAAGTTCAAATTCCCATTCCCTCTACTTTTTTATTCCATCTGGATTTCAACTACTTGGGTGATGCTGGCTCACACTGGATAAGAGGGTAAGAACTTCTTTATTTAGTTAGTCCTGGAAGACTGAATCTGGAAATGATCAAAACCTTCTGTGATATTCCTGACAAAATCACCAATAGACATATTTTGGAGTCTTGAAGTTACTATTAAAAGCCTTCCTAATGCTGTAATAAAATATATAGAAAAGCACCTTAATGGAGAAAGAGTTTGTTTTGGCTCATAGTTAGAGGTTATAGCCTAACATGGTAGGAAATTCACAGAAGAAGAAACCTGAAGAGACAGCTTGTCACATTGCATCTGCAGTTAAAAGTCAATGAGCAATGAATACCCATGCTCAGCTCACTCTCACAATTTTATTCACATGCAGACACACATAGAAAAAGAATGATATAGACAATTTTAAAAATTTGTAAAAGATTCAAGCAATGCATACAAAACTATATAATAGTAACAGGTTTGGTGATTTTTAGATATGAATGACCAGCCTTAAATACATAAAATATTAAAATATATTTAAACCAGGCAATGGTGGAGTATGCCTTGAATCCCAGCACTCAGGAGGCAGAGGCAGGCAGATCTCTGAGTTCTGAAGCCAGCCTGGTCTACAGAGTGAGTTCCAGGACAGCCCAGGCTCTACACAGAGAAACACTGTCTTACAAAACCAAAAGGAAAAAAAGAAAGAAGAAAAGAAAATATTTTTAAGAGCCTGGAGAGGTAGCTCAGCAGTTAAGAGTGGTGACTGCTTCTTCCAAAGGACCCAAGTTAACATCATGCCCAAGGTATTCAAATTACTTTTTCCATCTTCCATGGGACCGGGCATGACAAGGCATGCACATGGTGCACAGACGTACATGCAAGCAAAGCACCTACATATATAAATAACAATAATCATTAACTATTATTACATTTAAGACACTCATCAGTTCTAGAAGCTCAGAATGAATATTATAAACCTAAGTAAATATAAATTAGGAAACAAGATGAGAAAATAGCAAAATAGGTAACACCAGTAAAAAGTAACAAAATCAGGGCTAAAGAGATGGTTAACTTGCCAATTGGTCCAAGTCTGTGGAAGTGGTCAGAAGCCGCCAGAACACCACCAGAAGTTTTTTTGGTGCTTTTCTCTCTATGGAGTCACAACAAATGATGACCAATAGACAATAGTAAGGCATAACAATACCATTCAGCATCATCCACTGTCTGCTGGGTTATATTTATATTCCTTCTAAACATCATACATCCTTTCACCTGTGTCTGCTTCAGTGAAACATTCCTTCATGCATTTGCTTTAGCAAAACATCCTCTCACCTATATCTGCTTCAGGAAAACACTCCTTTACAGGTTTGCCCCAGCAAAACGCCATCTGGCACAACTGACTTTACAAAGAAACCATAAGTTTCCACTTCAGAAGGTGATCTAAATGAAATCGCCAAATGAGGAAGACAGAGACCCAACTGGCCATCTCTTGTCAAACAAATGAAGCTTCTAGCACTGTGACTGGGTTAAATGTAATTGATTTATTGGCCAAAGTGCCCCGTAGGAACCCTCCAAATAACCCAAGCTATTTAAGCTTCTCTCCACAACTGGCAGCAAGGCCCCAAGGCTGAAGACAACACCTACACAAGTCATGAAACATGGAGAAGTCTACAGAGCCTTCTCTGCTATGGACTAGCCTCTTTTGTAAAAAAAGAAAAGCAAAGACTAAAAGAAAAGTATAAACACCAATCTGTTATAGAATTGATTTAATGTTTGTATTATGTTAATTGGGTTCCCAAAATTGTACCAGAATCCCACATGGAAGACACTGAGGGTCCCTGGTCCCAGTTTGTTCTAATTGGTAAGTAAATTTGCCTGCAGCCCATGTCCAGGCAGGGAGACATATATGGGACTTTAGGATTCAAAGACAAGGGGACAAAGAAGGAGAATCACCATGCCAGGAAAGGAATAAAATCCAGGCGTGAGAGCTGCACATTAGCAACATAAAAGTTTGGGAGTGGCCCAACCATTGAGTTGTTTAAGGCATATTTAAATATAAGGTGCTGTGTGTGTGTGTGTGTGTGTGTGTGTGTGTGTGTGTGTGTGTGTGTGTTTCATTGGAAATCTAGAACATTGGGGCAGGTAGATTAGAGCATATTAATCAACTACTGCAACACGAACCTAGCCACAATATCTTTGATCTACAGTGGTTCCCTGCCTGCAAGACATGCTAGGGCAATGGCAGCACAAAGCTTCTGGGAGTAAGCAACCAATATCTGATCTGACTCAAGGCCACTCCATGAGATGGAATCCATGCTTGACCCTGCTGGGGTGACCAAGAACCTGAGACTAGATCATGCAGAGACCTAGAGTGAATCCAAATAATACTGTTCTACTTAAAGAACATAGCAATAAAATGATTCCTGATGACATTCTTCTATATCAGAATAGTGCCTTGTTCAGAGCATCATCAGAGAAGCTTCCTCCAGCAGCAGATAAACACAAAGAGCCTAAGACAGCTTTTCTTTTTTAATTCTATCGTATTTTATACACATTTTTAGTTTGTCCTCTTTCCTTTTGCCCTACAGGTCCTTTGTGTATATATTATGTCTTCCAGTTTAGTATTTGGAGGGTGGAAAGTCCTGAGCATGCAAACAAGTGGGTCTCTGTTCTTGTGCCTTTTCTTGCACTAGTCTGTTTGTTTGGTGTGTCCTATTCTGATGTGCTTTTTTTGTTTTGTTTTGTCTTATTATATCTTACTTTATTTTATTTCATTATTATCCCTTGGAAGTTTGTTTGTTTTCTAATGAGAGACATAAAGGGAGTAGATAAGAATGGAAATGGAGCCGGGCGTGGTGGCGCACGCCTTTAATCCCAGCACTCGGGAGGCAGAGGCAGGCGGATTTCTGAGTTCGAGGCCAGCCTGGTCTACAAAGTGAGCTCCAGGACAGCCAGGGCTATACAGAGAAACCCTGTCTCGTAAAAACCAAAAAAAAAAAAAAAAAAAAAAAGAATGGAAATGGAGGTGGTTAGAAACTGGGAGGAGTAGAGGGACTGGAAACCATAACCAGGATATATATGTGACAAAAAAAAAAAACCTCTATTTTCAAAAAAATAGAAAATAAAGAAAAGAAAAAGAGACAAGCCTTGGCTAAGTCATTTGGGAAAGAGAGACTGGAGAGATGGTTCAGCAGATGAGGCTACTCTCTCCAGCACCCTTGGGGAAGCTCACAACTGTAACTCCAGCCCCAGGGAACTGGTGTAGGCATCCTTTTCTGGACTACCTTTTTGGGTTCTTACATCAACCACCCTTCTAACACTTATTCCACGCTAATCCCTTCCAACCCCCTAACACTAGGTAGGAGAAATCACAGGCAAATGGATGGAACTAGAAAATATCATCCTGTGTGAGGTAACACAGACACAAAAGAACACATATCATATCTACTCACTAATAAGTGGATACTAACCCAAAAGTTCACAATGTCTACTATACAACCTGCAGACCATATGGAGTGTAGAAGGAAGATCAGGGTGTGGATGCTTCAGTCCTGCATTGAGGGGAGAACAGGATGATTGTGGGAGATGGAAGGAGAGGGGGACAAGGAACAGAAAAAGGAGGAGGAAATAAGGGTGGCAGTATCAGAATCTGGAGGAGATGTGAGAGGGGTACAGAGGGTCAGGAAATCGAATAAAAATGGGTATCAGAGGGGATGAGGAACTGGGGATAGTCACTGGAGGGTCTCAGACACCAGGGAAACATGAGGCTCCCAGGACCCAAGGGGATTGACTTTAGCTGTAATGCACTGAGAAGGGGGAGATAGAACCTGTAGAGACCACCTCCAGTAGATAGGCACAGCCCCTAGTTGAGGGATTGAGCCACCCACCCATCTCAAAGGTTTTTTTAACCCAGAAATATTCCTGTCCAAAGGAAGAACAGAGGCAAAAATGGAACAGCGACTGAAGGAAAAGCCAACTGGGAAATGGCCCCACATGGGGATCCATCCTGTCTGCAGACAACAAACCCAACACTGTTCCGGTAGTCAAGAGGCACTTGCGGACAGAAACCTGGTGTGGCAACTGACCAATGCAGATGTGGATGCTTGGAGCCAACCATCAGGCTGAACTCAGGGAACCTGTCTGAGGAGCTGGCAGAGGAATGGAGGAGTGGAAGGGGACTGCAACAATTTGGAAGAACAACATAGGCTGGCCTGACTACCCAGTTCTCCCAAAGTCGAGACCACCAACCAAGGAGTGTACCTGGAGAGACCTATGGCTCCAGATACATATGTAGCAGATTGCCCAACAGCAACGAGATAGTAGGCCCTTGGTCCCAGTGAGGTTGGATGTCCCAGAGTAGGGGGATGCTGGAACAGTGAGGCAGGAGAGTGTGGGTGGGAGGGGGAGCACTCTCATACAGGCAAAAAGGAGGAAGTAGGGCAGATGTGGGATGGAGGTGGTGGAGGGGTAACCAGGAAGTGTGATATCATGGGATGGGGGGGGGCTGGTGGAGGGGGTAACCTGGAAGTGGGATATCATTTGAGATGTAAATGAATGGAATGATTAATAATAATAAAAGAAAAAAGGTTAGAGGAAAAGATGGGGCTTAGACATCTTTAGGCTATTTCCTGCCGATTAGGTGTGTCAGACTCCTAGGGGAAAGTTCAATCTTCATTGTCAAATATCCAGCAATAGCAAACAAGCAACCCAGCAAAGTTAAGAGCAAGAACCAGCAGTAGCCATCTCCTCAGAGTGCACATTCTCAGAGTATGCCCTCTCAGGGTTCTCAAGTTTATACCCTTCTCAAGAGTCCCCAGAATTCTAAATGTAACTATCTGCAGCTGGCAAAAATCACCTCCCCCCCCCCCTGCTAGAGCATGAGGCAAATCATAATCACATGCTGTGAAGCAGCTCCTTATCCCACATCTGATATTAAAACAAAAACATAATCACATGATATAATCGGAAAAACAAAGTTCTCACTACAGATCAGTGCCATCTTCTCATCCCTGTGGATATCACATACATTTGGTACACAGACGAATATGCATGCTGCTCATGCATAGAAAATGATAAAAAATATTTTTCTTTTTCATAATACTTGTATTAATTATTTGAGAATTTTACATCATGAACCCTGATAATGTTCACGTCCAAGTCCTCCCAGGTCTGTCCCCTGCTACCCTTGTGACCTCCTCTACAAAAGAAGAAGAAGAAGAAGAAGAAGAAGAAGAAGAAGAAGAAGAAGAAGAAGAAGAAGAAGAAGAAGAAGAAGAAGAAGAAGAAGAAGAAAATATGTCCAATTTGTGTTGTCCATATATTCACTGGAACATGGTCAAATTCCCAGTGCCAGCCCTTTAAAAAAACTTAGTCCTTTCCCACCCACATCCCCTCCAGAAGCCATCAGTTGTGGAAAGCTTCACTTCAGTATCCTTATCACAACTTTTAAGAGTTCTCTTCAATGGATTTCTGCCTAGGCTGTTACTTCTTTTGGGATGAAGATGTATAATTTGTCACAAAAGCCTTCTATGTCTCTCTTTCTCAACTGTGAGTCTTCAGTCATCAATACCATTGCAAAAGCAGCTTTTTTGCCCTTTACAGTTAGCAGAAGCATGGATCATGGACTTACACAAGGTCTCCTGTATCAGCACATGCCACAGACCTCAGCACGAAATTTAAATGAGTCAGCACACAGCATAGATCCACTGCTGCTGCTTCTGTCCCTTGTGTTGCTCACCCTGCTGGGGGTGAAGAGAACATGGGGCCCTGCTACTACTGTCTGCTGGCTGCAAACATGATGATCATGTCTAGGGTGCCAGCAAGGTAGTCAGCATTGAGGGCACTGTGGAGAACAGTAGCTTGGATGGAGCTCAGGCAGGTTTGGTGCCCCAGATATGCTACTCAACCACATAATCACCCTGAAGCTGAGCAACAGCAAGATATCCGAGGTGAAGATGGTTCATTTTCTGGATTAAGTCTCTTTGAAAGACTCCCATGACCTGCGTTGCTTCTGGAGGCCATTGCTGCATAAGACCATGTCAAAGTCCTTGATCTGTGCTGCTACCAGAGACCACATTGATGTCCATGATCCATGCTGCCACTGGATACTGTGTGGAAATCCATGCTGCTGCCAATAGTTATGGGCAAGGTCGCTGCTTTTGCAATGGTATCGATGACTGCAGTCTCATAACAGAAAATGAGAGACATTGAAGGCTTCAAGTTACCCAGCCCTTTCCAAAAAAAGAAACAGTCCAGACAAGAAGCTATTGAAGAGTGTCCTTAAAACCTGTTATAAAGATGCTGAAGTATAACTCTTCATAGTTGATGGCTTCTGTCTGTGGGGAGGTGGCACAGGATGGAACAGAGACACTCAATTTTCCAGTTTCTTTAAGGGATTGGCCACTGGAAGTTTGACCATCCTCCAGTGAGTATTTGGGCAACACAAATTGAGTTTGGTGGGTTCGGGTTTGTTTTGTCTTGTTTTTTTTGAGGGGAGGGGCAAGGGCAGGAGGGTGGACCTGGGAGGAACAGGAAGCAAGTTAGAACTGGGTACGTTGTATGAAATTCCCAAATAATTAATAAAAATATTATGTTATGGAAAAACTAAATCACAAATGACATATAAAAAATAACAAGGCTAAATAGGGCATGGATTAAGGAGAAAGCCAAATAATACTATTGTTTTCCTAAAGGAACACAACAATAAAATTGACTATTAGTAACATTTTCCTATACCCATACACATCACTCTACCATCGTAAGAGAAGCTTCCTCCTGCTGTAGTTGGGAACAAATACAGAGACCCACAACTGGACAAGTTTTGGAAAGTGAGAGACCTTGAAACACTCCCAACAGGGCTCAGGAAACTATAGAGAGGATTAGACAGAACAAGAGCCAGATGGGATAGTTGATCCCAAGGAGTGTCTTCCAGGCACAAAACAAATGTTTTGTTTGGTTTTTTTTTCCTTATTAGTCCTTTTCTTGTATATTGTTTTCTTGTATTTTGTGTTTTTATTGTTTTTCTGTGTGTGTGCACACGTGTGCACACACACATTTCTTTGAAATTTTATTTTCCTGTTTGTTTGTTTTTTTTAAAGAAAGGCACAGTACTAGAAGGGCAGAAAGGTGTAGAAGATCTGGGAGGAGTTGAGAGAGGGGCAACTGTAATCAGAATATATTATATATTTATTTTCTTTTTTTAAATTATATACATGTTGTATTTATATTTACTTTGCAGCACGGTTTTGAAATAGCACCTGGAAATCATATTTCTCAAATTTTTAAAAAAATTGCACTTTCTTAGATGATTCTCAGATCCTTTTAATCTTTTATTCCTTTTTTTAAAATTGGTTATTTTTTTATTTACATTTCAACTGTTATTCCACTTCACCGTTTCCCCTCTATAAATCCCCTTTTCCTTCCCCCTTCCCCTGCTTCTATGAGGGTGCTCCCCCACCCCCAACCCAATCCCACCTCACCACCCTAGCATTCCCATACACTGGAACATTGAGCCTTCACAGAACCAAGGGCCTCTCCTCCCATTGATGCCAAATAAGTAAGGCAAAGATTTATTTTCACTAAAATAAAATAATTTTAAAACTAAATAAAGCACAATAGTTTACTATATGCAGTGCTGCAGTCAGGCTGTCCAAGATAATCTCTTGATAAGCTGGTTGAAGTATGAATTGTTACTTCTACATTTGAAAATAAATTTAGCCATATATTAAAATGAAAAAAGGAGATGAGTGTAACTTTATTTTTTTAATCCTATTTTTTTTACTTTTTAACTTTTTATTACATATTTTCTTTATTTACATTTCAAATTTTATCCCCTTTTCTCATTTGCCCTCCCCCCCCAAAAAAAACCCTATCTTACACCCACCCTGTGTTCACTAACCCACCCACTCCCACTTCCTTGTCCTGGCATTCCCCTACAGTGGGGCATGGAGCCTTCACAGGACCAAGGGCTTCTTCTTTCATTGATGTCCCACAAGGCAATCCTCTGCTACATATGTGGCTGAAGCCTTGAGTCCCTCCTTGTGTACTCTTTGGTTGATGGTTTAGTCCCTGGGAGCTCTGGGGGTACTGGTTAGTTCATATTGTTGTTCTTCCTATGGGGCTGCAAACCCCTTAATCTCCTTGGGTCCTTTCTCTAGCACCTCCACTTGGGACCCTGTGCTCAGTCCAATGGATGGCATCCACTTCTGTATTTGTCAGGCACTGGCAGAGCCTCTCAGGAGACAGCTATATCAGGCTCCTGTCACCAATCACTTGTTGGCATCCACAATAGTGTGAGGGTTTGGTGACTGTATACAGGATGGATCCCTAGGTAGGGCAGTCTCTAGATGGTTTTTCCTTCAGTTTTTGCTCCAATCTTTCTCTCTGTACCTCTCCCATGGGTATTTTGATCCCCCTTCTAAGAAGGACCGAAATATCCACTCTGTGATCTTCCTTCTTCTTGAGCTTCATGTGGTCAGTGAATTGTATCTTGGGTATTCCAAAATTCTGGGCTAATATCCACTTATCAAAGAGTGCATATCATGTGTGTTCTTTTGTGACTGGGTTACCTCACTCAGGATGTTATTTTCTAGTTCCATCCATTTGCCTAAGGACTTTATGAATTCATTGTTTTTAGTAGCTCAGTTGAGAATTCTTCATTTAGCTCTGTCCCCATTTTTAATAGGGTTATTTGGTTCTGTGGAGTCTAATGTCTTGAGTTCTTTGTATATTTTGGATATTAGCCCTCTATCAGATGTAGGGTTGGTAAAGATCTTTTCCCAATCTGCAGATTGCCATTTTGTCCTATTGACAGTGTCCTTTGCCTTACAGAAGCTTTGCAATTTTATGAGGTCCCATTTGTCAATTCTTATTCATATAACATTAGCTATTGGTGTCATTTTCAGGAACTTTTCCCCTATGCCCATGTGTTTGAGACTTTTCCCCCACTTTCTCTTCTATTCGATTCAGTGTATCTGGTTTTATGTGGAGGTCCTTGATCCACTTGGGCTTGAGCTTTATATGGGGAGATAACAATGGATCAATTTGCATTCTTCTGCATGTTGGCTGCCAGTTGAATCAACGCCATTTGTTGAAAATGCTGTCTTTTTTCCACTGGATGGTTTTAGCTCCTTTGTCAGAGATCAAGTGACCATAGGTGTGTGGGTTCATTTCTGGGTCTTCAATTCTCTTCCATTGATCTACCTGCCTGTGTCTGTACCAATACCATGCAATTTTTATCACAATTACTCTAGTACAGCTTGAGGTCAGGGATGGTGATTCCCTCAGAAGTTCTTTTATTGTTGAAAATATTTTTTGAGATCCTGGGTTTTTTGCTATTCAAAATGAATTTGAGACTTGCTCTTCCTAACTCTATGAAGGATTGAGTTGGAAATTTGATGGGGATTGCACTGAATCTGTAGATTGCCTTCGGCAAAATGGCCATTTTTACTATATTAATCCTACCCATCCATGAGCATAGGAGATCTTTCCATCTTCTGAGATCTTTGATTTCTTTCTTCAGAGACTTGAATTTCTTCTTATACAGATCTTTTAATTGCTTAGTTAGAGTCACCCCAAGATATTTTATATTATTTGTGATTATTGTGAAAGGTGTTTTTTCCCTAATTTCTTTCTCAGCCTGTTTATCCTTTGAACAGAGGAAGACCACTGATTTGAGTTAATTTTATATATATCCACTTTGCTGAAGTTATTAGGTTTAGGAGTTCCCTGGTGGAATTTTTAGGGTCACTTAAGTATACTATCATACTATCTGCAAAGAGTGATATACCATGACCAAAAGCAACTTGGGGAGGAAAGGGTTTATTTCATCTTCCAAGTTGTGGTCCATCATCCAGGGGAGCTGGGGTATGAACTCAAGGCAGGATCCTGGATACAGGAGCTGAAGCATGGTGGAATAACACTCACTGGCTTGTTCCTCAGTCTGCTTTCTGCAGCACACAAGAACACCAGCCCAGGAGTGGCTCCATGCACAGTTAGCTGGACCCTCCCATATCAATTATCAATAAAGAAAATGTCCCTCAGGTTAGCCCACAGGCTTATGGGAGTATTTTCTCAATTGAGGTTCTTCTCAAACAGCTCTAGTTTGTGTCAAGTTAGCATAAAACTAGCAAGTATACCCCTCATCAAATAAACTTTTCTTTGCAGTAAGAAGAAACCATTACAGAAAAATACAACCAATCAAAATGAACAGCTGATGGTGGAATGCCCAATTCTAATTTAAATATCTACAACAAAACTCCTACACCTAAGGCTAAGAGATCACCTTGGAAGAGTTGGCAGAAAAACTGAGTCAGAGGACTAGGAACTCTGCATGAGGTTGTAACTCCTAGAAAAGACAGGGAAACCTCACCCATTGTACCAATTTTGTTGCCTAAACAAGATGTAAATAAGCAAACCACCAACAGACATGTTCACACAGAAAAGATAATTTTTCTAGGGTCCTGCCCAGAGGCAATGTAACCAAGAAATTCTGAGAGCAGGAAAAATAGCCACACCCAAAGATGAACTCCTGAATCGGCTATCCAATAGCAAAGCACAGCCCTAAAATCATATACATACCAGTTACACTAAATGAACCAAGCAGGTTGCATTTGTATATTTAGGGGTGTGTGTGTGTGTATGTGTGTGTGTGTGTGTGTGTAATAACAATTAAAGAAAAAGTATCCATGAATTCTATAGGGAGCAATGAAGGGTACATAAGAGGGATTTGAAGGAAGGAGAGAGAGGAAGGGGGAGATTTCTATGAGTATTTTAACTTTAACAACGTGGCTTAGATACTATCAGGATTGAAGGAAAAGATTGAAAGAACCCCAAAACCCAGGAGAGAGGAAGCCCAGCTTTATGCCTGTTGTGCCCCCTGAGGCAGGGTTACCAAGCAGGTATTTGCTGATGTCTGCAAAAGCCTTCTGTGCGGTTACAGACAAGGATAAGACTCGGGCATTCTCTAACATCCTAATGAGGAACAGACAAGGATAAGACTCAGGCATTCTCTAACACCCCAAAATGAGGACTGTGGTCCTCTAGAGAGTTTTGTCCTGTCCTTAATGTGAGTTATGGAATGTAACATCCACTAAATTTCATCTGGGAAAGTTAGGGGGTGGAGTAAGTGAGAATCTTATTCTGGGGCCCTCATTTTAGAGCTGCAGAGCAGAAAGAACCTGAACTTCAGGAATCAGGATGATAACTTAAAGTACAGTACACTCTGGGAAGCACACTCTTTTCTAAAGAGAAAGGGACGAAGAGTGGATCTGGGGGAAAGGAAAAGTGGGGAAGACTTGGAGAGAGTGGAAGGGAAAACTGCCACCAATAGGTATTGCATGAGAGAAGAATTTTTTTAAGACTCACTCTGCTTAGAGGATTCCCAAATAATACATATGCTATTCTGTGATTAGTCTGTAATCAAAGTAGAACTACTTGTACATTAAAATAATAATAATAATAACAATAATAATCCTTCTGCTTCCACAACATGCCTCGATCCTTTTTATGAGGTCCACTGAGAAGAAATGGAACCAAGTTCTGTGAGAAAACAGAATGAGACCCTGATGGTAAGTTGAGGAAACAGCATTCCTGATAGATGTTCTCCAAATAACCCATCTGCTCTCCTATTGTCTGTGCTATACACTAATCCGACCACTGTCAGAGGATGGCGCTCTGTTCTCACCTTCTGCCTCAATGGGTTCTGGGTGTTTGAGCCCAGTTCCAAGGTTGCCTGACGCGGGAGAAGATGGAGGAGCTGTGAGGTGAGTGGTTAAGACTGTGAGGGAGGAGTGCGGGAACCTCAGCTTCAAAAAAGGATCCCCCAAATACTCTGCTGTCATTGTTGTCATGTCTACTACAGTGTGTGAGTGTGTAGTGTGTGCATGCGCATGTGTGTGTGCGTGTGTCCCCACAACTGACCCTGGAGTGCGGAGTCTGAATTCCCCTGCCTTCCATGGCAAAGCAGTCAAGGTGAGAGCCTATGGCTGTGATTCACTTAGTTGGTTTCATTGTTTGAGACAGATTCTTACTCTGTAGCCCACACTGGACTCAAACTTGGCGCTACTACTATTTCAGCTTCTCCAGGGCAGCAAGCATAACTATGACGAAGGATGTCCAGCTTGGGTGCCATTTTGAATGGAGAAAGTTCCAGTTCTGTGAGGGTTTGAAACCCTGAGGTGGACTGTGGAAGTGCTACCCAAGAGAGATAGTCAGCATACAATGCAACTTGATTCTTGTTTTAGTCTGGCACCTTAGGAACTTTACCTCAGTGGAGTGTGGGATTCAGAACCGTGAGGTGGAACAAGCGTAAAGCGCCTAAACTCCATGAGGAAACAAATAAGTCTCCAAGGCAGGATGCAGCAGCCCTGAGGGAGAGCCTCTCATATTATAAGGCAGATGCCTGCTCCTGCCCCTTCCTCCTCAGAAGATTCTCAGATTTTCCAGAGCTTTTATCTTTTTGTCCTTTTGGGTTTTTTGGTTTTGGGTTTTGTTTTGTTTGTTTTATATGTGTGTGTGTGTGTGTGTTAGGTTTATTTTACTTTTATATATGAATCTGTGTTTGTTTACAGTGAATTTAAAGGGCCCAAATTGTGGGGCGAGTGAATTTGAGGCCAGAATAGGGCAATGAATCCTCCAGAGCTTGCCTTGTGAGCCACCCAAAGTGCTGGAAACCAAACTCCAGTACTCCACAAGAACAGTAAGCACTCCAGTGATCCATCTTGTCTTGTCTTGTCTTGTCTTTTTTCTTTTCTTTCTTTCTTTTTTTTTAAGTTTTATTGCATTATGAAGAGAAACAATACATAATTTCAATTTATCTGAATTTGTTAACATTTAAAAAACATTTTTGAGTAACTAGACTTACATCACATGCTTCTTTCCCTTTTGTACCCCAACTCCTCCCAGAGACCCCCCCCCAAACCTGCAATACCTTACTTTTTTTTTAATTCTTAAAGGGCCCCATTTATGAGTTTTTTTGTAAACAAATTAGCATTCTTTCATTCTTACATATTTAATGAGCAGAAATATACAAACTAAGCAACAAAGCAGCATACTCAACTGATTTTATTATTACATTTGGCAGACAGAAAGATATACTTGTCAGAGGGAGAGAAAGAGAACAGAACTGCCTGTAGACTCTTTAGAACTCCTATTTTTTTGCTTGTTTGTTTGATTTGTTTTGTTTTTCAGTTTTGTTTTGTTTTTCTGGCAATTACCTTACATTTTTATCATAGACTTTAAAATTTATAGCTGAGCAGTGGTGGCGCACACCTTTAATCCCAGCATTTGGGAGGCAGAGGCAGGCAGATTTCTGAGTTCGAGGCCAGTCTGATCTACAGAGTGAGTTTCAGGACAGCCAGAGCTACACAGAGAAACTCTCTCTCAAAAAACATATATATATATAAGTTGTTTGATTAAAAAACAACAATCAATTGGACAGTCTTGTGTAGATGTTTGTCTACAGCAATACTGAAAATACATACATTTTTCTCAATATAAATTTTAAATAACTCCAAATATATTAACTGTATGATATTTTAAAATAATATGTCACTATTAGTTTTTTAATGAACATAAATAGATAAAGTCTTGTTGTTTGTTTTGTTTTTAGTAGAGCTTAAAGTCTTGGCTCTTACTGTGGTACAAACAGTTTTTGGACATTGGAGTTCATTGTAATAAGGCTGTACTTTAATGTCCCTCACATCACCAAAAGATTTCACCTGCATAGTAGATAAGATAAGAGTTGACAGTTCTGCTGCACCAAGGAATGAATTGTAGGCATGATTTTTGGATACATTTTTCCTGCTATGGTCAAAGCTATTTGACTTGAGTGATTCTCAGCTCGCAGGGAACAGGTTACATTCATTTAAGAAATGGTGTGTGTATTAAGGTGGTCTATCCATGAAGTCATTCATCAACTGTTTCAGTGAACAATGGCTCTGCTTGGAGGGTGGCACAGATGTTAGGTGAGGGTAAGATTCTGGTTCATTGGCTGTGATGATGTTGAAAATCATTCATCTCAGAATAAGAGTAACTTATAAAGTGCTCTTCTTCAAAATTGATATGATAATTATAAATATCAAGCAAAGCCTTCAGTCTCACTCTTTGCTGTTCTCTTACAAGTCACTTCCCAAATTAATTGTCTACGTTTCTTTTGGCTGTATAAATAATTTAGAAATATGTAAGCTGTTCTGAAAACCATAGTATAGTGTAAAACATCAAATAAACTTTCCTACTAATAGAGAGGCTGAGATAGGAGAAGCATGATTTCAAGACCATTATGTGGCACACAGCAAGACCCTGTCACTTACAAACAAGCAGAAAGTGTATATGAGTTGTACTGAGTTGTACAATATTGGACCTATTTCTCCCATTACCAAATTAAAGAGACCACTGAATGGCATGATCCACTTTTCAGTGCCTGACTTTGTTTTGTTTTGGGTCAGGATCCCCTCTACATAGACTAGACTGTCCCAAAACTTGTGTAAACCAGACTGACCTTGAAGTGAAGTCTGCCTCAACTTCCTTAATGTTGATATTACAGGCATGCGCCACCTCACCTTATTGAAGAAACATTTTTCTGAGGTCTGAGACATATTAGAAGACAAGACTTTGGGACTGACATTGCCCCACACTTGATAGAGTGATTACCCTCACACAACCCATAGAATCCAGTGGTTACCTCCACCTCCCCACTCTAGTCCCTTCCTTCTCAGTAAAGTCTCAAAGATTCAGAGGTTTGGTTTTGTTTGTTCGTTTGTTTGTTACCTTGTTGTTGTTAGATTTATTTTTGTTTTTATTTATGGGTAAGTGTGTGTGCCAGGTCATTTATGAGTATGTGTGTGCACGTCAGAGACATTATCATTTTAATTGTTTTGACTTCTTGAGACAGGGTCTTTTTCTTGGTTGGTTTATTTGGGTTTGTTTTGAGATGGTCCTCACTATGGAGCCCAAGCTGTCCTGAAATTCTGTGTAGACCAGGTAGACTTTAATGTGTGAGCATTTCTCTAGACTCCTGAGTACTGAGATTACACTTAGTTTAGAAAACAGGATCTGAGGGACAAGCCTTGTGAAGGGACATGGTGAGATCTTGAGGATGTACTGAGAAAGTCCAGTCCTAATAGCATCTCCAAAAAGTATCTAACCACAGCTCTTATCTGGCCTGCACCATAATAGGGGTGGGCTTTGTTCAAATGAAAACCAACATCCTCTATCTGCTGAAGTAGACTTTGGGATCCAGAGCTACTTTCTAAGGTCCACACAGCAAAGAGGACCCAGGGGTCTGGAACAGGGTGCTGAGATACTCTGAGGCTAGAATGAAGATGTCCAGTCCTGATAGCAGAACCTCAACCCATCCATACCACTTTTATTCACCTTATACCAAAAGATGACAATTTGTTGGCATGAGCCCTTCCATTCCTTCCTTTTACCTCAATGGACTCTGAAATTTGGAACCATGTTCCAAGATCCAGTGAGCTGTGAGGATGTGTTAAGGAACATGGTGAGACTGTGGAGATGCATTTAGAAGTTTGCCCCTGATGGAAATGCTCCCTACCAAATGATTTAACCCTGCTTCTATTTTCAGCCATGCACCATACAGGGACTGTCCTGTTAATAATCCACTTCAGTAGATTTTGGCACTCACAGTCCTGTTCTGAGATCTGCATAGCTTTGTGAGGGGTCACAGTAAGATTCTGAGGACAGACTGGGAAAGCTCCAGTCCAAATACAGGGAACCTCCAAGTAAACCATCCTTGACTCTGTTGCCAGCCCTGAACCATAAGGAATCAGGCCTTTCAAGGGAGATACTTGAACCCCTAGCTCCCTTTTCCCTACCTCCTCCTGTCCCTAGAGTCAGAGCCTTCATCTGGGAACAGCAGACTGAACGCATCAGATATTGAGAGCTTAGAATGATCTATGAGTCACAGGGAGGACTATGATTGATGATAATGTGCCACTAAAGGATCACATTGTGTCCTTGTTAACTCCAAGAAGCTCGGGATCTGGATCTATGGCCAGATGTGGAGTACAAAAGTTGTTGCCTTGGATACCAGAAAAGAAGGAAAAGGTCCAGATTAAGAGAAACAGAATTCTAATACCAAAAAAAAAAAAGATAAAATAAAATGGTCCCACAGAAGCCTTCTCCCGTGTTCAGCCCAGGAAGGCCCAATTTAACATGACCAGTAAAGCAATGCCTGTTTTCCACAGTTTGGTCTGAGAGGGGAGAGGATTTATAGGTAGTCATAGGGCCTCAAGTCAGCAGAGTGAGGGTCCCAGACACTGTTGGAAGTCAAGATGAACATTTTGGAAGGGCTGAGAGGACCCTGGAGGAGGGCCAGCTATATGCTGGCTCTGAGCCCAGATCGGCACTAATAAGCAAGTGATTCCTGACTTTGGCTTTGGCATCCAGGCCTGAGAGAGTTTGGGGCCTTACTAAAGAACACTGCTTCATAAGGACCCAGATCCTGTGAAGAGATGGAGGATGACAGTGGGGAGCTTACATGTGAGAGCACATGGTTACCTCCACAATCTTGTCAGCTCTGGTAGTCTCTAGGAAGAGTGACCAGGTGCAGTGTACCTTCACTATAGCCATGAGGTGTTAGGGAAAAGTAAGGTCTGTTCTGCAGAATCACTAGGGGATGAGGTCTGCTATAAAGCAGAGATGTCAGGAAAGACACATCAGATGAATAAACTTCGGGTAGACTTAGGGAACACCATATATGCAAAATGATTCCAGGTCATGTAGATAACCCTGAAGATCTTTTGCAGGGCCAAAGTGATATAGTATCTGTTTATTACTCCTGAGTGTTTTCAGAATTTGGGGATCCTGGTGAGGAATTTTACCTCTGTGCATAATCTCAGCTAGACACAGGTGTTAAAGGATCTGGCAAGAGTCAAGGTAAGGACACCAAGAGCTGACTGAAGGTAACTCCAGTTCAGAGTACATACAAGGTCCCCACAGAAGTCCACACTGCAACTTGTCACCCCCACAGTCCTGTACAGGACCACCGGTCTAAGCCCTTTATCTGTTTCTAGGCCATTCATCTCAAAGAGCTAGAGGTCTTGTCAAGAAGATCTTACTCAGGTCATCAGAGAAAAAAATCCAGTTATGTCAGGACTCAAGGTGAGAACCGAGAAAGTCCCATCACCCAACCACAGGGAACCTAGCCCTTCTGTTGGATGTGGGAAAACCTAGGGACTATAGGTGAATTTCTTCCCCTCACTTGCCTTTTCTTCTTTCTCACAGAAATAAGCCTCCACATTAAGGAAGGTGGGTTCAGCTCATCAGGGGAAGCAGTTCAGTCCTTGCAATTTATTGAGGTAAGTATGAAACAGGCTCCACCTCCCAAAATACATGGACTTTAGTGAAATGTGTTACCTCTTCCCATCACCCTAGGCAAGTTTAGCCAGATATAAGGTTCCTTCATTACTTTGTTCCATCTCAGAGCTGTGGAACTTTCATTGCAAGAAGCATGCCCTCAGGCCAGCAGAGAAGTGGGGTTCAGATCCTGACAGTGTGAACTTGAGAGCCTAGAATGACTACAGAGACATCAGAGGGGCTCCCCAGAGTCCAGCTCTCCTCTCCTATCAGGGCCAGCCACCCAGTGTTCTTAGAGTCTGCAGTTCTGGGATGCCTCAACATCTCTTACAGGAGCTCCAGGGGCCAGAAGTGAAGGGCTTGGTCTAGGGCAGGATCTTCAAGTCAGACATAAAAGTCCAAGCAGAGTCAGGACTGAAAGTGAGGTACCCAGGGCCCCATCCAACAGAACACAAGGACTCCACATTTCCCTGCCCCCACTGGAGTGTCAAGCTCTGTAACATAGCTGTGCTTTGAAGACACTTCTCACTCCTTCCCTCAGTCTCATAATAGGACTGACAGGAAGATAGGTTCCTCTATGGCCATATAGTAATACCCAAGAGGAAAAATCTGTAAAAGGCCATTTTGAGATGTTTCAGGGTGTAACTGTCAGCAAAGTATTTTCACACAGCCCTCTTCTTGCCCCAGGTCTGACTCTGTATCACTGTGATCCTGCCCAGCCTCCTGCCTGCTAGCTGCATCATGTCTCATCCTCAGAAGAGGCAGTGTTACACATTTGAGGGAGAATCTCAGGCCCAAAGAGAACAGGGCCTGATGGCTGAGGGGGAAGAGTCCACTGACAATAACACCTCCTCCTCCACTAGCTCAACCCTCCCCAGGAAGATGCCTGCTGGTGGAATACCAAATTATCACCAGAGTCCCCAGAGAGCCTTATCTCCTCCCATTGTTATAGCCAACATTCCAATATCCCCAACTGATGAGGCCTCTGTCAACCAAATGGAGTTGGTACTGCAGCATGCATTAAGTTCAAAGGCAATTGATTTGGTTCAGTTCCTGCTCCTCAAGTATAAAATGAAGGAGCTGACCAACAAGGCAGAGAGTGTAGAAAAGGTTATCAAAGATGATGAGCAGTATTACAATAGGATCTTTAATCAAGCCTCTGGGGGTTTGAAGCTGGTCTTTGGTAATGATGTGATAGAAGTGGACCCTGTTGTTCACACCTATGCCCTTGCCATTGCCCTGGGGATCACCTATGATGGAATGCTTACTGATGTCCAGGGCATGCCCAAGACAGGCCTCCTAATAATTGCCCTAGGTGTCATCTGCATGCATGATTACCGTGTCCATGAGGATATGATCTGGCGAGCACTAAATATCATGGGAGTAACTTCCATGAAAAATCACTATGTAGCTGGGAATGCCAAGAAGCTTTTTCACTGAAACTTTTGTACAGGAAGGGTATCTGATATACAGTATGGTGCCTGACAGTGATCCCCCTCACTATGAGTTCCTATGCTGAAACCAGAAGTATAGATGTCATAGAATTTTTGACTCAGATCAGCAGGATTAACTAAGTGACTCCAGATTCTTCTCATCCCTGTATTTAGAGACTTTGAGAGAAGATGGGATTTTGTTTAGAATTCCCGCCACAAGTGGCATCTTGCCATGGCCAATACAAGTTCTAGTACCACCACATTCAGAACCTTTCTGAATAAAGCCTCCAATTCTTCACTGTATTTTAAAGTGGCAGTTTGTGGTTTAAGTAGCAAACAGGTGCTGTGTTTTATAACAGTAACTTGGAACTTTTTTTTTTTTAATGTTTTTCCAATTTTGTTATTTTATGTAACAAAACCTCCCAACTTGTTATGGTCTGTAATAAGGTAACATTTACATATGAATTTAATCTGAATTGTGAAAGACCTTAGTAATATAGCCAATGTCAAGAAATAGAGAAAAATGAAAGAAAAAGTTAATTCTTATTTTTCCCTTCAACAAAATATGTTCCTTTGTAAAATTAAGTTACATGTGTAGACCTAAATGTGCTTGGCTTTTTGAAAATGTATGAGGAATTCCATCCTAGTAAGTTACCCAGTGTGAAGCTCCAAAGCTTCCGAATTGTAGAAAAGCTCACTGAAATGTATAGAGTTTGGATCTGGTTAATATCAGTGTGCGATGGTTTTGCTTTGCAAGTTCTTTTAATAAAATTACAATACAAATAAGTCGTACCTCTTACTGGCTGATTCTTTGAGGACCTGCTCTTTGCAAGGACCTATGTTCACAGGGGAATACTAGGAAAAGCTAGAGCTGCCCTTACCTATAAATGGTAAAGTCTATCATCAGCCACCATATAAAGAAGAAATGAGGTGTCCTCTTAGAAATCAAAGGAATGATTTCATGCTGTGTCTTAGGCCCAGGAAGTGAATATTTTAATTCTAAGCAGTTCCCTTTCCATTTTCAGAACAGTTTCTTCTCAGGTTATTTGGATTTTTAATTTTTATTTTATTGTTAATAATTATGTGTAGGTCTGAACATGTCAGTACCAGTACACTAGGAGGCCCAAGATGGCAGATGATCCTGGAGCTGATGTTTACTTTACAGGCAGTTGAAATACACCTACTATGGGTACCAGGAATTGAACCTGGCTCCTCTGGGAAAAAAAAGTATGTTCTCATCACCATTGAGTTCTCTCTCCAGTCCCATAAAAAGTTCCTTTTGGATATCAGATGGATAGGACAGATAGGAATCCTCATCTAGATCTTGTGCAAGAAGTGTGGTCCTCAGTGTGATGCAGAAGTTGAATAAAATGGGAATTCTTTGGGAGCATTGTCCTCTTAGGAATAATTGATATAATTACCATGGGACCCTAGGTATGTCTTGCAAGAGGTTGATATTAAAAGAGTTAGCCTTTGGATTGGAGACATGGCTCAGTTGCTCTTTCAGATGACCCGATTTGGTTCCCTGGACTCACATAGCAGCTGTCTGTAACTTCCACAACTGTCTATAACTCCAGTTCCAGGGAAACTGGTGCCCTCTTCTGGCCTTCACAGGTATCAAGCATGGATATTGTGCATGGTACATGCACATGTGCCATGTGCATGATATATACATGTGGGCAAAACATTCATAAACATTTTTAAAATAAAAATAATTTTTAAAAGAGCCTGACCCCTGAATCACTCTGTGGACAGAATTTGGCTTCTTGGATTTTTAGCCTCTAAAACTAAAATAAAGTTCCAAATAAATTTCTCTTTATAAGTTACTCAGTGATCTAAATGGAAGAGCACTTACAAAGTGACAAAAATAACTTGAGAAAGGAAGTATTTTGGCTCACAAGATTTGGATAAAGCTCATCACTATGGGTAAATCTTGGAAGCAGGAGTTTGAGGCAGCTGTTCAAGTTTCATCCACAGCCACAAAGAAAAGAATGAGAATGCCTGTTCTGCAGCCTTTCAGTCAGAGCCTCAGTCCAGGCTAGGAAATGGTGTTTCCCACATTTACATTAAGTCTTCTCACATCAATAAACTTGATCAAGAGAAGCAGTCACAGGCACAGCCAGAGACTAACCTAATCTAGATGAACCCCTACAGGCACACCTGGGGACTTGTGACCAAGGTGATGCTGACATCTTGAAAAGCAATATTAAAATCACTGAGCCACATGAGCTCCGGCACTGTGAGGGGGAAGTGGACACAGAAACCCACCCCTAATCAAGAAGCTATTTTAAATTGAAGAAACAAGAAGAAGAAATTAGATATTCTGACAGCAAAGATCAAACTTATCCCAAGGAACGCCCCTAATCAGCAGGAACTAGCCAATGATAACATCACCCCCTTTCTGACTTCTCACTTTATTCAGGGATCCCTTTTCTTTCCTCTCTGTCCTTTTTTCTTTTTTATCTAGTGTTACAGGGCTAAAATGGTGGGGCAAAAGGAGGTGGAGAAGGGTAGAAGACAGAAGAACCCACAAAGAGATAAAGACCACTGACAAGTGGCACCCAGACGTGGGGTTAGGCAGAATGAAAAATTTGATTTCAAATGCTATGGAGAAAATGGAAGGAAATGAGGGGGTGTTTTTTTTTTAAGACACCAGCAAAATTTTATTGTAGCCACTATTGGTTGGATATCTCTCACACAGCTCCCAGAGGGGATTTTCTCTTTTCTCTTTTCCTTCATCCTATATTCTGTTTCAAAGAAAAGGTTGCAGTTGGCTGTGAAACTGGAAAAATTGCAGGTGAAAGTGGAAGAACTGAGGAGGCAAGGAACACTGGAAGGGGAAAACAAAAAGGGTTAGTCATGGTGACTGAGCAAGTGAGCAGGAGTTTCCTGAAGGAAGAAAGAGGGAATGAAACTGTGCTGGGCGGCAGTCAGGTCAGAGAAAAGCTAAAAAGGCAGGAAGACAGGCTGATGAAAAAGCCTATTTCAAAAGAAAGTGTTAATCTTGAACCAACTACACTGCCAGAGTGAGTTATGAGATCACCCTCAGCTTTCCCAGTAGTTACAGCTTTCCCAGTAGCCTGCTAATGGTGTAGAACGAGATAAGATGCAATGGCTAACATGGTGGAGAGAAGAACCTGAGAATATTGAACAGTCAAATAGAGCAGGGTCTCTCTATGGGCACCTGCACACGCCCACACACATAGATAAATACATAATTTTCAAACTAAATTAAAACTAATTTCTCTGTATTTAAATTTCTTATGTTCTGGTTATGATATGTCTTGGTGTGGGTTTTTTTATTTGATCTTAGTTGAGATTCATCAGTTTCTGAAATAAGCTTAGTATAGGTTTGTGTCATTTATAGAAAGTCAGTGTTGTGCAGCAATTTTCTCTGAGATGAAACGTTACATCTGTATTTTGGTTGGGATTTTCTGAAAACTTTCAGTGAATTTGAAAAAGATGTCATCTCAACAATATCATCTTTTAGTTTGTCAACAAGTTATATTTTTCTATATACTTAGCTCTTTATTATTTTATTCTGTAGATTTCAGTGCATAATTTTTATATCTGTGCTAGAATCATTCATTAACATTTTATTTTTACTAAAGCTGTTTTAAATTCACCATAAATTTGGGCCAGAAGGATGGTTCAGAGAATAAAGACACTTGCTGCCAAGCCTAATGAGCTGAATTCAACCCCTGGCACCCACAAAGCAGAAAAGAACTAAATCCTACAATTTGTCCTCTGACCTCCACATGCACACTGAGGTACATGTATACACACACACACACACTAAATAGATGTAATTTTTAAATTCACCATAAATTTCCAAATGTTCATCATAAAATATAATTTTTTCTGATGATCTTATATAACCTTGCTAAACTCCACCACTAGTCCTAAAAGAATTTCTTCAGGTTGAAAGAATTTTCTGCATATACTATGATCTGTGTGTAAAGATAGTTTACTTTCCCCTTTTATTCATCTGGGGGTCTATGATGTTTAGTACTAATTGTCAACTTGGCACAATCTAGGAGCACTTGTGAAGGAGAGTCTCACTGAGAAATTTTGTAGATTAGGTTGGCCTGTGGGTAATTGTCTTGATATATTAATTGAAGTGGGAAGACTCACCCACTGTGGGTGACACCTTTCCCTAGACAGGGGATTCTGAACTGTATAATAGTAACAAAAGCTAACTTGCATGCCTGATTATAGACATAATGTTATCTGCTTTCTCAAATTACACACTGTGACTTCCCCATGATAATGGACTTTGACATGAAACTCCAATCTAAAATAAACCCTTTCTTCCATAAGTTCATTTTGTCAGTTTATTTTATCACAGCATCAGAAAAAATTTAAGGCACCTTCTAAGAGACATAATATGTTCATTTTTATACAGTAGTTTCCTGCAGCATAACTTCTAGCAGAGGAGGGTCTTCCTCACCTCTGCATTGTTATAATCCTGACCTCCATATTTCACCTACTGAGACCAACATGATCCACATATCTGAAAGAAAATAGGGATGCCTTGAGGAAAAAGATTATTTACTGACAGCTAGAAGACAGTGATTTCAGAGTGAACAACAACAGAAAACTGAAGTGAGTTATAATGGCAAAAGAAAAGAAAATGAATAGAAAAGTTCTCTGGTGGTAGCCAACATGGACGCACAAAACATTTCTAGGCTGGAAGTAAGATGAGTCAGGCTGGGGAGATGTCTTAGTGAGTAAAGGTGCTTGCCATCAAGTTTAGTACCAGAGTATAATCCCCTAACACACACACACACACACACACACACACACTTAATTCCATTGAAATATAATTTTGAAAGGAAGTAGGATCATGCATATCTCCACAGAAGCTTATTATTGCCATATTAGTCTTGGAAGGGTTTTAGGTAAGACATATGAGCACTCGGTAATTATGAATGGTGGGAAGAGAGTAGCATGAGCTGAGCTGAATAGGGTGCCTAAAGGAAACAATAGTAGGAGACATTTTTTCAATCCCATCTAATTTACTGAAATTCAACGCAAGTAGATATGGAAAATAGAAGGTCAGTGGAAAGGCCAAGAGGTACCTTAGTAACCCCTCACTCCAACCAGAGTGAATTGGAGCCCGAAGTACCCTCCACCTCAGAGAGGTGGCAAAGTAATGTGCTATGAATATTGCCCTCCCTCTCCCCGAGAGCCAGATTCAATGATATCTAAGTCCCCCCAACCTTCGTGGCTAACTGCATGGCTGCTGATCAAACAAAGCCTAAGGGAGTGGCCTCCTCTACCCTGTGGGAAGAGAGAGACAGAGACAGAGAGACAGAGAGAGAAGGCAAGAAACCTGAAACAGACCCCTAAGCAGTGTAGATGGAGAATATGAGCAAAAAACTACCACCACAAATTACTGAAATCCAACAAGTGACCTCAAACACCAAAAAATGGAAGAAAAAGAAAGCTCCCCCCTCCCAACCCAGCTCCAGGGACAATATCAAGGTGAGCAGATCCATCCAAAGCCCTCTTCCTATTCTCCTTGATTCCTTGGCCCGATACTCCTATCCTGTCCTCTCCTGGAACACACACCTCAGGCCATACACCTTTCTCTATATCTCCAGTTTTGAATCCTTCCTCCACCCTTTTCCTGCAAACTAGACAGAATTCTCCCTGCTATCCTTCCAGATACTCATAATACCAAAGACAACAGAAACCGTCAGAGGAGTTTGAAAGGGAAAGCCTTAGAACTCAGGGCCCCTCCTCTTAATCTTAAGAAAGGGAGAGGGTCAGTAGCAGCTGCCCACAATCAGCAGCTGAAAAGCAGGATTAAGATAAGCTGGAGCTGACCAAAGTAGAGCTCCAGTTTCTGGAGGATGACCTGAGCAATAAGTACGGGAAGAGCAAGGGAGGAGACCTCAGAACCATCTAACAAGTGTCCAGAGCCCTGAGGGCTGTACAGTGGCCAACCACAAAGAAATGATTTTTTATAGCAAGTGGTCAATGATAATGAAAATAAAACCAAGCTCTTATGGCAAGGAGTTGGGGAAGTGTGTGTGTAGGAAAGTTAAGAAGTGGGTTCTATGGAATTGGGGCTCTGACTGTTAGGTCCACAATGAACCAGATATGGGACATAATGACTAGGTAGGAACATGCTACTGAAAACCAATTTTGCCTTAATATCTTGACCCATAGAAGAGAAAACAACTTGGCATTTCTACTTCTATATGTATGTAAAGGATAAACTGATAGACATGACCTGTAAATGTGAACGTATTTTGTAGATATGATAAATGTTTAAATCAGGTAATTACCCATAATCAGGTCACTATCCTGCAGTCAATTGAAAGCCTTAAGAGAGGAAAAATAAAGCCTCTTAAGGTTTTCTTTTTCTAAGATAAATATCCACCAGCTCAATTTCAGACTTATATGCTAATGCATATATAGTGTTAATAGGAAGTACCATGTTCTTCAGAGTGACTGGTGGTGGTTTGAATAAAAATGGCCCCCATAAAAGAAAATAACCATGGGAGGCAGAGGGAGGGAGGGTTCTGGGTGGGAGGGGGAGAGGGAGGATAAAAAGGGAACAGAATCAGGCATGGAGTGGGAGGACAGGAGAGAAGTCCAGAGGGCCAGAAGAATGAATATACAGCCTTGGGGAGGTAGGAGGTGGAGGGACCCTCCAGAATGTACCAAAGACTCAGGAGGTAAGAGAATCTCAGAACTCTTGCAGGGACAAAAATGCAGAAGAGACTGAAGACAGGAGTCTAGCATGGCTTTCCTCTGAGAGGCTCTACCAGCAGCTGACTGAGACAAACACAGATACTCAACCATTGCTCCACATCCTGGCCAGCATTTATGTCACTGATTTTTATTGTCATTGTTATGATAGGTAAATAGAAACCTCTTATTGCAGTTTTAACTTGCATTCCATGATGGCTGGTGGTATGGAATGTCTTTTTCATACACTTATTTGCTGTCCATGGATTCTTTGTCTTTTTGCTGTGGATGGAACTTCCAGTGCTGTGCAGCAGAGGTCTAGAAAGCTGAGAGTGGGCACCCTTTGCTTGTTAATCTGAAAAAACAAAACATTGTCTTTCACCTTCAAGTATGATGTAATGTGAAGTTGTAATAATGCCTTCTATTACCAATTGGGGAAAGATGTTTTGTTATCATAAACAGCTGTTAAATTTTTTTCAGATGCTTTTTTGCCTCAAATTAATATAATCACATGATTTTTTTTCTTCTGTTAACTTAAGGGATTGCAGTGATTTTTCAAACATAGAACAAATTTACATACCTAGATAAAGCCTATTTAGTCATGAAGAATAACTATTTTTATACATTTTGGAGTTCCATTTAATAATATTTTCTTGGTAGGGTTTGTGTCTAAGTTCATGAGAGATACTGGTCTCATGGGTTTTCTTTTCATATTTGTGTCACCTTTATCTGCCTCTCAGATCAGAGTAATAAGGGTCCTATAAAATGAGTTGAAAAGTATTCAGTCCTCTTCAGTTTTCTGGGAAATTGTGTATAGAGTTGCATTATTTCTTCTTTTAATACTTCACTGAGGTTGTGTGTTTATTGGTGGAGAGATTTTTTTTTGACTACTAATTCAATTGTCTTAATTTAGTGTTCTCTACCTATATTATAGCAAGTTGGTAGATACTGCTGTTTTTCAAGCCTTCGTATCTTTATTGATATTTGTACACTATTTCAAATGGTTATTGAAAAGGAGGTACAAAGAGTACAAATACAATGTTAGATTTTTCTATTTCTTTTATGAAACTTTGCCTCACTTATTTTGAAATGTTATTATTAAGGATTAGGATGCATTCTAAGAAGACTGACTTCTTTATCATAAACTATATTTAATCATTTGTAGCATTTGTCTTAAATTTACTGCATCTAATTATAATAGAGATAGTCCCTGATGCATCAGGCATTTCTTTTCACTGTTATTTTATGCATATAAGTGTTTGCCTTCATGTATGTATGTGCACTATATGCATGCCTAGTGCTTATAGAGGTCAGAAGAGAGCAACAGATGCTGTGGAACTAGAGTTACAAATGGTTGTGAGCTAACATGTGGGTGCTGGGAATCAAATCTAGGTCCTCTCCAAGAGCATCAAGTGCTCTTAATCATTGAGTTATTTCTCTCGCCATGTAGTGTTATATTCCTGGTATAGGCATTTCTTCTTAAAGTTATGTTTTTATGGGAAATGTTAAGTAGAGCACTCTTTTTTCAAATATGACTAACTTTACATTTTATTTTGACAGTACTAAGAATTGAATACCATGCTTCATACATGCTAGGCAAATGATCTATCACTGAGCCATAGATACAGCCTCAAATTTTGCCTTTTTAATTGAAGAATTTAAATTAACCTAAAGTTGTTGGCTTAGACACGGTTATATTGCTGGAAAGAAAGAGCATAACCATGCCAACTCTTCTAAAGAAAAACATGTAATTGGGGCTGGCTTACAGTTCAGAGTTTTAGTCCATTATTGTCATGGTGGGAATCATGGCACAATGTAGGCAGACATGGTGCTGGAGAGTTCTACATATGGATCCATAGGCAGCAGGAAAGACGGTGAGCCATTAAGACTAGCTTGAGCTTCTGAAAGCTCAAAGCCCACCACTGGTGATATACTTCCTCCAACAAGGCCACACCTACTCCAAAAATGTTACCTTCCAATAATGCCACTCTCTCTGAGTCTATGGAGCTGTTTTCACTCAAAACACCACAGTTGTATATTCTCTTTAGGAGAGAAACCTGTATTTAATGGTGAGCTAATATAGCCCTTTGCCTCAGTTAAAAACAATGCAGAAGGGTCATGCCAGCTCCAAAACTCTGCACATGGTTACAAAACTATTTCACTACAGTGACTGAGTCATAGTTCAACTCTCCTCCTGACTGTACTCCCTCATACATAGTGTTCCCAAAATGTTTCCAATAATCTTCCTGCAAACAACTCTCTTGTGGATCTAACTAAAGACAAATACCTTTTAAATGGAGATGATAAATAAATATAATCATGCATCCCAGAAAGTCTGCTTCTAGTTATGTTCTCCAAAATAAAAGAGGATATAACCTGCAGAAATATTTGCACAAAACCGTTTATAAGATGTTTATAGCAGGATTGTCTTAGCAACTGTTATATTGCTGTGAAGAGATACCATGACCAAGGAAACTCTTATTAAAAAAAAAAAAAAAAAAAAAAAGCATTTAATTGGGAGCTTGCTTACAGTTTCCGGAGTTTAGTTCATTCTCATCATGGTGGGGAATATGGCAGCACACAGGTAGACATGATCTACTTCTCAGCTGGAGAAGTAGCTGAGAGTTACACATCTGGATCCACAGAGAGCAGGAAGAAAGAGATGTTGGGATTGATTTGAGCATTTAAAACCTCAAAGTCCACCCCCAGTGACACACTTCCTCCAACAAGGTCACACCTCCTCATCTTTCTAATCTTTTCAAACAGTTCCACTCCTTAGGGACTAAGCATTCAAATATATGAGTATCTGTTGGGAACAAAATAAAAGAGGGGGCTGGGGAGGCCCTGGGGAAGAAGGGGAAGTAAAAGGGGCCCACGGCTGGCCAGAGTTCCTGTGTTCTGGGCAGGCAGAGCTGCCAGGCGCTTTCCACTCGGCCCCGGTGAGCATCTAAGCCTCTGACCCACGCAGTGGGGGGTGGAAAAGGGCCAGCCCCCCAACTGGGAACCCCGGAGCTACCTTGCTAAAGCCTCAGGATTGTAGGAAAGAGGGAATAGGTGAAAAGTTCCCAACACTGACCAGAGTATGCAGCAGAACTTGATGGAGCAGAGACTCTCTATGGTTTAAGAGCTTTATTATAAAAATGCAGGAGAGGGAGGGAGGGAGGAAGGGAGGGAGGGAGAGAGAGAGAGAGAGAGAGAGAGAGAGAGAGAGAGAGAGAGAGAGAGAGAAAGTTCGACTGGATACCAGCCTGCAATTCCCCACAAGCATCTGTGGACCATTATTCAAAACACCACAAGGTCATAACATTCCAAATGGAAACAAATAAACCAATATCTCCTTACATGTAAATGTTTAAATAAATTGTGATCTATCCAATGAAATGTAATTCAATAATAAAAATAAAACAGTGAAACAAACACAATGAATGAATTATAATAATATTGAGAAATGTTTTATTTTAATTATAGAACATTCTAGATAATGCAGAACAATTTATGAAACCAGAATAATGGCTACCTAGGATGAGAAAAAGACTGAATAGGAAATAGAATAGGGAGCTTTCTGAGAACAGAGAAAAGCTTGACACCATAATTGTATTAGTAGACACACAGCTTAGGCATTTGTCAAAGCTCAATACAGTTGAGTTTTAACCATCCCAGCATTTGGGGAGTGGTAACAAGAGGATCTGGAGTTCAAAAGCCAGCCTTGGTTACACAGTGAGTTTAAGGCCAACCTGAGCTACATAAAATTATGTCTCAAAAACAATACCAAAACAACAACAAAAATAACTTCAGGAAAACATGTAGACAAATTTTCTTTGAAAATTAAAACTGGATAAAAAATTTCAGCTCAGGCTGGTAGAGAGTTGATCAGAGCTACAGTGCATGTCTAGCATGTGCAACCCTGGGTAAGAGCCTCAGCACTGAAAGGGGAAATGATTGATTAATGTCAAATGGAATAAAAATTATTATTAAATGTTTTAAAGGGTAGTAAAACAAAGAAAAATAATTATCATACATCTTCCTTTATCATAGAAGTTGATTATACTTCATATGGGAGGCTCTGCATTGCTAAAAATACTCTATGTAGACTTCGTGTTGTATATAACTGTATGTTAGCTTCATAGCCACTGCAAAATTATACTTTTGAAGTTTTTGTTAGGAATGTAACACTTCATACATGAAATTTTTGAATAAATAAGCATATTAGGATGGCTTACTGGTAAATGTGATTGCCAGCAAGACTTGCAACTTATTAGATTCCCAGAAGTCACTTAAAGGTGGGAGGAAAGAACTGAGTCCACAGAGTGGTTACATAACTCCATTCAACAACAAACCAAAGTACAATTACACCAAGCTTCACCCTGGAGAACTAATTGAAGTTACTTATAGGAGCATGGACACCACAGAAGCTAATGTACTAGAAACTTTGCCCAGAATGAATGATGGATTCCCCCTAGTCATATAGAATCTCATCAGTTAACCTATAGAACCTCCAAAGATTCCAAGACCATATGCAATTAGAGCAGAATTGTGTACAAGTGGCTGGAAAACGTGGCTAATATTCCAGAGAGGATCCAATGGCTCTCCCTATACCCTTCTACTGTTAGGGAACATCAATGGTCAACAGGCTCTTGATGGCAATAGTCTCTTGCAAGCTGGCACAGCTGAGCTAGTGAAGGTGGCAGCTGTTTGGCTTAAAGAATGGTACTCTTTAACAAAAGCCATTGTTTAATGGATGTCTAAGATTGGATGATGGGAAAATTAATCTTGGGAATACTAAAATGCAAGAAGATGGCAAAATGAAGGTGGATCATTTTAGATAAGCAGTGACTATATAGCATGAGTAATAATGAAGAAATTTTTGATTCATAGAGAAGAGAAATAAGATACAATAACTGTAAAATAATAGCAAATTTTTCTAAGATGCTTGTGCAGTTTAAGAGGAGAGGAGAGAGAGCCAGTAATTATAGTTTTGAGGAACTAATTTTGAATGTTGAATATTTAAAGAGCAACTTGAGCTCAGGAAACTAGAAAATATGAAAATCTGTTTAAGTTCACTGGATGTTCAATACAATTTACTTGAATGAACAACTAAGTGAGAAAAACCATCAATGTGGCCTCTTTTCTCCGTGTTGCCAAACACAGACTTATTTTTATTTCTATTCTCTAGCTCACCTGGAAATGGGTTTGCATCTTTTTTTGGACTAGCAGTAAAGACAGTTGGAAGTGGGTCTCCTGACAAAGGAGCCTGGGAAAATGCATTGCTTTTCTGACGTTGAAGCTCTGTGGTCTGTGAAGATTGCACAGCCAGAGGCTCAGGGTTTAATGCCCCATCTCCAGATATTCTCTTGTAGATTGTGGCACATAGGCTCCTCTGGCTGTGCTCTCCTTGGTTCTCAATATACCTAGTGACACTGCATTGAAAAAAACAGATTTTTCCTTTCTTAGCAGGTATCAGTTCCAAATAGTTTTTTTGCATAGGTATGAGATCTTGTATCTAGTATGACCCTTCCCCATCCCAGTCCTGGGATCCTCCCGGTGCTGGGTGCTGTCTGGACTGAACCTGTGCAGGCCTCTTGTGTTTTTCCACAATCTCTCAAAGTTCATATGTGTTTCAGTCCTATTATGCCTGGAAAATACAAGGCTTATTTGGAGTCATCCATTACCTCTGGTTCTTACAATATTTCTGCCTCCTCTTCCACATAGATCCTTGAGACTTGAGAAGTGGGTTTTAATGAAGACATCCCATTTAGAACTGAGTGCTCCAAAGCCTCTCACTCTCTGCATGTTGTCCAGTTGTGGGTCTCTGTTAATTCCCATTTACTGTAAGGAGAAGCTTCTCTGATGAGGGTTGAGTGATGCAATGATCTGTAGGTATAGCAGTGTGTCATTTGGAGTCATTTTATTGCTATGTTCCTTTAGCAAAATAATAGTATTGTTTTTCCCCTAAGCCTGTCACCTAACTAGTCTCGGATTCTTAGCCATTTAGCAGTATCAGGTATAAGTTAACATCTTGTGGAATGGACCTTAAATCTAATAGTGGCTGGCTATTCCCATCTCCCATAACAAGGCATTTTCAAGCCAAAAACATTGCTTGCTTCTTTGCCTCATGTATGCCTCTTCATCTTTACTTATCATAAATACATATAACTTGAAATTTATCATTTGAATTACTCTTTAGTAGTAGTTTGATTATTTCACTTAGGGAAATGTCTTCATCCATGTTGTAATATTTGTCATATATCACTTTTTATAGTCAAATAATATAATTTCCTGTATATACACCATGTTTTGTTCAGATCTTCATTTACTGATGAACATTTGGCTCATTATTTCCATCTCCTGGTTATTATGAATAAGGCAGAAAAATAAGGGTATAAAATGGGGTGGAAATTTCTAGTTGTGTCATGTGATACAGTCATGCAGTTTTGCTGAAGCAAGACCGGTGAAAGGACATGTGATGTTTGTATCGAGTATAAGTAGGATTCAACACTGACAGTGCAATTGCATAGCTAGACTTGTAATGCTTTATTGGTCTCGAGGATTTGCTTACTTGAGAGAGGCATGGCAGAGAACTTTTTTGTGACCCAGCTGATCCTGGTTACTCCCACGGCCAACTTGGTGGAGAACTGGCAGTTTCCACTGGATCAAGCCACCACTGCTGATTCCTGTTTGGTGTCCTGACACTACTGGTCTGAACTGCTCATATCCTCACAATAGAGATTGCAATCACCCCAAAGAACTACTTCTAAACAGGTCCACATCCCCTTGTCCTATTTACCATCTTTTCTCACCCACCTTTGGACAGTGGGCTAGAAGGGAGGTCGAAGCATTTGAGAACCCTCATTAAAGTATGTTTTGAAAAATCTAAGCCTACAGTAAAAAGCGTCATTATGATCTGAATTCAAATCTTTTTAGTAAGTATATAAGTAGGATTGATGAATCTTATGATAATTGTACTTTTAATTTTTTGAGGGATCCCCATACTATCATTTGTGGAGATTATACCTTTTCAGAACCCCAGAAGCAGTATATAAAGGTCCCAGCTTTTCCAGATTCTTAGCAACACTTGATATTTTCTATTTTTTAAGGGTGCCATTCTGATGGATCACTTTCCATGGAAAGTGGAATCTCGTGATTCTGATTGGCTGATGGTGTTGGGCATCTTATTAGCCATTGTGCATGTCATTTATTATACATTTAATTTAAACTTTTTATGCTATTTATGTGTGGGTAGGGAATATACATGTAGATCAGAAGACAACTTACTAGAGTCAGTTCTCTCCTTCCATCATGTGGGTCCCAGGAATCTAACTTTATCTGGTTGTCATACTTGGAGACAAGTGATTTTACTCACTGCTCCATCTTGTCAGCCCCATACACACTTTATTGGTATAAACTTATTATACACAATGTTAAGTTTCATAAAGACAATTTCAAATATATCTAATTTTATCCATATTCATTCCCCCTCTTTCCCCTTCCACTAGTTTCTTTCTTATGTAAATGAGAAAAGGCATGCAATATATGCTTTTCTGAGTTTGACTTATTTCACTCAATATGATTATCTCCAGTCACATCAGTTTTCCAGCAAATAACATAATTCCAATCTTCTTTGTGGCTGAATAAAACTTTATGGTATGTTCTTTAGAGAAATAGCTAATTAAATCATCTATTTTAATTTGTTTTAAATTTATGTGTATTAATGTTTTGCCTCTGTGTAAGTGCACATGCATGCAGGACCTCTGTGTAAGTGCACATGCATGCAGGACCTCTGTGTAAGTGCACATGCATGAAGGACCTCTGTGTAAGTGCACATGCATGCAGGACCTCTGTGTAAGTGCACATGCATGCAGGACCTCTGTGTAAGTGCACATGCATGCAGGACCTCTGTGTAAGTGCACATGCATGCAGGACCTCTGTGTAAGTGCACATGCATGCAGGACCTCTGTGTAAGTGCACATGCATGCAGGACCTCTGTGTAAGTGCACATGCATGCAGGACCTCTGTGTAAGTGCACATGCATGCAGGACCTCTGTGTAAGTGCACATGCATGCAGGACCTCTGTGTAAGTGCACATGCATGCAGGACCTCTGTGTAAGTGCACATGCATGCCCTGGGACTGGTGTGAACAGATAGTTGTGAGCTGCCATACGGATATTGGGAAACTCAGATCTTCTAAAAGAGCAATGTGTCCTTTTCACCACATCTCCTTAGCACTTCATCAGTCTATTTTTTTAAACATAAAACAAGGTTGTTGTCCAGTTGTAAAAGTTATTTGTGTATAGCCAATAACAGATATATTATCAGATATATTAACTATAAATGCTTTCTGTCATTTCATTGATTGCCATTTTACTCTAATGGTTGTTTCCTTTGATATGTTGGTATGTTTTATCTAGTTGTTCTTTGGTCATGTGTATGTTTTGATGCCATATTTTTAAAAGCTATTATATCTAATATAATGAAGCTCTTTTCTCCCATTTTCTCTATATGCTTTATAGTTCTGTCCCATAATGTAAGTCTTTGATTCATTTAAGTTAATTTATATACATGGTATATAGTGAGACTCCAGCATGGTTCTTTGACTTATGTATATTCAGCTGTTCCCAGCATTATTTGTTTAAATAGCTCAGCTCTTGAAAGATGTTACAGCTACACATGACTGTCTGTGTTCAAGTCCAGAGTCCACAACATCCATAAAGTTTAGAGAGTCTGTGGAATTAAATTTGGGAGAGTATTTTTTTTCTTTTAACAACCTCTAACTGAAATTTAGCTTTGCCAATAAAGGGTGCAAACAGTAAGTTACAAGGTAATAATCAGGACTTTGTCATCAAGAGAAATACCTAGTATCCTCGGCAGTCATGGCAGTAACTCTTTCCAAATATCCTTTACACTTGTCAGCACTTTGAAAGTACAGTAATTAGACCTGCTACTCCATTTTATTATTTGATAAGTTTTATGACAAAATCATGCTGTAAGAAAAAATATTTTAGTAGTTGCATTCCAATTAAAATTATTTCCTTTCAAAATGTACCTATTTTATTTCATGTATTCAGAAATGTTCTTGCTCTTTCCCCAGACAACCAAAGAGAAGATCTGGCGCCTACTCAGAGTGGGAGGAAACACAAATAAATAGATAGAATGCATTCAGTGATTTCTGTGCTGTGTACACTCCGGACCATGGAAACCCAAGAGACCATATCACTCCAAATTCATCGCCCATTGCTTAGAGGTTTCTATGTGGTGAGGATAGCACTATTGATTCATAATTCTTGCAGGCAGGCTCTAGCCCTGCTCATTTGTTTGCTCCTCTGTGCAGAATCATAAAAAAAATCACAGAATCACAGTGAAAACAGCCCTGCCCCCCTTTGGTAGCAGCAGATCAGCTCCCTTCCCCCTCTTCTGCTGATACCAGATACGTTCAGCTATAGGAGAAAAGATGCTGCATGAGCTCTCAGTAACTATGGAAATCCCAGGGTTTCCCTAGCAACAGCTCCAAATGGGTCTTGTTGCTAGGGAACACAGGGATTTCCCAGGCTACCAAAGAACAAAAGTGCTGTAGCTCTAAAGCATAAATGTGAGCTCAACTATGAGTCTGAGCCCCCTAGGGACTGATGTTTGCCCTTGATTCTGATGCTTTCAGAGTACCCAAGGCCAAGTGAAGTGAAAAGGGAAGGGGATGCACAGTGGGCAAGGGAATCCTGAGTAGGTGCTGGGGAGTGCTATCGGTATGCAAACTATCAGAGAAGTCTAAAAGTGCCCAACAGATACCTAGAAGTGGACGACTTTAGTCTGGAAATAAACTCAGTTTTGTAGCACAGCATTTGACTGTTCATCACACAGTGCACACCTGTACAATATCAAGAGAAGGGAGATGGCTGGAAGCCAGACTGGTTTCATAGTTATGTAGTCTTGGTAGTCGCACATGGACTCAGCTATTACTGACTTAAAGGGCTTAATAACTTTGTTTTAGTTGTTTGTATGTGTGAAAGGCATACAATTCCGTGTGTGTATCTCTGTGTGCAGAGGCCAGAGATCACCATCAAGTGTCTTTATCACTTTTGAGTCAGGATCTCTTATTGAACCTAGAGCTCACCAATTAGCTGTGTTAACTGCCCATTGAGCTCTCAGGATCTGTCTCTATTTCCCCCCATCCGGGGCTGCAGTTGTAGGTAACAGACTGCTATACCCTGATTTTACATGGGTTCTGAGGTCTAAACTCAGAAACTCAGAACCTCATGATTGTGCAGCAAGCATTTTACCCACTGAACCATCTCCCCAACACCTTAACGTTTTTCAAGAAAAAAAAAGGAAAAGGTAATACTAAACACATTTTTAAAGCCATATGGAAGCCCACTACAGTAGGGGCTTTCTAGAAATGGGGGACATGATTGTTTTACAGTGAGTCCCACAAATAATGTATAACTCCTAGAACTGCCATTTTACAAAGGAGAAAACTGAACTATAGGGGAACAGGTTTGATGAGCTCCCTTGCAGGAGCCAATAGATTGTCCTTAACTATCTTTGGGCATCAGTAGACAGTTTGATTCAAAGAGGCATCAGTATGAGGAGACCCTCCTGGGATGTCCACAGCAGAAAACTGGGGGTTGTAGAAAGCACGATCCTGTCACCTGTTCTGGGATTCAACTCAGAAGTAGAAGAAACAAGATTTTGGAGAGCTTCCTGTCTCACATAAAAATGGACAGAATAAAGACAATGCCTACTCTGTCTCTATCTTGATCCCCTTGGCTCCTCCCACGTCTCAGAAACTGTTTGCTTCCTCTTGCCTTAGATTTTGTCTAAAGTGGCTAGTTTCCATCTCTGTTCCTGATCCTTAATCATTATTTTTAGGGCCATTAAAGCTTCATCTAACACTCTACACACATTCAGTGAGGTTGTGTCAGACCCTAAGGTAATACTTATAAGGACTGAATTTTTCTCTCTCCTAAATCCATATCCTGAAGTCCTAATACCCAGTACTACAGAATGTAATTGTCCTTAGTGAAAGACCTTCTAATGAAGCAACCAAAGTAGAATAAGGTTTGTATGGTAGATCCTAATGCATTGTGACTTGTTTCCTTAGGAGATAGAAACACAGATGATACAGATAGATACAGATACAGATACAGATACAGATACAGATACAGATACAGATACAGATACAGATACAGATAGATACAGATACAGACAGAATGAATTAAGCTAAGTGCATACTAAAGAGAAAGGGCTCGGGATAAAGCAACTCTGTGCACACTTTGATATTGGACTTCTGGCCTCTAAAACTATGAGTCAATAGATATCTGTGCCTTGAACCACAGCTGTTTAAATGACCCAGTATGCCTTATTTTGGAAGACCGCTATAAAAACCTTCCCTCACTTTGCTCCTAGGAAGTAAAATTTATGGCTGTTTCAGAGGGACCTGAAGCTCTGAGGGGTAAAATATATACAGGCTCTATGGCAGCCACAGCAAGTCTGGAATTTGGTGTAGCCTCACTTCAAGTATATGGGTACAACTTGCCTAGCCTTGTTGAGACTATACCCCCAGATCACCCAATTTGGAAAATCTGCAGTCATTATCAAGGTACATCCCTCTCTTGTTTCATTGTGGGCTTGGGGCCTTCCCTGAGGCATATAATTCACACATTTCCCGTGTGGCCACGATTTCTGAAAGTTTCTTTTTGCTGTACACCCCTATCCCAAGCTGAGATGTCTGTCCAACCTGGATACAATGATGCTCCCACACATTGATGCACACATGTCTGTATCAGAAACAGTCCACTTTCTAGCATTTCTTCTTAATATCTAAGCCAATTGCCATATGCATGAGTCTGTTTCCAGGGTAGTTGTTTGTCCAACAGTCTGTTTACTTGTTCCTGGGTGTATATACTATGCTTATTTCCCTGTAAATTTCAAACATTCACAAGTTTCTCCCATCCATTTTTTTTCTACTCCCATCTTGAATATCATCTTGTCTGGACACTAGCTACTATCCTATATCCTTTCACCATGTAGTGTGTGTGTGTGTGTGTGTGTGTGTGTGTGTGTGTGTGTGTATGTATTCTCTATGCTACTAAATCTAAAGACAATATTACAGCCCTCACAGAGTGTTCTCTCGGCCCTGTGGCCTTGCAGTTAGATTTCCTTCAGTCACTTTGCCTATCTTTAGCCTCCTATCTTTGTTCTTCCTCTTTCTATTTCTTAAACACTGAGGGTCTGGGACATTTGGCCTATGATACTTCTCTTAGAATTCTCACCACACAGCTTCCCTAGGAGAACTTCCTGAACCTACATTTCACTCATTACATATACATATACAATGTGTTCACCAGTCACCACTTCCTTTCCTCCTTTACATGTAGCTACATTCCCAGAATCTTACTATTGGGATTCCCTTGGGCTATCATGTGACCACTAACCATCAAATGTGATGGGGACAAGTGGTTGTATGATACTTTCAGGTCTGGCCACATATTATCCTTTATGTGCTCTCCTCTCATTTATTTGCCAGGTACAAAAAGGGAAGATCTGTGAATATCTATGGGCCACCGGAGCTACAGACAAGAGAAAGCTGGGTCCCTAATAGCTTTCATGGAGAAAATGTCAACCTTCATCCCAACTCTCCTTCATCCGCTTAGAGACACAGCACAGCTAGAAAACAATCCTTGATTGAATAAGTTCACTGAGATGCAGAAATTATTTGATGCAGCAATGAGCCTAGTCTAGCTAATATACTGTGTGTCTAGTTACAAGAAATTACACTATCTAGTTACACGCTCATACTTCTAAGTATAGATCAAATAATTGACAAAGATACCCAAAAGGGCAGGCTATATAATTGTAGGAACTGGGATCCAGAAGGGGGTGATAGAGGCGGAGTCATGAACCTGGGAAACAGACTCCAAAGTCCAGCATGGAGATGCAGATTTAATGTATTGTACAGTAGTGAGTGTGGTTTTTTTTTTTTTAATACAGCCTTTGGCTCAATGGGGAATCTACACAAGCTCTGGAGTAATTAACCATCCCACCGTCACTATGGGGAGGTGTCAGGCTGCCAGCACCTGAGGGGACTTGCATAAAGATGGAGGAAGGAGCCATCACCCTGTTCCCAGCCCATTCTGAGGTTCCACTAGTTTGCTAGGATCCTCTATTTTGTGTCACACAGGATGCCAGTGGACATGGGCACTCATATTATCAGAGCAGTATGGAAGACTTCCAAACCATCTACCAAGGTCTGCAGCACCCACAATACAAACATTTAAGTAGATTAGGAAGTTACAGCTTTTATGTATTCATTTAATCATCCAACAAATACATATAAAGTACTCACAGTATAGCAGATTCTGTGTTAAGCACCAAAGCTAAAGTAACAAGCATGGGTGAATACAGGCCTTGAGCTCACAGTTTTCCGTAACTAAATGACAGGATCCACAAGCCTGTGTATCTTATCATTGCTACTAGAACTTCCGCAGCACTTGCTCTTTCACCTAAAAAATACCACCCCCACTTTGTCAAGAGCTTAAACTAGATCTAAAAGCACAGTATCCCTTCTGTTAAGAATATTTTTCATACTTATTCTGGAATTATATTCTGGAACATTTATCATTTTAATTACTTCTAACTATATAATTCATTGACACTACATGTATTCATGATATACTGGTAACCATTACCAGTATATTTACCCAAAACTTTATCATTTCCAACAAAAACTCACTACATGTTAAATATTAATTCACTTCCCTTTCCTCTAGTCTGTGGTAATCTCTTATTTACTATCTGTATGCACTTGCCTGCAGTATGTACCATATGTAAGTGTAATAATATATTTGTTATCAGTATTTTGATTTACTCAATAAGCATAGGGTTTTCACTATCCAGGCAAGAAGAATTGGTCCACAATATATGTAGATATAGGTCACAATATATATTACATATAGAAAAATTTACATATATAGAGAAATTTTTCAGTCATAAAGAACAAGGCTATGTCATTAGCAGCAAGTGTTTAATACACTAAGCCATTATCACTCCAGTCCCAGATGTATATAATTTTTTAAAGGAAATAGCAGGAAAAATATGAAGGAACGATTGTTCCCAATAGGAAGTATGAAATCCAGCACATGTGCAATATATATATGCCAATAAAATTACTTTTAAAATGTATTTTGTCCCATTTATGGATGAACAATACTCCATTGTATGGATAAATTATATGTCATTCATTCATCTATCAACAAATGCTTGAATTGCTTGTAGCTTTAGTGTGAGTAATGTGCTAGGAACATGTATATACAAATCTCTTTGAAAACTTGCTTTTGATTATTTTGGCTATATACTTGGAAGTGTACCTGTATGTATATGCAACAGCATGTCATTCTATATTCCCACAAGCATAATAACAGTTATTTCCCTTTTTAAAAGCTATATCCATCTGCAACTAGATTGATAATGGCTCAGTGGGTTTTTTTTTTAAACACTTTCTGGTCTTGCACAGGATCTGAGTTTGGTTCCCAGCACTACATCTAGTGCTTCACATCTAGTGATTCAGAACAACCTATAACTCCAGCTCCAGGAGATCTGAATGTCTTCTGGCCTCTGTGGCCACGCACATGCATATATGCATATATGTACATTTATGTATAGTCTTTTTTAAAAATTACACCTGTAAAGTGCTACCTAACAACATTCTAAAGACATGAAAATCACACATGGACACATTCTTGTTGCAAAAATTAACCCCACAATGGTATCAGATAGCTAAGGTTTACAGACACTCATGTCTTAGATATGATTAGCTAAGTGCTTGCTGAGTTACAATCTTTGATGAAAAGGTTTATATATATCTGCTCTTTTTACTAGCCTCACAATTATAGGAAATAGATTTGTGTTGCTGCTCTAAGAATGAAAAGTGTGAGACACAGAAATTACTCTCAAAAATGGAGGGAAAAAATAATGCCAGAACAGAAAAAAGGAGAAAGTCAACTTTCAACTCTGGTTACTCCTAAGCTCCTTTCCTGTGTAGAGGAAAACCATGATTCAAAGCATGGCATGGGTCCTTCAGACCTTGGTCTGTGTATAAAAGTGCAAGATTATGCACAATACATTTGTTTATTGTCAGTCAAGTTGGTTTCCCTCTGCATTTCACCTTTTTCATTGGTCCTTCTGTTAAAGACATAGAACTTCTGAAGTTTTGACCTAAAACTTGTCCCACTGATGGTAAAATGGCTTTTAGAAGAAGAAGAAGAAGAAGAAGGAGGAGGAGGAGGAGGAGGAGGAGGAGGAGGAGGAGGAGGAGGAGGAGGAAGAGAAGAAGAAGAATTAAAAAGATTGTTCTCCTGAGACTAGATAAGTCATGGGGCTAGAGGAAAACCTAATACTAATATTGTGCTAAAGCTACATAGCAATAAAATAATTGATAATGATATATTACTATATCAAAAGATAAGTTCATTGCCCAACCCCCATCTGATAAACATCATCTTTCAGTAGATGCTATTTATCACAGAGATCTACACCTGGAGAGTGTGCAGAGAGTGGAAAATTTTGGATTACTCAACCCTAAATGGGATGCCCATATCAAGTTCCTCACCTCAAGGCTCAGAGATCTATGTGCAAGAAGAGGCAGAAAGACTGTAAGAGCCTGAGGTGATGGATCACTCTGGTTACTATGAGGAAAAAGCATCATCCAGACACAATGAGACTGATACAGAATTAACTCACAGAGACTATGATAGCATGCACAAGATTCAAGCTAGACAGAATCCCAACATGGGAAAGAGGAAGGAGGAACAAAGTCCCACCCCTAACCAAGCATCTATTTGTAACTGACAGCTTCTGGGAGAAGAAAAATCTGTTTTCTTCAATGAAGAAAAAGATTGTTCTCCCTTTTGAAGAAGACTCCAACCATATGAACATGTGAAAAAAAGTGTAGCTTGATAAAAGATTGCCCTCTGCTGGCTGTGATAGCTAAGATTCTTCAGAAATAGCATCTCAGGATAAACAGGAATAATCTATAAATATATTTATATAATATATACATATTTGTTACATGCATAAGTATGTACATTATATATCATAAAATATACATATGCATTATTACTTGTGGAAGTCTAGAAGCCTCAAATCCGGCAGGTTGAATTAGCAAGCTGAAAGTCCAGGAAAGCTGATGTGTGGTTTGAGCCTCTAGGACAGCAGGCTCAAATCCCATGTCACAATTCAAATTCAAAGACAATTTTCCTGTTGTAGAAAATTTAAAGTTAATAACAAGGGACTGGGGAGATGGTTCACTAGACAAAGTGCTTGATGAGCAACCATGAGGACCTGAGTTCAAATTCCCAGGCATGGTGAAGCAGGTCCTTAATCTCAGCACTCAGGACACAAAGACAAGGGTATCTCTTGTGATTTCAAGGCCAGCCTGTTTCTCCATTACAAGTTCCAAGCTACATAGTGAAATCATGTCTCTTTAAAATAAAATAAAATGAAATGAAATGAAATATCCAAGCATGGTGATACTATCTGTACCCCTGGAATTCTCTGGCTAGCTGGTCAAAATTTAAAGTACAAGATCCAGTGAGTAAAAAATTAAAAAAAAAAATACCCTTCTGGTCCACGCCAGCACCTGGGTACCTTGGGCACGAAGTCTGCAGACACCTGCAAGGTCCCCACAGGACCCTCCACGGGATCTTAAGATCTCTGGTGAGTGGAACACAACATCTGCCAGGAGGCAGGTTCGAACGCCAGATATCTGGGCACCTTCCATGCAAGAGGAGAGCTTGCCTGCAGAGAGTACTGTGACCACTGAAACTCAGGAGAGAGCTAGTCTTCCACATCTGCTGATAGAGGCTAACAGAATCACAGGAGGAACAAGCTCTAACCACAGACAACTATAACAACTAACTCCAGAGATTACCAGATGGCGAAAGGCAAACCTAAGAATCTTATTAACAGAAACCAAGACCACTCACCATCATCAGAACTCAGCACTCTCAACCCACCCAGTTCTGGGCACCCCAACACACCCATAGAGCTAGACCCGAATTTTTTTTTTATCAAAGCCCCCATATTTTGAGAAAGGCCCAAGGCTTAAATGCACAAGCAAAAGGGGAAGTACAGATTCTTATCAGTGGGAGGGGTAGGGCAATACAAGCAAAAGGAGAAGTACTTATGGGAGGGGGGCAATAGAAATTCTTTTGGCAGCTACACGGGGAAGCAGGAACTTGGTGGTATCAGGGTGTGGTCAGGACATCGGCAATGGCTTAGGGCTGGAACATTCTCGGAATCGGAGTGTCAGTGGCCCGCTTTTGAACCCCTTTTCTTCTCTGGGGGGGAGAGGCCCAATTTAGAGATCAAGAGTTGTCTTAATAGCTCCCAACATCTCCCCCGTTTTAATATTTTTATAAAGGCATAATGTATAATAAATTTGTTGCCACATTTTTAACGACTGCCTAAAGGCCTGTTTGCTCACCGGGTAATTCTCTAAAACCACGAAGGACATAAGGACAAGTCATCTATGAGGCTTGAATTAATGGTCCCAGTCTTTTGGGTATAACCTGGGCCAGCCAAGGGATTTAGGAATGAAGCAAGCTCCGTGGGTAGAGGTAGAGGTCTGATCCCCAGTGTGCAATGTTAGGGGCCATGTACAGGATTGACTCTTAGGCCCACAGACTTCTACCCAGAGTAACCCTGACCTGCTCCCGTGCCGTTTTTCCTGGGGGAAGGACCCTAGGGCACTCAACCTTCATGCAATCAGACATGCCTCTCAGAGACTTAGACCCGAATTTTAAAGCATATCTCATGATGACGGTAGAGGACATCAAGAAGGACTTTAATAACTCACTTAAAGAAATACAGGAGAACACTGCTAAACAAATAGAAGACCTTAAAGAGGAAGCACAAAAATCACTTAAAGAATTAAAGGAAAATACGACAAAACAGGTGATAGAATTGAATAAAACCATCCAAGACCTAAAAAGGGAAGTAGACACAATAAAGAAAACCCAAAGTGAGGCAACGCTGGAGATAGAAACCCTAGGAAAGAAATCTGGAACCATAGATGCTAGCATCAGCAACAGAATACAAGAGATGGAAGAGAGAATCTCAGGTGCAGAAGATTCCATAGAGAACATCGGCACAACAATCAAAGAAAATACAAAATGCAGAAAGATGCTAACTCAAAACATCCAGGAAATCCAGGACACAATGAGAAGACCAAATCTATGGATAATAGGAGTAGATGAGAATGAAGATTTTCAACGTAAAGGGCCAGCAAATATCTTCAACAAAATTATAGAAGAAAACTTCCCAAACCTAAAGAAAGAGATGCACATGAACATACAGGAAGCCTACAGAACTCCAAATAGACTGGACCAGAAAAGAAATTCCTCTGGACACATAATAATCAGAACAACAAATGCACTAAATAAAGATAGAATATTAAAAGCAGTAAGGGGAAAATGTCAAGTAACATATAAAGGCAGGCCTATCAGAATTACACCAGATTTTCACCAGAGACTATGAAAGCCAGAAGAGCCTAGACAGATGTTATACAGACACTAAGAGAACACAAATGCCAGCCCAGGCTACTATACCCAGCCAAACTCTCAATTACCATAGGTGGAGAAACCAAAGTATTCCATGACAAAACCAAATTCACACATTATCTTTCCACGAATCCAGCCCTTCAAAGGATAATAACAGAAAAAAAAAAAAAAAAACAATACAAGAACGGAAACCACAACCTAGAAAAAGCAAGAAAGTAATCCCTCAAAAAAACAAAAAGAAGACAGCCACAAGAACAGAATGCCAACTCTAACAACAAAAATAAAAGGAAGCAACAATTACTTTTCCTTAATATCTCTTAATATCAATGGACTCAATTCCCCAATAAAAAGACATAGACTAACAGACTGGCTACACAAACAGGACCCAACATTCTGCTGCTTACAGGAAACCCATCTCAGGGAAAAAGAAAGACACTACCTCAGAGTGAAAGGCTGGAAAACAATTTTCCAAGCAAATGATCTGAAGAAACAAGCTGGAATAGCCATTCTAATATCTAATAAAATGAATTTCCAACCCAAAGTTATCAAAAAAGACAAGGAGGGACACTTCATACTCATCAAAGGTAAAATCCTCCAAGAGGAACTCTCAATTCTGAATATCTATGCTCCAAATGCAAGGGCAGCCACATTCATTAAAGACACTTTAGTAAAGCTCAAAGCACACATTGCACCTCACACAATAATAGTGGGAGACTTCAACACACAACTTTCAACAATAGACAGATTGTGGAAACAGAAACTAAACAGGGACACAGTGAAACTAACAGAAGTTATGAAACAAATGGGCTTAACAGATATCAGCAGAACATTTTATCCTAAAACAAAAGGATGTACCTTCTTCTCAGCACCTCACTGTACCTTCTCCAAAATTGACCATATAATTGGTCACAATACAGGCCTCAACAGATACAAAAATATTGAAATTGTCCCATGCATCCTATCAGACCACCATGGACTAAGGCTGATCTTCAATAACAACATAAATAATGGAACTCCAACATTCACATGGAAAATGAACAACACTCTTCTCAATGATATCTTAGTCAAGAAAGGAATAAAGAAAGAAATTAAAGACTTTTTAGAGTTTAAAGAAAATGAAGGCACAACATACCCAAACTTATGGGGCACAATGAAAGCATTTCTAAGAGGGAAACTCATAGCTCTGAGTGCCTGTAAAACGAAACTAGAGAGAGTGCATGTTAGCAGCTTGACAACACCCCTAAAAGCTCTAGAAAAAAAAGGAAGCAAATTCACCCAAGAGGAGTAGATGGCAGGAAATAATCAAATTCAGGGGCGAAATCAACCAAGTGGAAACAAGAAGAACTATTCAAAGAATGAACGAAATGAGGAGTTGGTTTTTTGAGAAAATCAACAAGATAGATAAACCCTTAGCCAGACTCACTAGAGGGCACAGGAACAGCATCCTAATTAACAAAATCAGAAATGAAAATGGAGACATAACAACAGATCCTGAAGAAATCCCAAACACCATCAGATCCTTCTACAAAAGGAAACAAAACTGGAAAACCTGGACAAAATGGACAAATTTCTAGACAGATACCAGGTACCAAAGTTAAATCAGAATCAAGTTGACAATTTAAACAGTTCCATATCCCCTAAAGAAATAGAAGCAGTCATTTATAGTCTCCCAACCAAAAAAAGCCCAGGACGGGATGGGTTTAGTGCAGAGATCTATCAGACCTTCAAAGAAGATCTAATTCCAGTTCTGCAAAAACTATTCCACAAAATGGAAGTAGAAGGTACTCTACCCAACTCATTCTATGAAGCCACAATTACTCTGATACCTAAACCACAAAAAGATCCAACAAAGATAGAGAACTTCAGACCAATTTCCCTTATGAATATAGATGCAAAAATAATAAAATTCTCGCTAACCGAATTCAAGAGCACATTAAAACAATCATCCATCCTGACCAAGTAGGTTTTATTCCAGAGATGCAAGGATGGTTTAATATATGGAAATCCATCAACCTAAACCATTATATAAACAAACTAAAAGACAAAAACCATATGATCATCTCCTTAGACTCGGAGAAAGCATTTGACAAAATCCAACACCCATTCATGATAAAAGTTTTGGAAAGATCAGGAATTCAAGGCCCATACCTAAACATGATAAAGCAATCTACAGCAAACCAGTAGCCAACATCAAAGTAAATGGTGAGAAGCTGGAAGCAATCCCTCTAAAATCAGGGACTAGACAAGGCTGTCCACTTTCTCCATACCTATTCAACATTGTACTTGAAGTCCTAGCCAGAGCAATTTGACAACAACAGAAGATCAAGGGGATACAAATTGGAAAAGAAGTCAAAATATCACTTTTTGCAGATGATATGATGTATATATAAGTGGCCCTAAAAATTACACCAGAGAACTCCTAAACCAGATAAACAGCTTCGGTGAAGTAGCTGGATATAAAATTAACTCAAACATTTCAATGGCCTTTCTCTACACAAAGAATAAACAGTCTGAGAAAGAAATTAGGGAAACAACACCCTTCTCAATAGTCATTATTGAGAATTATATAAAATATAATTATATAAATTATATAAAATTTAATAATATTTTTAATAATAATTTAATTATATAATATAATTATATAAATTATATAAAATACCTTGGCGTGACTCTAACTAAGGAAGTGAAAGATCTGTATGATAAGAACTTCAAGTTTCTGAAGAAAGAAATTAAAGAAGAACTCAGAAGATGGAAAGATCTCCCATGCTCATGGATTGGCAGGATCAATATAGTAAAAATGGCTATCTTGCCAAAAGCAATCTCCAGATTCAATGCAATCCCCATCAAATTTCCAAATCAATTCTTCAACAAATTAGAAAGAGCAATCTGCAAATTCATCTGGAATAACAAAAAACCTAGGATAGCAAAAACTCTTCTCAAGGATAAAAGAACCTTTGGTGGAATCACCATGCCTGACCTAAAGCTTTACGACAGAGCAATTGTGATAAAAACTGCATGGTACTTGTATAGTGACAGACAAGTAGACCAATGGAATAGAATTGAAGACCCAGAAATGAACCCACACACCAATGGTCACTTGATCTTCGAAAAGGGAGCTAAAAGCATCCAGTGGAAAAAAAGACAGCATTTTCAACAAATGGTGCTGGCACAACTAGTGGTTATCATGTAGAAGAATACAAATTGATCCATTCCTATCTCCTTGTACTAAGGTCAAATCTAAGTGGATCAAGGAATTCCACATAAAACCAGATACACTGAAACTTATAGAGGAGAAAGTGGGGAAAACCCTCGAAGATATGGGCACAGGGGGGAAATTCCTGAATAGAACAGCAATGGCTTGTGCTGTAAGATCGAGGATTGACAAATGGGACCTCATGAAACTGCAAAGCTTCTGTAATCAAAAGACACCGTCAATAAGACAAAAAGGCCACCAACAGACTGGGAAAGGATCTTTACCTATTCTAAATCAGATAGGGGACTAATATCCAATATATAAAAAACTCAGGTAGGAATACTCCAGAAAATCAAAAAAAACATTAAAAAATGTGGTGCAGAGCTAAACAAAGAATTCTCATCTGAGGGATACCGAATGGCTGAGAAGCACCTGAAAAAATGTTCAGCATCCTAAATCATCAGGGAAATGCAAATCAATACAACCCTGAGATTCCACCTCACACCAGTCAGAATGCTTAAGATCAAAAATTCAGGTAACAGCAGATGCTGGTGAGGATGTGGAGAAAGAGGAACACTCCTCCATGGTTGGTGGGATTGCAAGCTTGTACAACCACTCTGGAAATCAGTCTGGCATTTCCTCAGAAAATTGGACATAGTACTACCGGAGGATCCTGCAATACCTCTCCTGGGCATATATCCAGAAGATGTTCCAACCGGTAAGAAGGACACATGCTCCACTATGTTCACAGCAGCCTTATTTATAATAGCCAGAAGCTGGACAGAACCCAGATGTCCCTCAACAGAGGAATGGATACAGAAAATGTGGTACAAAATGGAGTAATACACAGCTATTAAAAAGATTGAATTTATGAAATTCCTAGGCAAATGGATGGACCTGGAGGGCATCATCCTGAGTGAGGTAACCCAATCACAAAAGAACTCAAATGATATGTACTCACTGATAAGTGGATATTAGCCCAGAAACTTAGAATACCCAAGATATAAGATACAATTTGCAAAACACATGAAACTCAAGAAGATAGAAGACCAAAGTGTGGACACTGTGCCCCTTCTTAGAATTGGGAACAAAACACCCATGGAAGGAGTTACAGAGACAAAGTATGGAGCTGTGATGAAAGGATGGACCATCTAGAGACTGCCATATCCAGGGATCCATCCCATAATCAGCTTCCAAACGCTGACACCATTGCATACACTAGCAAGATTTTGCTGAAAGGACCCAGATATAGCTGTCTCTTGTGAGACTATGCCGGGGCCTAGCAAACACAGAAGTGGATGCTCACAGTCAGCAATTGGATGGATCACAGGGCCCCCAGTGGAGGAGCTAGAGAAAGTACCCAAGGAGCTAAAGAGATCTGCAACCCTATAGGTGGAACAACAATATGAACTAACCAGTACCCTGGAGCTCTTGACTCTAGCTGCATATGTATCAGAAGATGGCCTAGTCGGCCATCACTGGAAAGAGAGGGCCATTGGACTTGCAAACTTTATATGCCCCAGTACAGGGGAACGCCAGGGCCAAAAAGTGGGAGTGGGTGGATAGGGGAGTGGGGGGGGGAGGGTATGGGGGACTTTTGGAATAGCATTGGAAATGTAAATGAGGAAAATACCTAATAAAAAATATTAAAAAAAAATTTTAAATAAGGTGAAAAGCAATTGACAAAGATATGCCAATGAAAATTTCTAGCCTGCAAACATACCCAGGTTGGCAATCACATCCACACAAACACACATGTGCACACAGATATATACCACACTGAAGTGGAAAAAAATTTGGTGCTGGAAGGGAGGTTACTTTATTCATACAAAAAGATGGGTTTTAAAAATATAAACCTATAACACACATACACACAAATTGTTAATAAATCATAAACAACAAAAAATTACATCAAGAATCTACATAAGCCAAGCTGGAAAGAAAGAATGCACTACCAGTGCTAGGCAAGATATCTTCCTATCCTGCTGCGGACACCCTGATCCAGAGAACATCTCCTCTACCTATGGAACCTAGCAGGTCTGAACCTGTCCCTAACTATATTCTGCTTCAACCATATGGGATTCTTCATAGTTCCTCACTGTGCCAACCAAGACTGCTGCTGCCTCAGGACCTTTGCACATGCTATCCTCTTGAGCTGGGTACATTTTCTAAAAGTCTATGTAAGATTTTAGGCTTTGGCTTAAATGTCATCTTCTTTCCATCCCTTTTTAAAACTTTGTATTTTTTTTTAGCTGACTTTCTGTCTTCTTCACTAGAATACAAATACCACGAATAGAACTGCAATGGCTTGTGCTGTAAGATCAAGAATAGACAAATGGGACCTCATGAAATTGCAAAGCTTCTGTAAGGCAAAAGACACTGTCAATAAGACAAAAAGGCCACCAACAGATTGGGAAAGGATCTTTACCTATCCTAATTCAGATAGGGGACTAATATCCAATATATATAAAGAACTTAAGAAGGTGGACTCCAAAAAATCAAATAACCCCATTAAAAATGGGGTGCAGACAGTCAGCTATTGGATGGGTCACACAGCCCCCAATGGAGGAGCCAGAGAAAGTACCCAAGAGGCTAAAGGGAACTGCAACCCTATAGGTGGAACAACAATATGAACTAACCAGTACCCCAGAGCCCTCGTCTCTAGCTGCATATGTATCAAAAGATGGCCTAGTAAGCCATCACTGGAAAGAGAGGCCCTTTGGACTTGCAAACTTTATATGCCCCAGTACAGGGGAACGCCAGGGCCAAAAAGGGGGAGTGGGTGGGTAGGGGATTGGGGGGGTGGGTATGGGGGACTTTTGGGATAGCATTGGAAATGTAAACTAGGAAAATACCTAATAAAAAAATTACAAAAAAAGAGAAATGGATTCTGTCTAATTATCTTAAAACATTTGTTTATTCCTTGTCATAAATATTGGTGGGTATTTTTACCATACCTTTGATCATTTAGTTCTGAAATAATTGAAATAAAAGCATTAATACCATTAAAAAAAAGAAAAAGAAACTCATAAAAAAAATGGGGTGCAGAGCTAAACAAAGAATTCTCACCTGAGGAATACAGAATGGCTGAGAAGCACCTGAAAAAAATGTTCAGCATCCTAAATCATCAGGGAAATGCAAATCAAAACAACCCTGAGATTCCACCTCACACCAGTCAGAATGGCTAAGATCAAAAATTCAGGTGACAGCAGATGCTGGCGAGGATGTGGAGAAAGAGGAACACTCCTCCATGGTTGGTGGGATTGCAAGCTTGTACAACCACTCTGGAAATCAGTCTGGCATTTCCTCAGAAAATTGGACATAGTACTACCGGAGGATCCTGCAATACCTCTCCTGGGCATATATCCAGAAGATGTTCCAACCGGTAAGAAGGACACATGCTCCACTATGTTCACAGCAGCCTTATTTATAATAGCCAGAAGCTGGACAGAACCCAGATGTCCCTCAACAGAGGAATGGATACAGAAAATATGGTACAAAATGGAGTAATAGTCAGCTATTAAAAAGATTGAATTTATGAAATTCCTAGGCAAATGGATGGACCTGGAGGGCATCATCCTGAGTGAGGTAAACCAATCACAAAGGAACTCACACAATATGTACTCACTGATAAGTGGATATTAGCCCAGAAACTTAGGATAACCAAGATATAAGATACAATTTGCTAAATGCATGAAACTCAAGAAGAACGAAGACCAAAGTGTGGACACTTTGCCCCTTCTTAGAATTGGGAACAAAACACCCATGGAAGGAGTTACAGAGACAAAGTATGGAGCTGTGATGAAAGGATGGACCATCTAGAGACTGCCATATCCAGGGATCCATCCCATAATCAGCTTCCAAACGCTGACACCATTGCATACACTAGCAAGATTTTGCTGAAAGGACCCAGATATAGCTGTCTCTTGTGAGACTATGCCGGGGCCTAGCAAACACAGAAGTGGATGCTCACAGTCAGCAATTGGATGGATCACAGGGCCCCCAGTGGAGGAGCTAGAGAAAGTACCCAAGGAGCTAAAGAGATCTGCAACCCTATAGGTGGAACAACAATATGAACTAACCAGTACCCTGGAGCTCTTGACTCTAGCTGCATATGTATCAGAAGATGGCCTAGTCGGCCATCACTGGAAAGAGAGGGCCATTGGACTTGCAAACTTTATATGCCCCAGTACAGGGGAACGCCAGGGCCAAAAAGGGGGAGTGGGTGGATAGGGGAGTGGGGGGGTATGGGGGACTTTTGGGATAGCATTGGAAATATAAATGAAGAAAATACCTAATTAAAAAAATAAGAGAAAAAAAATAAAAAGAAAATTGAGGGCAAAATGTTTTATGTTTTCTTTTAGGAATTATTATGGTATCATGGCCTATAGGAATCTTCAGATTCTTTGAAGCATTATATTCAAGAATTCACTCATGCTAGACTTTGACTTCATCAATATTTTTCAGGATCAAATTAGAAATTGTCAAATGAGGGAAAGTCATAGAAGTATTTAAATTTTGATATTGTTGTCCCTTGTGATATTTGTGTTTTTATTTTTTTCTGTCATATAACATTAAAGTATTGTTTGTCTTGAATTAAAAAAAAAAAGGTCAGTTGGAAAAAAAAAAACAAATACCACGAGGCTTTGTTTTTCATTGCAGGCCTGGTATGATGGTTTATATATGCTGGACCTGTTACAAGGTGTGGCCTTGTTGGAGTAGGTGTGTCACTGTGAGTGTCAGTTTTAAGACCCTCATCCTAGCTGCCTGGAAGCCAGTATTCTGCTAACAGCCTTAAGATGAAGATGTAGAACTCTCAGCTCCTCCATTGCCATGCCTGCCTGGATGCTGCCATATTCCTGCCTTGATGATAATGGACTGAACCTCTGAACCTGTAAGCCAGCCCCAATGAAATGTTGGCCTTATAAGAGTTGCTGTAGTCATGGTGTCTGTTCACAGCAGTAAAACGCTAAGACACCTGGGTATGTTTGTGTGCATATATGTATGCATGTGTGTACATGTGCATGAGTGTATGCACATGTGTGGGGATGTGGAGCAGACACCTGCTTTTGAGATTATCCATCCATCCAGGAATTCTGAGTAGGTATGAAGTGTTTACTGAGTGAATGAAAAGGTGAATTAATCCAAATAATAAGACAAGATATCTACTAATGGAAAATACACATTAATTCACATGATGATGTGGATCCTACTCAGTAATTAATGTGGGAAAGGCTAAAGCTGAGAATGAATTGAAACTTTCAAAAAATGAAAATAGATCAGCAGCTGGGCCGTGGTGGCGCACGTCTTTAATCCCAGCACTTGGGAGGCAGAGGCAGTCAGATTTCTGAGTTCGAGGCCAGCCTGGTTTACAAAGTGAATTCCAGGACAGCCAGGGCTACACAGAGAAACCCTGTCTTGAAAATAACCAAAGAAGAAATCAGCAAAACACCTTTTAGTCGGTGTGGAAAAAAGGAAAGAGCAATTTTTTAAGAGGAAAATAAATCTTGATGGTATTTTTCCTTCAGCAAGACTAACCTTCAAGGTAAAAATGTCAGAGAAAAAGGGAGGAAAATAGAAAATTCATGGAAGGGACAAGGCTGTTGGATGCCAAGGGCACAAGCATCTAGACAAGTGGATAGAGAATCTTAAAAGCAGGTGTCTGCTTCACATCCCCATACATGTACACACATTCATGAACATGTAACACACATACATGCACAGATACAGGTGCACACATACATGCACACATATGACTGGAACACCGTGCTGTGGGTTTACATACTTTAACCCATGTGTAATTCCAATTCTAAATCTTTTTGGGCACCTGGAAATCTTTGAACAAATCTGACACAAATTGCCCACCTGTATGTCCTCACAAACTGAGCCTATGTCAGAAAATTAGGAACTTCCTCAGAGCAATTTGTGGAATCCTGATGGCTATATAACCCGAATTAGAAGCCTTTGTTCTAAAGGTATAACCCTGTCTTGGGGTTACTATTGCTGTGATGAAACACCATGACCAAAGAAAATTAGGGAGGAAAGGGTTTCTTTGGTTTGCACTTCCACATCACTGTTCATCACTGACAGAAGTCAGGGCAGGAACTCACACAGGGCGGGAATCTGGAGGCAGAAGCTGATGCAGAAGCCATGCAGGGGTGCGGCTTACTGGATTGCTCAGCCTGGTTTCTTATAGAACCCACAACCACCAGCTCAAAGACAGAACCACCCACAATGAGAGGGACTCTCCCATCAATCACTAATTAAGAAAATGTCTTACAGGCCTGCCTACAACTAGGTCTTATAGAGGGATATTTTTTCAATTGAGGTTCCCTCCTCTCAGAAGACTTTAGCTTGTGTCAAGCTGACATAAAACTAGCCAGGACCCCTAACACTATTGATGATACTCTGCTATGCTTGCAAGCAGGAGCATAACTGTCTCCTCAAAGGCTTCATCCAGCAACTGATGGAAACAGATGCAGAGTCCCACAGCCAAACATCAGGCAGAGATTGGGGTGTCTTGACGAAGAGTAGGGGACAGAACTGAGGGAGCCAGAGGGGTTGAGGACAGGACAAGAAGATTAGAGTCAATTAACCTAGGCCTATGGAAGGCTCACAGAGACCATACTACCAAAGAGCATGCAGTGGGTAGACCTAGATCCCCACACATGTGTAGCAGATATGTAGCTTGGTCTTCACGTGGGTCCCCTAACAATTGGAGCAGGGGCCGTCTATGACTCTACTGCCTGACATTGGATCCCCTTCCCATAACTGGATAGTGTGGCTGGGCCTCAGTGGGAGGGGATGAGCTTAGGCCTACTGTTATTTGATGTCCCAGAATGGGGTGGTACCCAAGGGTCCCTCCCCTTCTCTGAGGAGAAGAGGAGGGGGTAACGGGCAAAAGGATTTGTAAGGATAGGACTGGGGTAGGGGGTTGTGACTGGGACATCAAGTGAATAAGTAAATAAATTAATGGAAAAAAAACTAGCCAGGACAACCCCGTAATTGCAACACTGGAAATGTCAATGAAACTACTGACCTCTGTAGTGAAAGACTGAAAGAGTACAGCAAAATTCTTGTTTTCTTAATTTGACAATATTTAGTGAAATGATAACATGGGTAGGGCCTTTCTAAGCCCTTTAGATATATTGGCTTGATTATAATTCTCACAACTGCTCTTGAGGTAGGTTCTAGTAACACACTCCTTGCAGACAGATGAAATGAAAGAAGTCCTGCGGCCTTGGGTAACTTACTCCAGGTCAAAGCAATGGAACTAGGCACAAAAGTTCAACATTTCACTGTTATTCCTAACAATGCCTCTCAGGAGAGTATCTGCTTGGACAAATATCTACATTCCTTCTTGTAGAAGGATTGTTTGGGAGGGTTTTGTTTAATGAGAGGATTTCGTGTAGCTCAGGCTGGTCTCAAAGTGCTCTGCAGCAAAGCTTGCCTTGTATTCCTGATCCTCCTGCTGCTACCTCTCTCGTGCTGCCCTTACAGAATCAGCACAGGCAGCTAGCTTCCTTCAGAAGCAGTTCTCTCAAACAGCAAGCTTGATGCTGAGGCCACCCTGCCTTGGTTTTCATCTTTCCCGGGCATTTTTGATGGTTCTCTCCAGAAGAGAAGTGTGTGTGTGTGTGTGTGTGTGTGTGTGTGTGTGTGTGTGTGTGTGTGTGTGTTTTGCCAGAAGTCTGGTAGCAAAACACTACCAATTCAGAGGCTTCAGCAAAAGAAATAAGTTTCTTTGTTTGTTTGTACAGAAACTCAAGATTTGAGTGTTAGGCTCACCAGATGGCTGCTTCCTTCTAAGGCTGTGAAGGAAGGAAAGGCTCTAGCATCTCCCCACAGCTTGTGGGCATTCCAACCACCATTCTCTCTGTGTCTCTTACATGGTATAAAATGTCTTCCCCTAGGGAGGCAAAAACCATGTCTACCCCTCCTTATGAGGTCATAAAGACATCCCAAAATATGATTCCACCAAAGTTCAATGTGGAGAACCAGTGAATGCATTATGTTTACCCATAAAGCACTGAGTAAGGTGTTCCTGGAAGGAGTGTGGGTGACCCAATGCAGAGGCACTGCAAAGACTTCATCAAGCACAGATGAAGGATTCTTCATAGCTGTATGGATAGAGCCTCTTGTTGTTAATCTTACACAACCTATTATACTCTGTGCCCTCCTCCAATACCAACGCTGCATGCAATTAGGGCAGAACTGCACACACAGAGGGCTAAGGAAGCTGTTCGAATGTCAGGTGTGCATGCAATGGCTCTCGGTCCCCACCCCTTATATGAAGCCTGATCTTGATGGGCTCTTACAAGTAGGCACAGGTGATCAGACAGCCCTATTGTACAATGTCATTTCCCTCTGTGTCCCAATGTCCCCTTTCTGTAAGCGAATGAGTAAGGACAGATATGGGCCCATCCTTATCTTGAACACAACCATAGAGACCATAGGCACAATGAATGAAGTTACATTCTGCAGTACCAGGAATTATAACACCAGCACTGAGGGAAGCACAATTCAACCTGTAATAAAGGATAATTGTCAGAAAAAGAGTCATGGACAGCTAGAAAAATTTAATGAGTCAGTAAGCCCTTGCTTTATGACCCACAGTTAATGAGTAAGTCTGACTACAGCTAGAGCATCGCACCAGGCACAGAGCGTGGCTGTGAAGAACTCAAAGACATAACCATGTCCTCCCTGGAGGGGTGCTCAGTGTAGCTGGGGACTCTTAGCGAGCCATGTGTAGCTGGGAATCTCAGCGAGCCATGCAGCGGGTAAACAATTCTGACTGCAAAACTGTTATTGTACCCTTTTAATTAGACTCAGTAGGGCACCCATCCAAATGAGCTATCCTTTCATGAGAACCCATGCCTGCTAGGGCTTTTTGGTTTTGTTTGTTTATTTTGTTTTGTTTTGTGTGTGTGTGGGGGGGGGATCCCCAGCCCCACCTCTCTCCCAGCAACCTATCACGTGTCAAGGCTGTTTGAGCAGCAAGAAGCTACTTAAATAGCCATTGCCTCCAGGCCTCTGTCCTGGTCCTCCATCTAGTGGCAAGAATGTTTTTTGCAAGACAGCTGTCTTATATTAATTCTAGCTGGGAAATCTCCTCTCACCCACCCACCCACCCACCCCCTTCCACCTTCCTCCTCAAAAAAAAAAAAAAAGTTTTCCAGGAGAGAGCTCTGGAAAAATGAAAGATGTAGGTTTGGGACAAAGATAAGGATATTTCAATTGGGGAAATGGCAAAGATATTATGTATATAGAAATGAGCCAACATAGGTTCGTTTTTTGGGTTGTTGTTTTTTTTTGTTGTTGTTGTTGTTTTTGGGTTTTTTTTGTTTGTTTGGTTGGTTGGTTTTTTTTTTTTTGTTTTGTTTTTGTTTTTGTTGAGACAGGGTTTCTTTGTATAGCCCTGGCTGTCCTGGAACTCACTTTGTAGACCAGGCTGGCCTCGAACTCAGAAATCCGCCTGCCTCTGCCTCTCTGCCTCTCTGCCTCTGCCTCCCTAGTGCTGGGATTAAAGGCATGCACCACTCCAACATAGGTTCGTAAAGGAAAGAGAATCTGAATTCAGGGAAACTGGAAAACTGGCAATGGAGAGTGATCCTCGGTAACAGAGGTGACTGTACCGATCTGCTGAAGGCTGTAAGTGAGACCTACACCCAAATGTGCCCACCAGCTTTTTGGCCATATGTTGTGGAGGAGCCTGGCATTCATAAGTTCCCTTTGTTCTCATGGTACACTGATTTTCTAGATGTGCACAGCAAAGTTGAAGTGCTAGGCTTCCAAGGCCATAGCTGCTGAGTAGAAAAGCTGAAATTTGAAGCAGATAGAGGTCACACTCCTTCACAGAGCAACATGAGAACAAGGTCTTGGGGAAAGACAAAAGAGAGACCAGGTAGGGAACAGTGTAACAATCTATATTTGGATTGATAGGTGGTTTCAGAAATTAAAAGGGGAGGGAGGTTAAGTGCCTCTGTGGTATAGATGCTTGCCACAAAGTCTGATGACCTGAATTCAATTCCTGGGATCCACATGGTATAAGGAGATAACCCACTCAATGGTTGTCCTCTAAACACACATGTGCACATGCAATCACATAAATAAAAGAAATGTAATGGTGGCTCACAACTCTCCTTTACTCCAGTTCCAGGAGCTTTCACACCTTCTGGGGGTGCAAAACATACATATAGTGTACATATGTACATGGCGGCAAAACATATACACAAAATAAAAACAAAGATTTGTTAAGAAAAGAAACTAAGATCAAAGTGACTTCTATTGGGTAAGTCTTGGTGGCAGCCGAGATCAGAGCAAAGAACAGAAAGGAAGGGTAAATGACATACAAAAGGTTCTGTGGAGACAAAAAGAGGGAGGCTTCCTTTCATATAGCTCAAAGGCTGACTGTGATAGTCTTAGCCATGAGGCCAGAGCTCGCCTAAGAGAGAGTTCAGTGGTAAAAAGGATTTGGGGCTCTTGAGGAGGAACCTGCATATTACTCCTTGTGGAGGACCCAAGTCCAAACTCCTACACCCATACTAGGTGTTGCACAATGGCTTTATATCTTCAGCTCCAGGAGCTCTGAGGCCCTTTCTTGGCTTCTGCAGACATAGAGACCTGCATGTATGGATATGCATGTGCATACACATGCATACATATACACACAAAGAAAAATAATATGTTGCAGAATGGCACAGTAGACTGGTAATATGGCTTCCTGACTATAATCTGTGCAGACTGATTACTTCAACTACAATGTAAGGTGCAGGATACTCAAGCAAATTCCAGCATATGGAACAGTGAACAAAACAAGTCATGAAACTCATTGTGGAGGAGGTAATGACTTACTGCAAAATGTCAATCACAGTGGAGGACTTAGAAAGGGCATTTCCTGGATTAGGCAGTGGGGGTCGGGTAGGGGTGTGTGTCTTGACTTCTTCAAAAACAACACCATCAGGGCAGCAAGCAATTCTGGCCAAAAAGATGGATGCCTATTTGTATAGTAGGCCGAATACTGCATGTTTCCTGGGGACTAGTAACTAAGTCACTACTACTATTAAAGTGTGGTCTTGATTTCATTACTTCCTTTAACCCTGCTGCCAAAATTCTAGTATTTGAAAGGATACAAAAATGAAACCAAGTTGGACAGCTCTTGCCTACAGTGTAGTTAAAGCAGGCGCAGGCTCAAGAGAAGAACTGGAGGGGAGCCCAAAATTCTTGTACTTGACACTGTTTGCAAGGTCAGCACTTTCAGAAGCCATTAAACTTCAGGAAAGTTATTCCTAGTAGATGCCAGTGGACATGCTCAGGAACTTGTAGCCACGTGGCCTATTCTAAACATACAGTCTAACCACTAGGCTTTCCAAAGAGGCATGTTTCCAAGCACATGTTCTCTTGTTACCTTAGCCACCAGAGAAACCACAGCAAGATGAGGAAGAAAAAAAGCAGAAGGTGCTCATGTGAGACTGAAGCAAAATAGTCCCCAAAGAAGGTAAGACCTGGTAGAAGGTAAAAGTACCTCAAGATGGCCTAGCGAAGTCAGTCTGCATTTAGCTCTCCTACAGTGTTTGGCCTATGTTTTGTGTCTATGTCTTCCAAGGACTGCAATTTAACTACCTTACTCTTTAAACTGCTTTCTCAAATAGATTCTAAACTCAACACTGGTGTGTCTTCAGAAAAAGACTCAACCGTTGAAAAACTCTTTCATGAATACTTACTATGTCTTTAAGCCCAACATGAATGGACCTCTTCTTTCCTCCAGACCATCTTTCCAAAAGTTCTATGTGCTCCCTCCCCATTCCCAATACATGCCTAAGATCACATCAATTAGTCATTACTATCTTCAACTGAATCCCATTCAACAAAAATGTCTCAGCTACAGCCTCACATAGACGATCTTCTACATTCTCTCTCTCTCCTTCCCCACCACCCATCACTGTGTTCTGTCCTGAATGAACTGAACTCACCTTGGTTCCTTCAATTTCTGATCCCTTCCTACTTTATAAAATGTCTCTTGGTCCATTCTTCCCATCCTTTGCTACTGCTCCTACACACACACACACACACACACACACACACTGATATAATTGGCTGAACTCTCCTGAGTGCCCAAGTCTCTGGTACAGTCATGCTAGAACCAGGCCCATCCCATCTACCACTCTGCCTCAGTTCTTTTTCTATCCCACATACCCAATCCCTACAGTGCCCCTTGCCTGGCTCCACATGAACTGAACTTACACAGCTCCAGTTCTTCTCACAGCTCCTTGGTTAGCCCCACCTCCCTGCTTGAATGACTCATCCTGTCTGTCTGTTTCCTGTACTGAGAATCACAGAATGGCTGCACTGCAGGACATGGTGACTTCCTTATATTTGCTTTTGTCACTAGGGATGATATGCAATAATCACCTCCATCAAGAGATTCTAAAGAGATTTATTATCAGAGTGGGAAACATTAAACAGTAGGAGAATGTTCTCAGGGTAATTAGCTTGATTCCACTATTTTATAAAGTAGGCATATTTCAAAATATAATTGTGCATACACAAAATATAGAGAACTTTTACTTGCCCATTAAGAATATATTGATTTTGTGGGGCTATATACTTCACAGTAAAATGGGCTGAAGGGTCAGTCTTTTTAAACTATTTATCTTTTATCCTCCTAAAAAAAAATGCTGTCAAAAAATGCTGCCAATGACTTTGGGTACAATGATTGTAAGTTTCATGGAATGAGATCATTCTGAAACATCTTATACTTGAATAGCATAACGCAAGGTTCTGTTGAGAAGTTTTCATTTGACTGCACAAAAATCTCCATTCAGCAGTTCTCATTGTGCAAGGAATTCGAGACACTAAGAGAAGCAGCCTGCCCCACATTTTCATCCAGGAACTAAGTGAACCCATGTTGTAACTGAAATCTGAGGTGCCTCTTGGCTTTCTGTCTCCCTGTGTTTTCCAAGGAGTCATCCCTCACTTACTGCAGTCCACCTAGATTCTCAAGCCTGCCAATGTATAAAGGTGGGCCCGGGAGCACAGCCTTTTAACAGCCCCCCAGCAGAAAATATAAAATGCCTTGGAAAGTTGGATGCTAGATCAAGAGGAATCGGAGGCCTTTACACACACACACACATACAGAGAGAGAGAAAGACACACACACAGAGAGAGAGAGAGAGAGACAGAGGAAGAAAAAGAAACAGAGAGAGAGTGAGAAAAAGTATGGGGAGTTTACCTAGTGGTTAAGAGAACTTCTTGCCTTGTTGCTCTTGCATAAGACCTGGGTTCGATTTCCAGCACCCAGCACCTACATGGTGACTCACAACTGTTCCTTACTCTAGTTATATAGAATTTTATACCCTCTTCTAACTAATGCAGGCACCAGGCTCACACATAATATGCATATATATATGCTGGCAAAATAATCATACACATAAAATAAATATATCTAAAACTTTTTAAATATATGTACATATAACCCATTGATGATATGATTCAAACCGATCTGGTTGTGTGGAGTCTTGTTTTGTTCTGCTTCTTTGAGACAGGATCAGACTTTGTGACCCAGAATGATCTGAAACTCATTATGCAGGCCCAGCATGACTAACAGTCACTGCAACCCTCCTGCCTCATCCATTGGGATTGCCATCTTGATCACCTGCCTGGCTCTTATTGTGGGTTTTGTGTGTGTATATATGTAGGTACGTTTTCATGTATGTATTTAATCATTGTTCATTTTCCATTTCCTTTCAGCTCTTCTTGTTCCCACCCTCACCCTGGATTAGATGTTAATGCCACATATTTGGGCTTCTGTCATAGGCAATTCTGTGCAAGCCCAGAGGGCACTTGTACAATGAGATATTATAAAACAAATAATCTCATAAGATTGCCTGAATATTGCCTACTGACCATCCCTCTCCATTTTGTCCAAGCAGAAGTCACACATAAGACTCTATAGGCTTAGAGCATAAGAAATTCTACTAGCTGTAAAAATCCACAAGTTCTGAAAGCAAAAAAAAAAAAAAAAACTATTTATGGCAGAAAAGTTACAAAGAATTATTACCTTTTTTTATCCATAGGTCGATGACAAATTGTATATATGTACCAGGCTGTCCTCAACACAGTTTTTTACAAGGTGAACTCACAGTTAAAGCTAAAAATACTCATCCTTTAAAGAATGAGAGCTTAAATTAAGAAAGGTTTTATTTTTTTTTAAGACAAAACAAATACATTAACACACATCCAAATGCCACAGCAAGCACTCACTGGGTTTTGTAAAAGAGAAAACTGTACTGTGGTATCAAATGAAAACCAAAAGCACTTTAAGAACAACCACTGCTTATGGTGACATGGATACTGGACAACTAAGAAGCCACTGCATGTTTTCAGTCGTGTGGATATGCATGAGCAAGGTGAAGTAATGGAAGGTGGGGTGGCCACAGTCACACTTTCAGACCCTTTCCCCCACTCTATGTGCTCTTGTTCTGCCCTGTTGATTTCGTCAGCAGGTAAATGTACAAAGAACTTAATATCAAAGAACACTTCCAAAAGTCAAAAATAGATTCAAGGTCATGGCTAAAGTTACCCCAGAGGTTGGGGGAGGGAGGCTTTCAAAAGCCAGATTTCACAAAATGTCAGGCACTAAATCTAGTCACATGTGCTTGCAGTAGAAAAAGAAACACTGATCTTAATAGAGGCTGGTCTTCTTCATGATGCGCAGGAACTCCTGCTCATTGACCTCACCATCTCCATCTCGATCAGCTTCATCAATCATTTCCTGCACAGAGATAAGGGTTCAGCTTAGATTAAGTCACAAACTAAATTGAAAGTGATTAGATAAGAAACTTCAGCCAGGCAGTGGTGGCGCACGCCTTTAGTTCCAGCACTTGGGAGGCAGAGACAAGCGGATTTCTGAGTTCGAGGCCAGCCTGGTCTACAGAGTGAGTTCCAGGACAGCCAGGGCTATACAGAGAGACCCTGTCTTGAAAAAAAAAACCGAGAAACAAAACAAAAGAGAAAAAGAAGAAGAAACTTCAAATAATGCTATGAGAAAAGATGACTGTGGTCCATTTAATGTGAGTATGCCCCTTTCTATGAAAGTTACTTAAAAACCAAATCTCAATTACTGTCATATGCATCCATTGAAAAGAGGCTGGAAAGTCACCCTGACCTGAAACCCAAATGAGGGAACTTCAATTGTACATGTGTATTTTGGAAACAGGGTCCACAGGTATGAAATTATCACCACAGGTATGAGGGATACTAGCTTTCCTTCAAAGAAGGAAAATAGAGAAAATAGAGCCCACGAAAGCCATAGCCTTTTCCTCACCTGCAGTTCCTCGTCTGTCAGGTTCTCACCCAGCTCCTTGGCCACGCGCTTAAGATTCTTGAAAGAGATTTTCCCAGTCTCATCATCATCGAACAACTTGAAAGCTTTCAGGATTTCTTCTTTAGTGTCTTTCTCAGACTGGAGTAGAGCACAAAAGTGATAGTTACTCATATCCAGCCATTCTGCTACTCCATGGGCATCCTGTTGTCTCCAAAAACCTGACTTGAACAATGTTAGGAGGCCAGGTCCTCTGATTCATGGTGGCATGTATTCCCTCTCCCATCATCTATTCCACAATCAAATCAGAACTAAGTAGAAAAAAGATGCCTGCTTTTGGAAAAGTCAAGAAGTCCTAAAATATAGACATGAGGACTTGTTGGGGGGTGGGGCAAAGTATCATGTGGCAAGGACAGGTTCCTATTGTAGCCGAACAGTCATATACTGTTTTCACAGGTAGAAGACAAGAGCCTCTGGAGTGAGCTGGGGCTCATCTTTCTAACCCCCGACACTGGATCTGGCCAGGTATCTATACTGTCCCTCCTGTGCTTTGTCTTGTACAGAACTCTGAGCAGTTCTAATCCCAAGAAGGGAGTTGTAGGAAAACTATCTTCTTAGATTAATTCCCCGGCCATGGCCCACATTATCATAAGGTCCTGGTGACAGCTGTCATGATATATGTCCTTGGTCACAGGCAAACAAGTATGGTACATTGTAAAAAAAGAAAACATACTTAGTAAAGTGAATATAAACTCAGGGGTTACATAGGAAATATAATTGTATGTAAAGTACTGTACAAAACAAGCAGACACTAGATTCATTTTTAAAATATAGAAGCAGTGAGTAGGGTTGTAATCAGGGAAAATACATTGCTATGGTAATAGATATACTGTATCTATGTATCAGATATACTGATAAAGGCAGAGGAGGAGAGAGGTATTTTTCACAATGGCCTTCAAAGAATTCCCAGGGCCCTGAGTACTTGTAATAGAGAAGAGTAGAATTTCTGAAAGCATTCAAACCTCGGATATTTTAGGAAGGTTCTTGCCAGGAGGAACAGTTGGAAGAATAATCTAGGAACCAATCTTAAGTGTGAACCATTTGTCTGAAAATGTCAGATTGATACCTGATTTATTGTATGATAATTTAATTTTTAATAATAATAAATTAAAAACAAAAATGCCTAGTATTTGAAAATCTCTGTTAAAAGTTTTTACAGCTTGTGATTAATTATCATGTGGCCACATGAAACAAGATAATGCTAATAACCTTAAAGAAAGCCACATGAAACTTAGGGATCCTCTCAATTAAAAATACTATCTTCTCCCATGTGGATGGGGTAGATTTTGTTGGAGAAAGTTCTTTTTATGTCTAGATTCTCATGTCTAGACATTTTATGTCACACATTCTCATGTTTCTACCATTATAGGTGGAAAGTATGTTAACTATCTTAACTAACTTACCATTTTCTGAGTCATCACTGTCAAAAAGTCACTGAAATTCATTTTTCCTGTTCCTTCTTTATCAATTTCACTTATCATTTTCTTGATTTCTTCTTTCTTGGGCTCAAAGCCCAGGGCCCTCATTGCCACCTACAATGAAAACAGAATCATCTAAATAGATACATAATGTAAAAACAAAAATGACTATTGAGGATATTAACCAAACACCATTTTTAAAATGATGAAAAATGATCAGGGAACACTGTAATGCTGATTTAATTGATATTTGCAATCAACTTTATCAATTAGACCATTGTTTCAGGTAAAATATACACAGGGTACCCTTTTCTGTTAGTTTTTACAGGAAGAAAGGAGAAGAACGGTAACAGCTAAAAGACAAGCAATAAGGAAACACAAGGTAACAAAGAAAGGGTGTGTGCAGCTTACCTTCAGTTCTTTGATGTCTATAGTTCCAGTTCCATCAGCATCAAAGAGATCAAAAGCTTCCCGGATTTCCTGTTTCTGTTCTTCAGTAAGTTCAGGCTTAGGACTCATCCTTTTTCTCTGGGCACTGGATGCCATGGTTGTCTTCTTAAAATTAGAGGCCTTCACACATTATATAAAAACAGAAGCACATTATTACAAGCCATAGTCCTTGTTTTATTTATGATAGTTCTAAACATACATATCTTTTTCATTTAGGCCCGCCATCGTTTGTAATGTACTTATGTCATTACGTAAACTTCCATGGGCCAGTGAGATATCTTGCTGCCAAGCTTGATAACCTAAGTGGGAACCAGGACCCAGGCTTCAGTTTTCGTTATCAAAGATGAAAAGGGAAACGATGCTCACATGGTAAAAGGAGAGAACTAACTCTTCCAAATTATTCTCTGACTGCCACACTCAGGCTAAAATGTGCTTCTCCACCAAGGAATAATAAGTGTAAAACCTAAAATAAAATTAACCCCAACTCTAAAAGACAAATAACACAAACCTCTGTGAAGAAAAAACTTTCTCTCAACTTAAAACTATTTTAATTTATATATGTCAGTTTTTACTATGTTGTAAAAAAGGAAATTGGTAATAATGTGGTTATTTTCTAATATAACTGTAAATCTGTCTTAATGTGATGTCTCACATGACTAAATTCAACTATATTTCATTGGGGAGCCACCAAATAGAAGAGAGTTTTTGTTTTAAAATAGTATATTGCCATTTTCCTCCTTGTTCTTGTATAGATCAACATAGAGCAAGTGAATATATGACTATGAATTTCTAGTGTTACATAGCCTTCATGAGAGGGCATAACTCTGACTTCCACTGTCTTCGAGTTTATACTACAGAAAGTTCATGCAATTGTACCATTAATCGATGTGTCACTTTAGGAAATTCAGTTTAAGTCATTTTTAAATATAAAGAAGCATCATCAAAAGCTCTTTGAGAAACCAATTACAGATATGGATGATCGATTGTATATGATTTCGGGACTCTCGGTTTTAGAAATATACTTAAAACATCTACTTGTGGTGCCGGTTTCCAATAACTCTGCTCCTCCAATTACTTATGCCTAAATTTGGCTAAATGTAAACTTACTAAGATAAATATTATGCCGGTACAAAGTGATAAAAATCAAACCATTTGCACCTGCGTGCTTTCTCACAGCATCTCCTGAAAGCGTTTGCGACCATCAGAACACAGTAAGCCTCTTAGCACCATGCATGCATAAACTTTAACTGGGTGGCCTCGGCCAGGAGGCCTGAGTTTGACTGAGGCGGGAGTCTAAGGGAAGCAATAGAATGGTCACCCTGCTGTTTCCTGAAAGCCAGCGGAGGTCCAGAGGCAGTTTGTGCGGGGGTGGCTGAAGGTGACTGGGGCGAGGAGGGGGTAGTGGGAAAGAGCAGGCAAGGCAAGCTGCTGGCGGCTGTACTTTCTCTTCTACCCTTCCGGCACACAGCTCCAAGGAAGAACTAGTGCGTCAACGCCAAGAACCGTGCAAGAAAGGTAGCAAGGCTGCACCGAGGCCTAGGAAAGGACCGGGGACGCCGCGTGGGGTCCACCGAATCCCTAGCACTTACCATCACCCAACGGACTCTGCCACCGGTTGTTAAGGCAACGGCGTACTCGCAGCCTCAGCGGCGTTCCCACTGCTCCGTGCGCGCACAGCCCGCTTCCCATTGGTTTGGGATCGAAGAGGTGGGGCTAACCTGGCAAAGCTCGCCCAAGAGCAAGAGGGCGGTGCGTCGGCAGCCAAAGACTAGCCTCATTGGGCAAAATCGTGCTGTGAGCGTCAATTGGTTGCGCCAGAGCCAAGCTAGACCAATCAACATTATGAAGGAAGCTCTGCTGATTGTGGGCTCATATCTATCAGTAGAAAAGGGTGGCGGGTGTTCAGCCAGAGTTCACTGTTTGCCGGTTGCCTGCAAGCTGAGGTCGATCATTTGAGTGTCTAAACCGGGTAAGAGTTGCGGGCTTGCCCTTAGAGGCTGCTGCGAGTGGGTGACAGAACCTGGAGGAAGTCGGAGGGAATGGGTGTGACCCATTTAAAAACCGATTTGGGGGACACAGAACATCTGAGGGGCCAGCAAGATATGACCTAATGGTTTGGAGGGGTGACTGTGCCAGGAGAAGCTGAGACCTCGAAACTGGAGTGGGCATGCTGAGTATTGTGTCAGTGGTTCACAGGGCTGGGGCTTTGTCTTTACATTAGCTCTACAAGAGTCACTTTAGCTCTCAGGGGAATGGGCTGGGGACTTTAAGATCTTCAAAACTCATCAAAATGTGTCCTGTTAGACGTACAGACACTCAAGTCACATGGGAAGGAGCATTCCTGAATGAGACTCCCTGGAAAGCAAAGCCACAGGAGTTTTGGAAGTATGAAATATAAAGAGAATTAATGGGCAAAGTGCACAACGGGTTGGGGCTACCTGGAGTTGTGCCAGGAGTAATGAAGGCCCAGGATCGAACACAGATTCTATGTTCTATGTCCCTCAAAACAAAGAAAATCAGTTTAGGAACATTAAGGGCACAGCATCAGTCTCTCAAACTGAGAAAGGCCTGAGACTTAACAGCTCCTCATAAATGGAATATAGGCCCTTTGCCCTCTTTCTTTTAAGCCATGAACCAGATTCAAAACTTTTGTGTCTTGTTTGGCTCCTTTGTTCACTGCAGCAACAATCCCCCATATCCAGCCTCTGAGTTCTCACAGTTCTGTCCTTGAAATGTCATCTGCTCTCTCTGTTCCTCTTCAGCCCTTCCTCAGGGGTATGAGCTGTAGTTCTCACCATAGTCTGCAAAGCCTGTCATGAAATTCCTCCTTCTCCAAGCATACCCACACTGTTCCCCCTCTGGCTCACTCTCACCTAGGGCACTATTTTTTTGGCTGATACATTCCCGCACTGACCTTACCCAGTCCCATGAACTTTTTTAAATGTTATAGTATTTTGATTAATTCTTTGAGAAAATTTCACAGGTAGATATAATTTTTTTGTTTGTTTTGAGATAGGGTCTCACTATGTAATTCTGCCTGACCTGGCACTCACTATGTAAACCAGGATGCCCTCAAACTTCACAGAGATCCATCTGCCACTGCCTCCTGAGTGCTTAGATTAAAGGTATGCACCAGCAAGCCTAGTATTGGTGTTCAGATATTGTCACCTTTTCTGTAAAGTTACTGTAATCACTCTCTTTACTTTGTACCTGGGCCCCTCATATTGCTCCATATTTTTATAGTAGCACTTGTCACCTCCTAAGCCACTGTAAAGTTAACCTTTTTTCTTTGTTGTCTCCACTAGAAGGGAGGCACATGAGGACAGGAATCATATTTGTTCACCAGTACCTGGAAAAGGAAAGACTACATGTTAGGTGTTCAGTGAACCTTAGTCTATCAGGTAGTCCTTAAGTATCCCTTAGTTTTTCATAATTTACCCCTCTGCCAACATATGCTTATACTCTTACAGTGAACATCTCTGGTTTCATCAGTCCCCTTTGGGGTGGCAGCCCAGCAGGGTAGAAAGAACAAATAAATTTCTTCCTGGGTTATGCGCTAATTTTGTGACCCTAGCCAAGTTCTTTGACCTGTCTGAGTATAATTTTGCTTTGTTCTTTTGTTCTTGCAACTTATCACAGTTACTAGGATATGTTCTTCCCACCCTTGGATGTGATCTATCTTTTAAGACTCTCACATCCTCTCTTTAACTCACTTGTTCTAGGGCCTTAGCACTCAAGTTTTCAGATAATTTCATGTTACTAAGCGTCGGATATTAGTTCTCATGGGCTTAGCCTCCTTAGGATCCGACCACAGCTCTATCATTCTTTGAAGCTTTCTGTTTTCCATACAAGCTGATGGTTTCTTTGAAGATCTGAAGTGTTTTAGTTGGCTTCTGCCTGACAGTGGCTGCTGTTTGGCAACTTGTGAATAAGTGAGTGAGCCCCTATAGCAACTCTGATGTAGGCAAGAAATGTGAGTGTTTTACAGATCCAACTTCTAAAACAACAATAGAAGTCACTTGAATCAGGAAGAAAGCATTGCCAACAGGTACTGAGGAAATAGAAGGATAGGGGGCAATTTGGATTTACCTTAAATCTGAAAGGAACAGTAGAAGCTAGGCTCGGGCTTGGTAAGGGGCTCCTGAGTGGCCCATAGCAAATTCAAAAGTAAGTAGATATGAAAAAGTGAGAGAGATATGGCATCTCAGGTCTGTGAAAAGACAGAGTCCAGTTGGATGGCCCCAGGAAAATAATGGCTTACCTCCTAAACACTTTCACCCTGTGCCATGTCTTTGAATTCTGCACAGAGAGGTCTTACTTTGTTTTTTTAACAAGACCCCTGCCTTTTTTTGGCAGTATTTACTCAGGGTAATGTATCCATTGGATAAGTAGGTGTCAGCTTCATGGGAGTTGTTCTCTTTCCATTAGATCATCAGGCCAGGTCTTATACAGTGTGCTAAGCCTGAGGTGGGTGGTGACAACTCCACTAATTGACTTGTCTGGGAAGTGTATTTTGCCCTTGGAGGCTGTATTTCTTACATAGATCAGCACAATCTACCCTCAGATAAGGAACTCAAGGTAGCCACAGTCTAGCTTCACACTCTGTTCCTTTAGAGAGAGCTCACACTCCTCCTCAGAAAATGAGGGGCACTTTCATCGTTGTGGGCTTTGAAACACATTATCCTTTCCTGTTGTCTTCAGCAATCAGTGGTCACAAACAGTCCCTACCTTCTTGTATTTTTCACAGTGTATGATGTGGTGGTACATCTTAGCTTCTAGTGGATTCAAAGTCCCACTATTCTAAAAGGAACAGACTTGAGGCATCTGGTATGACAGTCATCACAGCTCACTAGTCCCTAGGACTTTGCTCTTTGAGGACCACTTTTCACTAGTTCAGAGCAATTCTGTTTTTCTCTGTAAGTGTGTTATCAAATATATGTACCAGAAAATGCAACCTTTTGACCATTTTTGTACTCTCTTCCTACTGTAGAGCAACTGACACCAACTCTGCTCTGATATTTTCCTTCTGCAAAACTGAAACTCTGCATGAGCAGCCCTTCCTCCGTCTACCCGTGACAACCACTACGAGAAACCATCTACTCTCAGTTTCTGTGAGTCTAAGTGCCCGGTGGTAATGGGATCAGCCAGTGCTTATTCTTTTGTGCCTGGCTCGTTTCATTTAGCATGATAGCCTCAGAGTATATTCAGTTTGCTACATGTCTTAGAATTTTGTTCCCCTTTATATCTGCATAATATCCTGCTGTATGATTTCAATGGACCACGTTCTATCAGCTCGTGCATCACTGGACATTTAGGATACTTTTACCCTTTGGCTCCAGTAAACAATGCTTCTGTGAAGACAGATATAGGAAAGTCAACTCCAGGTCCTTGCGCACAATTTAGGAGTTTTATACTCTCCAATGAAACTGCTGAGTCACATGGGAATTCTGTTGAACTCTGCTAGCAACTGCCAGATTTCTACAGCGAAGAAACTCATGAGTATTCCAGTCTCTCCATGACCTTACTAACACTTATTTTCTGTTTTCTGACTCCTGATAGTAGCTCTCCTAATGGATGTGAGATGGTCTTATTGACATTTTGATTGGCATTTCTCTAGCAATTGGTAACATTTAGTCAATTTCATGTGCTTGCTTGCTGTTTAAGTGTATCTTCTCTGTTCATTCAGAGCCATTCCTGATATGCATTTGAACCTAAGTATAGAATGTCCACTGCATTTCAGACATCTGGCAGGAGAAAGAGGATGCCAGTGGCATTTGACTCACTGTCGGACTAATTCTGTTATCCCAGGAGCTGCATACACAGCAGATAGGCCTATAATTTGAGATAGGATAGGGTTTAGTTTTGAGAAGAGGTCGGTGTGCTAAGACCTGTGTGATCATCATTTGAGCGCTGCAGTTATACTAGGGTGGCCATGTCACTTTTACTTCTCACCTCCTCCTCTGGCAAGTGGGAAAGACTATGTGCTTCTTGCTTTGACTAGTAGTGGGGGTGGGGCTTGGCAACTGCACTCTATGTTTCTAGACTGCACAGAATTCATTCACCCACTCGGTCTTTGTAACCTGACCACAGACAGCATGGAGGACAAGTGAGTTTCTTTCCTTTTGTTTTTGTAATCCTTACACAACCTCCCTTAAGCTAGCCCAGTTTGGGCCCATATTTCTTCCTACATCTTACATGAAACTTTGAGTACTGGGATGATTATATTTTCTGCATTTTACTTAAGAACTGGGTGAAATATGTTAGTTATAGTTTTGTAGCTTGGTGTTCTTGTGAGCTATCTCTGATTCTGTTGCCCGTCTCTGGGACCCTTTCCCTAACTGGGCTACCTTGTCCACTCTCAATAGGAGATGTGCCTGTTCATACCACAACTTGATATACCAAGGCTGGATGATATCTATGGGAGGCCTACTCTTTTCTGAAGAGAAATGGAGGAGGAGTGGATAGGGAAAGAGGACAAGGGGAAGTGGGGGGAGGGTGAGACTTACTTAGCAGAGAGAAGAGAGGGGTAACTGTGGTCAGATGTAAAAATAAATAAGTAAATAAACAGCTTTAAGAAAAGAACTAAGTAGAACACCTTAGGATGAATTGTGCTTTACTGAGAATGAGGTGGGAAGGGATCAAAGCCAGGGCACTGGGCATGTTAAGCAGCCTGTATCAAGTGTACACAGTGTGTCCTCAGGTAAGCTGGATTTCAGAAGTGGACCATTGGGAGGTATGGTAAAAACTGGTTTTAACAGGGTGTTTAATGGGTATTTGGCACTCTGCTCTAAGGGCTTTGTCTTTAATTCTCACTGTAATCTTGCAAGGCTATCTGCTTTATAAATGAAGAAACAGGTTCAGTTCCCTTTAATGACTCTCAAGAGAGCTTCCCAGTCAGAGGTAGAACTGAGATTTGAACCTTGGCACAGGCTCTGGGTTTATTTATTAGTTTACAGCTTTGAAAAGTAAAGGGGTGTGTGCTTTGGCAGTGTAGGTGAGCAGAGTACCCTCCAGGGATGGACTTACTAGTAAGCTTGCATTCATCTCTTAGGTCTATGTCATGCCTGAACATACACATCATGACTTAAAACAGCAGGGCTCCAAACCTGTAGGAAGCATTCCCTCCCTGACGCTACGATGGGATCCCACAAGCAGGCAGGTGGAGACCATCACAGCCCCAGATACACAACACAGACCCCCTGCTAGAGAGGTTAATAATGGCATTGACAGGGTTGCAAGGTAGTCAGGAGAATCCCCTTGCCTCCACTGATGCATCTGCCTTCTCATTTGCTAATGCTCCCTTGAGGATCTGAAAAACTGCAAAGTGAACAGTAGACATTTGTGATTTATAACACACCAGCTTAAGAAAAGAGTCATCCGCTTAGGGAAGCTTCTAGATAGGCGTCACTAGATACATGAGGAAGAGCAGTATAGACTCTGCATGTATAAATACTTGATGCAGCCCTGAGACCAGCAGGCCCATGAGTGCCTGCTCTATGCTAGGCCCTGTCTTGCATGCCTATAATTCAGCAGCAAGCAAGCAAGCCAGATCAGACTGTTTGCAAGACTGGCACAAGGTGCCCTGATCCTTGTTCTCCAGCATCTTCTGTCCTGCTAGATGCAAAGCCATATATGAGTCCAGTCACTGCCACCTAGGTTTGAGGTGAGTGATGTCAGTTGCAAGTGTTCAGGGCAATGAGCAATAAAGACAGGAATGGAGTAGGCATGGAACTGCAGGTTAACTATCCATATTCATTAGATTGTATGGACAGAGACTCAGAAAAAGGCAAGTTCTAAAATATACTGAACTGATGTATTGGATATTTTTCTTATTACAGTGAGAAAATAACTGAAGAAAAGCAACCTATGGAAGGCAGAAGTTTAGTGTTGTGTGTGAGAGAGTCCAGTCTGTCATGGCAAAGCAGTCATGACAGTAGGAATGCGAGGTGGCAGGTCACACTGCATCTGCAGTCAGGAAGCAGAGGGAGATGAATGCTGATGCTTAGCTTGCTTTCTTGTTTTTTATTTAAAATATAAGATTTCTAAGTTTCCTTTTATGTGTATAAGTGTTTTGTCTACATTGTATATATGTATACCATGTGTGTATAGCCTGCCTAGTCCTCACAGAGATAAGAAGAGTGTGTCAGATCCCTAGGCACTGAAGTTAAGGACAGTTGTAAGTCACCAGGTGGGTGCTGGGAACCAAAAACAGTTCCTCTGCAAGAGTAGCAACTGCCCTTAACCACTGATCCACCTCTCCATTGCTTTCTCGTTTTTTATTGAGTCCAGGTTCCCAGCCCATGGAATAGCACTACCCATGTTCAGTGTAAGTCTTTGTATCTTGCTTAAACTTCTCTGGAAATGCTCTCACAGACATGTCTCAAAGTCTCCTAGGAATCTTGCAGTTTAACAAGGTAAATAGTTATAACTGATATTTTCTATTATGAATTCAGAAAATCTCCCTATAGGTGACCTATCAAACATTGAGGGTTGTAATATCTGTTTCAAGGATGTTTGGGCCATTGATATGACCACCAAAAAATCAATACACTTATCAAATTAAGTCCCATAGAGACATATGATGGCACCCATTGTTTGAAAGTGTCAGGCTGTGGAAATTGGATTGAAGCCATCACAAGACCTAGTCAGTACTGGGTGCCTGTCACTTCTTTCCCCAGTGACATTCCTTGCATCTTCTTTCATGGGTAGGCTCTTTTATTTCTGGTATAGTTTTCCATTTACAAATACTACATCAGAAATACCTATACATACAAAATAATATCATAATTTTTAATTTGCGTTTGCAACTGTGTATTGTGGGTAAAGGAAAAGGGGAATGCATGATGAGGCCTTCACCAGGACTGCATTTTTCTGTTTAGTAGCATCATTGCTCTTGATTACTTTGTCTCCCACTGTAAAGTTCTTGGTCCCCATCATTTTCCAACCACTACCCAAAGGCTTTTGCTATGACTATTGTAAAGGAGGTTATTCCTATCCTGCCTCTAATCCAAGTGCATTATGAGTTAAAGACTTGTCATACACTCTGTAGCACAGGGCAGTTTGGCTGGTAATGTGTAATAGCTATGCCTTAGCTATTTATGAGTTAAAGACTTGTCATACACTCTCTAGCACAGGGCAGTTTGGCTGGTAATGTGTAATAGCTATGCCTTAGCTATTTATGAATAGCCATAATGACTAACGGTGCTTTGCTTCGCATACTATTAATGTCTTTCTCTAATTGTGTCTTCAGGAAGAAGAGTTGATTGCAAACGAAACCATACTTTGAGCCATAATGGAACAAGCTGTTCACGGTGAATCAAAGAGAGGCCAGGTCACAGGAACACATTTGACAAACGACATTTCCAAAGTAGGTACTAACATTTAAAAAGTAGGGGAAAGTCAAACTATTGATATTTACCTCCGTGGTTTTAAATTTATTTATTCTTTTCTCATATATTACATCTTAACTACAGTTTCCCCTCCATCCACTCCTCCGAGTCCTTCCTTACCCCCTCCCATCTCCCCAGATGCACTGCTCCTCTATTTCACTTCAAAAACAATAGCCCTCCCAGGACTATCAACCGAGCATGACGACCTAACAAGCTGCAAGAAGACTGGGCACAGACCTATCAGGCTTTATCTGTACATTTTAAAATGTACTTAAACCATTTGTTCAGTCACTGCTGGTTGGTTATGATTTTGTGTATGTATACCTTGATTTAAAATATGCCAGTTACTTATTGCTATGTATCCAACAAAAGTCAGAAAGCAAGAGTTTAAAAGAGCAATAATTAGAGCAGAAACATGACTCAATGGTTAACAGCACCAGCTGTTCTTCAGAGAACCTGTGTGTAGTCCCCACATGGTGACTTACAACCACCTGTAACTCCAGTCCTAGGGGATCCCCCTCTCCTCCCTTCTGAGGATACTGACTCTGGTTCCAGTTGGGAGATTTTACACTGGTCTTCCCTGGACTTGTTCATGTAGCTGCAACCATGCAGGCACCTCTAGCATGCATGTTTACTGGTGGACTAACGCATTGATGGGAGTGAATGTTGGCTGTCAGCTAGACACATTGACTTGTCTTCTTTTTTTTTTAATGTGTAGCCCAGGCTGGCCTTGAACTCCAGATCCTCCTGCCTCTGCTTCCTTCAGCAAATCCTACCGGCCCGCACCACCAGTACTGGCTGGCTTGTCTTCATATGGCCTCTAATATTTTAGCTTAGACTTCTTAGTGAGATGGTAGAAGCCTTCCCAGATGGTGGCAGTAGCCCTTAAGATGTAGTATCATGAGTCTCAGAAGATACTTGAAGGAATTGTTGCCCCATCATTGTCAAGTGTTCTGAAGGTTCTTCACCATGGGTCTTCAAGTTTACTGTCATGTAATTCACTCTTGATAAACATCACATTTCCAAATTGTGTCTATCAAACATTAGTAATTTAGATATTCTCCAAGATAATACCAGGCCTCCAAATCACTCTAGTTTTGGTGTAGAGTTCAAATAAGTTTTCATTTGGGCACCTTTGGTTGAAGCCCTGTACTAGCTCTCTACCCTTTTTGTATAAACCAAGATTTTATTGTTAAGAGCAACCTTAAAAAATCATAACAAACTGCTAGTATCATCAGGTCTGAACCTTCTTTAAATACTTTGGAATACGCTCTGTTTTCCAGGGAGTGACTTTCTAAGAAATAAATGCCTAAATTTAAGCTACTAAGGAAGAATAGTTTTATCTACTCTAAAAAGAAAATCATCTCTGCTGAAGAAAAAGAAAAACTAGAAAGAAAAGAAAACCCAGAAGCCCCAGCCATGCTGTTAAGATTATATTACAATCGAATTTAATTCTTTTGTGGTGCTGGGAATCAAACATGTAGCTTAATAGATGTGCTCTATCACTGCGCTATACACCCTACTCCAAGCTCATTCCTCTCCTTTTTCTTAGCACTATCATCTCTAAGATGTTCATTTTATCCATTTGGTCCATCCTGGAGTCTTACTACCTGAAATTTTATTTTTATCAGTACTCACTCTGCTTTTATCTGGTATGGCCACCAAAAGTTAGTGATTATTTCACCTGGTCTCTTCTAGCCGCTTAGTCTTAGACATATGATTAAGTACATTAATAAGCCTTTACATGTTCAACATCTCTGGGCAGAGTCTAGTTTGATTCCCATCACTATAAAACTCTACTGACCAGCAATTGTCTCAGTTGTTCCAAGCAGTATCAGTACAATATGTCTGTAGGTTCACGGCCAGCTTGGTCTACATAAAGAATTCCAGGACAGCTAGGGATATAGAGAAAGACAGACCCTGATTTCATACATACATACATACATACATACATACATACATACATATTATAAAGCCAGGAAATGTAATTTCCCTGAAGGACACAATAGCAAAATTAAAAGGTTATTTATTTGTCTGATTGATTGATTGGTTTGGTTTGTGTGTGTGTGTGTGTATGTATGCACATGCCTGTATTAGTGTAGTTCCTGCAAGTGATTGTACAGGTGTGCACACCCATATGTTTATACAAAGAGGCTAGAGAAAGACATTGGATGTCATTATTGTACTCTGCTTTATTTCTTTAAGACAGAGTCTCTCACCTTATTATCTTTCCATTGCTGTGATAAAATACCATGACATTGGCACTTCATAGAGAAAAGGGTTTATTTGGGCTTACGATTCCAGAGGGATAAGATTCCATCCTCACTGCATAGATGCTTGGCAGTAAGCAAGCATAGTGACTAGAGTAACAAGCTGAGAGCTCACATCTTGAACTATAAACATGAAACCAAGAGAGAGAGAGAGAGAGAGAGAGCACTGGGAACAACAGGAAACTTTGAAACTCCAAAGCCCCCAGTGACATACTTCCAGCAAAGCCATAGCTCATAAACCTATCCAAATAGCATCACCAACTGGGACCAGAGTACTCACATGCCCAAGATGACAGAGGATGTTCCTATTTAAGCCTCTACTATATTCTATAAACTAGAAGATTGCTGTTTTGCCTAATATGGCTAGTCAGCAAGCTCTCAGGATTCACCTGGCTTTGCTCCTTAAATCTGGGTTATAAGCATGTGCAGCCATGCCTGGCTTTTTACATTGATGTCGGGATTTGGACTCATGTCATACATTTGCACAGCAAGCACTCTTAACCAGTAAGTCATTTCGTCGGCCCCTAAGTTGTTTTATTTAAAAATAATTATTAGACTATGAGCCATATAGAACCCCTGAAGCTCTAAGCACTAGAGAACATCAGCAGGAGCTCTGAGGACTGGCCAGACTTCTAATAAACCAAGAAAAACCAGTGTGGCTCTAAGTGCTCACGCTGTAGCTGAGGTAGAAAGAGATGGAAGGAACGGGCTGCCAGAGAGGTGATTGGTGGACAGTGATGAGGCTGACGGTGTCTACAGAGCTATTTCAGGATGAACACCCAGATTAAGACAGGTAAATCTGCAGAAGGTACCTGGCTTTGACAAGCCCTGAATGTGCCATATAGCTTAATTATGTCAATGCATGTGTCTGTCATTGTAGTGGCTTGTGACAGGTAAACTTGACCTTCACCACTTTAATCCTCATACCTCTTGTCCTCTTGCCATTCTTCTCTTTCTGCAGGCTAAGAAGTGCACAGTGATTGGAGGCTCTGGGTTCCTGGGGCAGCACATGGTGGAGCAGTTGCTGGAGCGAGGCTATGCTGTCAATGTATTTGATATCCGCCAAGGCTTTGATAACCCCCGGGTGCAGTTCTTTATAGGCGACCTGTGCAGCCAACAGGTAAGGAACCCACTCAGTCTCACTGGTCTCTTGCGGGACCTCAATGGAAAATCAAGTACTCAGAGACCAGGGTAATTGTAGCTTAAAAAAATTCTATTTTGAAAACTGTAAAAGTAGCCGGGTGTGGTGGCACAGCACTCGGGAGGCAGAGGCAGGTGGATTTCTGAGTTCAAGGCCAGCCTGGTCTACAAAGTGAGTTCCAGGAAAGCCAGGGCTACATAGAGAAACCCTGTCTCAAAAAAAAAAAAAGAAAAGAAAAGAAAAGAAAAGAAAAATGTAAAAGTTATAGGAAATAATTTCACATACCATGTTGTCATTAATCAGAATGAGCAACAGTTGTCTGTGTCACAGGGAATTTGTTGTGTCATAGGAACATGAGAGTAGCCATGGGCCATACATAGTCCAGTGAGCAGACAAGGCTGTGTGCCAAGCAAACTTTACCAAAACATTTCATCAAACATACTATAGGTTGCAACATGCCAACTGCTGCCCTAGAGTATGCAGATGGTAGGCCATATGGTATTTATTCCTTTTAATTGAGATACAGTTAACATGCTATAACATTCCTATTTAAAAATATGTTTTATTATTTTAGTTATGTATATATGTCTGTGTTGATATGTGAGTGCAGGTGTCTGCAGAAGCCAGAGATGTTAGATATCCCCAGCTTCCCCAATCAGAGCCAGAGTTAGAGGTAGTTGTAAACCATCAGATATGGGTACTAGGATTTAACTCCGATCCTCTGGAAGAGCAGTGCATGTTCCAGCAGTGCTCAGCCACCTCTCCAGCCCTGAACTTCACATTTTTGAAATGTGCTCTGAAATAATTTTCAGCAGCTCTTCACTTCCAAAGGAGATCCTGCGCCTCTTCAGTCCCCACTCTCCCCGCAACCCTCAGCACCACTTCTCCCACTTTCAGTTGTTCTGAAAATGTCCTTTAACACAATGCTTTCAAGTTCCATCCGGGTTGTATGGAGTATTTATATTTTGAATCATTGTAGATATTGCCAAGTCGCTCAGCAAAGCTCTTGGGTGTGTTTATGGTGACCATCCACAGCCACCCCTTTCCCTTCCCAAGTGACTTACTTTTTTCCACAATGGTTTCAGCTCCTTGCTGAAGATGGCCCCATCAACATTTCTGGTAAAATTGTACTCCAGTGGGACCAACTCTGGGCATTTTACTGTCACCCTCTGTACTGTATCCTCATCAGCTTTGGCTCCATAGCCCTGTTTTCCTGTATAACTTTCATCCTCCAAACCCAGTCTCTTCTTGTCACTTGTCAGCTAGGGTTCTTCAGAAAAACAATCCACAGTGGGAAGGAGAGGGGCAATGCACAGGGCAGGAAGGAGAGAATGACTGAGATCAAATTCAAAGAATGAGTTTTTGTGATTGGCGGGTGGGAAGTATTAAGTTAGCAGGACAGACAGAAAACTTGGTTAGAACTGATAGGATTAGGACCCCTGGCTCTTATAGAAACCTGTTTTGTTCTTCAGGTTCTCTTCAGCAAGAGTTTCAAGGAGAGTATTCTTTTGTCTGAACCAGCCAATTGTTAATATCCCCCCACCCCCAGCCAGTTCTAGATGCAGTCACTAGGAGGGAGATAGGATATGGACCAGGTGATTCACCAGAAGCTCCTTCATGTTAGAGCCCCAACACTGATAAAACCATCTGTCTTTTTCCTTCTGCTTCTCTGGGTAATGAGTACATTCTCAGTGTTCCTTGCTGTTATCATAGCCCTCACTCTCCCCTGGTGCCATCTAGCCTCAGTCACAAGCCTACACATGCCTCCATCTAATTCCAAAGGAACTTTCCCAACACAGCATGTTCTCTAGTCACAATCAGCCTCTCAACGTACAAGCAAGAAGCATTAACCAGGTCAGGAGTTTGCCAGACAAATGTGCTACAAGGTCGAGGACTAAGGCAAAACTCTATGCGTAGATCCTGAATTCTAAAGTAAGCAAAGAAAGGTGGATTGATGCTGTTAAAGACCATGGCAAGGGAACACTTCAAAATGATCCTTTTGCCTCCAGCCTCCCAGTGCTGGAACTATAGGCACCTACCGCTATCCGCTGAAGAAGCCCTCTCATTGCACTCTCTTTAGCTCCTGGTTCTACTTTTCAAACAGCCAGATGGAAAAAGATGCTTATCAACTGAAAGGGGGTAGGGGAGCAAAGTAATTCCAGATCTATGGTATTTTTTGAGATTTTATTTATTTTGATTTTGTGTGTTCTGCCTGCATATGTGTCTCTGTGACACATATACACTGCACCCACAGAGGCCAGAAGAAGGTGTCTGATCTTCTAGAACTTGAATTACAGGCAGATGTGAGTAAGTATGTGGCTGCTCAGGATCAATTCCAGGTCCTCCAAGAGCAGCCAGGGCTCTTAAACACTGGGCATCTCTCCAACTCCATCGCCCACTTTTTAAAGAGTTGTTCCCCCCCGCCCCCCAACTTCTGGTGGCTTTTGTAGCTTTTGTAATTCGGATTGTTGTTCTTTGTAAGCCATCTGGCTTTTCCACTCATGGCTTTAGGATTTTTTTTTTTTTTTAATATCCAGGCCTCAATTTTGGACTTTTGTTATCTTAGCCTATGTCCTGTGTTCCTTCTTTTTCTTTATACTATTACATAGATTCTCACCTTTATATAACTTCTCATGGCCGTGCCATCTTTACCCTCACGTTATTTTCTGTGTGCATGAAGGTGTGGCCAGATAGACATTCTTGTGTAGGCCAGAAGTTGACATCAGGTGTCTTTAGTCACTTTCCATCTCATTTTGAGGCAGGATCACTAAACCTAGAGTTCAGCTAGGCTAGCCAGGAATCTCCAGGGATCCACATGTCTGCTCCACCAGCCCTGGGATTACAGGCATACCTTTGTGCATAGCTTGGGTTTTTGGTTTTTTTTTTTTTTTTTTTTTTTTTTGGTTGGGGTTTTTTGTTTTTTCGAGACAGGGTTTCACTATATATCCCTGGCTGCCCTAGAACTCACTATGTAGACCAGGCTGGCCTCGAACTCAGAAATCCGTCTACCTCTGCCTCCCAAGTGCTGGGATTAAAGGCGTGCACCACCACTGCCCAGCACAAAGCTTGTTTTCTGTTTGTTTGGTTTTTGGTTTGTTTTTAACATGAGTCCTGGAAATTCCCAACTGCCACCTTCTCAGCATGTCTGTTTCCTGCCCTCCCCCGCCCCCCCAATTATTTTCAAGACAATCTTAAACATATCAGTCTATAAACATTTCAGGATTTGTCTCTAAAACATAAAAATTATTTTAATAAAAATATTACACAATATTATCTCAGAGGCACAGTAAATAGTTCCTTAATGTATAATTGTTTCCCCAAATAGAGAGTTAAACACAAATAAAGATTTGACTTGATTTGATTTGAGGAAATAGTATATAGAGCTCCCATGCCCACCCTCCGTGCACAAGCTTCCAATCTCATGTGTATTTGATAAATATGTCAGTCTCTTAGTTCCCACGATGTCTTAGTATATGTGTAGACTTAGTGCTGTTTAGCTTGTTCATTATCAGCTAGCATGTCCCAGGGCTCCAGGTAATCAGCATATGTCCCTGTGCCATCTACTACTTCCTGTAAAATAATAGGTCCATTGTCCAGTAAGGCACTAAGGGCCACCTGTGGCTACCAAACACTTCAATTAAGACAAGTCAGCAGTGAGAGGCACTTTAAAATACATATTGAAATTCAGAGACTGAGTACAAAATCATTAAGTAGCTCAATAATTTCATATTGATTATGTCCAGGGACTACAAAATCTAGAGTCTGATAGGTTTATTACACACACACACACACACACATTTTTTTTTTTTGAGAAAGGCTTTTGCTTTTTAGTGTAGGCTAGCTTGGAATTCATTATGTCAAGGATTCTAGCCCCAGACTCACAGTAATCCTTTTGCTTCCAACTCCCAAATAAGTATGAAGCAAAGACTTGATGTGGTTCTGGTCATCCTCCCCCCCCCCCAAAATCCTGATGCATTGTGACTACAAACCCCTATATGTGTATATGTGTGTGAACATTGAATGTGCACATGCACGCACACACGAGAGAGAGAGAGAGAGAGAGAGAGAGAGAGAGAGAGAGAGAGAGAGAGAGAGAGAGTATTTGTCCTCATCCACATTTCCGTTCACTGGTGCTTCTCGAGGGCAGATAAGAAACGACTAACCATCATCTTTCAAAGATGAGTCATATGTGCTTCTCCCCACCCAGTGCAGTGTCAGAGGAACCCATCACTGTGCCCAGAAGGAAGGAATGCTACACAGAGCAGCCAAAAAGAATCTGGCCAGACAGGCCTTGCTGGGCTTTCTTATTAACTGTGCTTATATCTAGGCTTCAGCCGTGCTTGTGTCATGAGATTGGAAGCTTGTGCACGGAGGGTGGGCATGGGAGCTCTATACTACGTCCTCAATGCCTTTCCCTGTGCATCTCTTCACCTGGAACCTTTGTAATTCCTTTAGAGTGAGTCAGTAAATGTGTTTACCTGAATTCTGTTAGCCTCTTACACAAGTTAAACATAGCCATAAAGGGAATCTGGGAGTATAGTAACTATGGGTGCATAGATTCTTTTTTATCTAACACATTACTAAGGGAATCTATGCATCCATAGTTCATAAAAAGAAAATTCGGGTGGACAGAGGTCTACTTGGCAGAGGAATGTCAACTCAGTAAATATTTAGGGAACAACCAAATGAGAATGTCACCATTTGCTGAGAAATGCTCCAGGACAGAAACATCGGTGGATGTTGTAAGTATCACCCCACAGATTTGGTAAGAATCTGGCAGGCAGCTATCACCTTCATTGAATGACCCAACTTGGCATTGCCAGCAGTGAGTGCCCTGATAAGGATACACTAGCACTGATGTGGAATGCTTGCCAAAACCATTAAGCCTGAATATAATCATGAAGGAACAGACAAGTGCAAATTGAGAAATCCATAAAATAACCTCTCTGATCCTGTGAAATATTAGTGTGGCAGAAGGCAAAACTCAGGGGACTGCTCCAGATTAAATGGAAAGAACAGAAGAATCACATAGGCATGGTCCATATGTGGATCATAAACCCCCAAATAAATATTGTCAGAATGACTCGGGAAGTTTAGATATGGAGTAACTGTTACTTAAGAGTTCCAAGGGGGCAGCCGGGCGTGGTGGCGCACGCCTTTAATCCCAGCACTCGGGAGGCAGAGGCAGGCGGATTTCTGAGTTCGAGGCCAGCCTGGTCTACAAAGTGAGTTCCAGGACAGCCAGGGCTACACAGAGAAACCCTGTCTCAAAAAACCAAAAAAAAAAAAAAAAAAAAAAGGAGTTCCAAGGGGCTGAGGAAATAGTTCACTGAGTTCAAATCCCCAGAACCCACAAATAATAAAAAGCTATATATAGTCATGCAGGCCTGCAAACCAAGCATTAGGGGGGTAGAGATGGGTGACTTTCAGGAGCTTATTGACCAGCTAACATACCTCAAACAAGAAGGTGTCCTTTAGCCGGGCGTGGTGGCGCACGCCTTTAATCCCAGCACTCGGGAGGCAGAGGCAGGCGGATTTCTGAGTTCGAGGCCAGCCTGGTCTACAAAGTGAGTTCCAGGACAGCCAGGGCTATACAGAGAAACCCTGTCTCAAAAAACCAAAAAAAAAAAAAAAAAAAAAAAAAAAAGAAGGTGTCCTTTAAAATATAGGTGGTAGAGTTGGAGGGCAAAAGTGTTCTACATAACAAGTCCCAGATCATCTGAGGACACACAGTGAGACCCTGTCTCAAAAAAAAAAAAAAAAAAAAAAGAAAGAAAGAAAGAAAGAAAAAGGAAAAGAAAAGAAAAGAAAGAAAGAAATGAAATTATTTTTCCGCAAGAGTAAATCAGTTTATTCCTCTCTATTTTCTCCTTTCACTAATAACTCTCTTTCTTACTGATGACCAAACTGTCTCTTCTTTGGCCAGTAGGAGTCCCTGCGTGTTTGTTCTTGAGTCTTTTTAGTCTCTTGTAGGCCTAGAGAGTCTTACTGATCCCTGGTCCATTTAGTATATTTACTGCCCCAGATCTGCAGCCACCTGTTTGTCTTAGGAGGTTCCTTCTAGAAGTAAGTGAAACCTGCTTGCTTTATAAATCTCCTTCCTGTCACTGTATTGTCTGGCTTCTGGTACTCCCATTTTATTCAGGGCAAGGTAATAAGAAGGGGACAATTAAAAGAAAACTTGTTTTTATACCACATGCTTTTGTATAGTTTGAGTCTTTTACAAAAAGTAAAGTTTTTGTGCTGCTTATATAATTATAAAAAGCCAAAAGACCTTCAGCCTCAGATGACAGAATGTGAGAAGGCTGTTGACCTGCCCTAAACCGGAGTGATTCTTTTGTCTTTGTGTGCTTTTCCAGGACCTGTACCCAGCTCTCAAAGGTGTAAGCACAGTTTTCCACTGTGCGTCACCTCCGCCATACAGTAACAACAAGGAGCTCTTTTATAGAGTGAATTTCATTGGCACCAAGACTATCATTGAAACCTGCAAAGAGGCTGGAGTTCAGGTAAGGGGAATGCTGTGGTGAGGAGTAGCAGGAGAGTGTGCTTGCTTTCTCAGAGGGAGGGGAGGGGGAGGAATCTTGTTACTGTCTTGCTGGGCCTATCCAGGGTTGCTTTTCATGTGTTGAAAAGATACTAAAACTTAAGCCCTGGGGACCAGTTGATATCACAGAGGACCACTTGCAGTTATACTCTTCCAATCCAGATAGGCCATCATCAGAATGCTCAGGTAGACTAAGGCCTATTTGTCTTTGCTTAGCAAACTATGAAATTTGAACATTACTTCTTTTCTCTGTTGAAACAGCATGCACTTAATGTTGTCAAGGTTTGACCCTGTAACCTTTTCAGATGTTCATTCAGTGATACTAACTATATTCACTTCATTGTCCAACCATTACCACTGTCCATCCCTAGTCATGCATAAGCAGCAGGGCTCCATTCTTCTGCCCATCCCTAACTCGTGGCAACCACCATATTCTAGCCATCTCTCTGATTACTTTAGGGAGCTCATATGAGTCATTCAAACCATGTTTTTATCTTTTTACTTGTCACAATACAGTGTCTGTAAGATCTGTCCACCTTGACACATGTCACAATTTCCTTTTCATTATTCATTTTTCAAGGCTAATACTCCCCTTAGCCTTGGACCATAATTTATTCATTCATCCATCAATAGACATTTGTGGTGCTTTCACCTTTGATCTGCTATGAATGGGGGCTACAAATGCCTCAGTCCTTGCTTTTGACTCTTTTGGTTCAGTGCTCAGAGGTGGGATTCCTGAACCATAAGATAATTTTGTACAGAACTTTTTAAAAAGAGTCATCACATTAACAACCTTGCTTATATTTTAAAAGAAACAAAAAGACAGCACTGTTGCTTATGTCTGATAGAAACCTATCATGTCTTTGGCCAAAGGACATACAGATTTTAGCCTTGTATCAGCTTATAACACTGTTAGAAATCTGCTTCCTAGAGTGGCCCTAATGAAGCCTCAGCCTCTAGGTCCAGCATCTCACTTGCTTACAGTGCATGCTACATGCCAGATGCTCTGATCTGAGAAAAAGAGTACTTCTCCTAATCATTTTCCTGGTGACTTTTGGCCAATTCCCAGTAACCAACCAGCCCAGCAGGAATAGATGACAGGGGAGCTCTTCTGGATTCCCATTGGTTAAAGTTTCCATTTGCCAATCATATTAATGCATAAGCAGGAAGTAGAGAGAGATGGATGCCAGTATTCAGTTAGCTTCCTCCTTTCTTCCTATTCAGGACCCCACAGCCTCTGATCCCCTGCATGGTGGCTTTTCCTCCATAATTGAAACCTCTGTAGAAGTGCCACCCAGACATACCCAGAGATGCATCTCCTAGGTGATTTCAAACCAACTGTCATACTCAGCTGTGCTTTACACTCGACAAGACACTTCACCCTGCTGTAGTTGTCACCTACTTTTTCTCTTCTTAAGTAGCCAGGAGCTATGCATTCCATGCACCTCTGGTATAAGGCATTGGCTTGCATGTTGGAGAACTTTATAACAGTGGTGTCGCACTGAACATGTCTTTCTGTAACTTTTTTCCACCAATACTAGACTTTTGAGCTTTATATATCTTGCTATATGTAGCTCTTGGTCATCCTCTGAGGGGGTAGACAGCTTGAAAGTGATATAAGTAACCTTTTTTTTTTTTTTCTCTAACACCCAAAACCAAGTCTTGAATGCATTTTATCTCAAAGTTTGACCATGTTACTTCCCATACTTAAGGCTAATTAACCAGGTATCTATGATTATATGCAAGATTGCTTTTTACAGTTAGCCAGTTAAGCATGTTGATGGCTTAATCCAACATTTGTGCAAACATATGCCTCCTGCAGCATACTTTGGGCATCCTGTCCTGCCAGAGTCTGTTCCTAGGTTTTCTGTTTATTGTACTGACCTCTGTTCTCATGGCTGTAGCATACATATCAGTATTTGATAGGGCACACTCCTTGAGCAACTTCTTCAAAGATCCCTTAGCTGCTCTGAGACTTTTGTTCAAATTTTCCCATCATATATATATATATATATATATATATATATATATATATATATATATATATATATATTCAGCTTGTCAAGTTCCTTGATGAAGCTGTGAGATTATTACTGCAATTGCATTTATGTTCTGGAAAATTTTTAAAAGAGCTGATTTCTTTCTATCATTTAGTCTTACTTTCTTTTCCTTTTGTTCTTTTTTTTCTTCTCTTTTTCCTTTTTTGGTTTTTTGGAACAGGATTCCCTGTGTAGTCCTGTCTGTCTGGGAATTCACTATATAGGCCAAGATGGCCTCAAATTCAGAAATCTTCCTACCTCTGCCTCCCAAGGGCTGGGATTAAAGGCCTGAGCCACCACCACCTAGCAAGTCTTCCTTTCTATAAATATCTCCCAGTTGGTAATGCCACTCAGTGATATTGTACCATATTTCACAAACGTCTTATATATCTTTTGTTGAATTTATTCATGTGTACCCCATCATGTGTCAATTACCAACTTATACTACATTTCAATTTCTGCTGATACTTAGGACTATGGCTAATTTTCATAATACATATATACATACATATGGTAGTTTTAGTTTTGGGGTTGTTTTTGTTTGGGGTGTGTGTGTGTGTGTGTGTGTGTGTGTACACACTTACATGCAGGAGCTTTCAGAGGCCAAAGGCTCAAATCCTATTAGAACTGGAGTTACAAGAGGTTGTGAGCCATATAATATGGGTATAGGGAAGCCAACTCAGTTTCTCTTCAAGAGCATGACCCCTTTAAGGTCACATATCAGATATCTTACGTGTCAGATACTTATATTACGATTTATAGCAGTAGCAAAATTGCAGTTATGAAGAAGCAATGAAATAACTTTATGGTTGGGGGTCACTACAACATTAGGAACTGTATTAAAAGGTTACAAAATTAGGAAAGTTGAGAACCAATGCACTGGTGAGATTAATTTGGTTTCTTGTTTTTTAAACATTATAAATTAGATTTGTCTTCTCCTTCCACTATGGCTAGGACTTGTAGAATGATGTATAATAAAAGAAGCAAAGAATATATATAGCTAGCTGCTTTCCTGTCTTCCTTCTGTCTTTTTTTTTTTTCATAGTGCTGCTGTGGACTGAACCTAGGGCCTTACACTTGCTAGATGTTTGGCTCTATTAGCAAAGCATGGAAAGCATGACTAGAGTTATGTGTGTGTGCATAGGTATGTGTTCACATGGCAAGATTGGTATCAGAGCATCCAGGAGAATTTTGCAAGCAGATATTTCCCTACAGGTTGGTCGTCCATCCTTCCCTCCATGGAGACGCTCTCCTATAGTGATCTACCACGAATAGTGTTAGTTTTGATGCCTCCCTCAGATGTGATAGGATGGAAAAAAATAAGATCTACTCTTTTAGATTGGAATACCATAATGTGTCCAGAGTTCCTATGGATACAAAGGTAGTGATCTCGGGTTATCTTAGAAGACGTAGAAATAAAAGATAGTTCAGCAAGTGACTTGGAAATGCCTTAGATAGGACTTGCTCGTTCACTTTGAATAGCAATAATTCCTGACTTATATTTTCCTTTGAACTTTTTTCTTCCAGAAACTCATTTTAACCAGCAGTGCCAGTGTTGTCTTTGAGGGTGTTGACATAAAAAATGGATCCGAAGACCTCCCTTATGCCATGAAGCCCATTGACTATTACACAGAGACCAAGATCTTGCAGGAGAGAGTATGTTCTTTAAAGGCAGTTAAATGTGCAGAGACCTCAAATGGCTCCATTCATAAGAAAAATTATCTATGAACATGGGAATGTTCTATTTTGAGACCCAACACGAGATGTAAATTCATGTGTGAAGTTAGATTTCAAGAGGACAGAATACCGTAATGTGGCCAGATACTGTTCTCAGTATTTTCTGCGAACTACTTCTTTTACACTCCGAAATGATCTCATACAGTAGCTACTCTTTCTTATCATCTCCAAATGACAGGAAAATATCCTGGTTCGCAGAGGGATCCAGAGTCTTCATCAGGGGCCTCATCATTGCCATGTGATTGGGTTGAGCACTGAGATTGCAAGGACACTGGAGATTCTGGACTGTAGACTGGGCAGCTGTGGGCTTCCATCTCTTAGGCCTTTGCAGCACACCACACACTGGTTCACTCCCCAAGCTGGTACTGCTAAACTGAAGCTCTACACTCAACTGGCATGGGTCTTCCTGTTCTGCCTGTCCTCACATTGAGCTCAGAACTGGACACAGTCACATAGAAATCACAGCAGAGCCTGTTCTCAGCTGATTAAGAGCAACTTCCTAAACCAGATGTGGCCTTTGACATGCTAAAGTCCTATGTCCGTGCTGTGTCCTCCTGCACTGTGGAACTAGGTTTAAGGAAGACCAAAGCCTACAATGAGCCTCCTGATAATTAGTTACCTCAGAGGCCCTGTGCAGCTGAGTAAGCTTATGACCTCTAGATGGAAGCCTGGCCTCAAGTCATGAATGTGTCACTGGCACGGACTTTTGGGTATTCAGCCGCAAGTCCGAAAAACGGGAGTTGACTCCAACAGTAACTTAATCTTGTTTTCCAGATCAACACTTTAAACCCTCTTAATAATAGGTTATTTGGGGGATTAGTCCAGAAACTCTTCAAATTCCATTCTCTTTAGCACTAAAGATAGCCATGACAAAGGCCATTTGAAGGCTGGCTCATTCCCTTCAGCACCTGCATACATATTTTGCCACCTTGTTTTTACTAACAATAATAACAAATCATTTCGGAAATTACTTGTGAGGCAAAACCTGTTTCTTCGTACAGTCATGCACCATAAGGATGAAGACGTTCAGAGAAATGCATCAATGGGTGACTTATCATTGTGGGAACATAGAGTATACCTGAAAAACTCAGACAGCTATGGTACCTCTAGCATATGAGACCACCAATATGCGTCTTTGTGTGTGTATGTGTATGTCTACATGATAATGGAGGTATATGGACATGTGTATCATCTTCTGGAATATTGTCCACCTCCTTTGAGACAAGGTCATTCATTGACCTGGAACTCACCAGTTAGACTAAAGTGGTTGTTTAGTAAGCCTCGGTTATCTTCATGTATCTGTCTTCATAGCCATGGGATTATAAGCATGCACACTGACCTAGAACTCACCAATTAGACTAAAAGGTTATCCATCAAGCCTCATATATCCTCCTGTGTCTGTCTCCATAGCCATGGGATTATAACCATGCACCTCCACATATTTTGACATGAGTGGTAGGGGGTCAAAGTCATATCCTTGTGCTTGCAAAGTAAAAGTTTTGCTGACTGAGCCAGCTCCCCAACTCTATGTATCTGCTGTTGACTGAACCCTTTAATACATGGTGCATGAGTATGCTTGAAGCTTCACACATGACACTGAATTTAGGAGCTCTTCTGGTGGTAGCAGCCTTGCTGGAGGCTCAAGACTACTTCACTAACTAGAACTCTCATACCCTTTCCAGCAATTGAAGAAGCCAGGATACACCTTCTGGCTGCATGTGTAAATAGCTATTACACCCAACCTGAACTTTCTGATTTCAATCCTAACAGATGTTAGCCAGATTCTCCTGCCTTGTTGGTTTTTCAGGGACAAGTGGGATAGAGTTATAGTGTGCTGTCCCAAGGCAGACAACTGTCCAGTTGTCCTGCACACACACCAAATATGTCATCAGTCTACCTCCTAATGGGAAGTATTCCACACATAGTAAGGTTCTATCTTAGCTCAGGAAAAGTCTTATAGTGGCTCCTTTCTCTCCTGCTCTCTTTCAGGCAGTACTGGATGCCAACGACCCTAAGAAGAATTTTTTAACCGCAGCCATTCGTCCTCATGGCATTTTCGGCCCAAGGGACCCCCAGTTGGTCCCAATCCTAGTTGATGCAGCTAGAAAGGGCAAAATGAAGTTCATGATTGGGTAAGGCAGCTCCCATGGCTCTCTCTACCCTTCTGACTGTGATCACACATATAGAAAATAATTTGAGACTGTCTGAGTCTATTCGGACAAACAGGAGTAACTCACAGCTCACAGTTCTGGAGACTGAGAAGTCCAAGATCAGCTGTCAGCAAAATTGGTATGTGCTAAGAGAACTTAGCAATGTCTGCTAAGGGCTATCCAGTCCTCCTACCTGCTGTGTATCTTTATGAGGCCCCTCCCTATTCCTGAGGGCAGCACTCTCATGTGCTAATTACCCTGTAAAGTTTCCACCTCAGAACCTAAGTACATTGAGGATTAGATTCTAACAAGAATATTGAGGAAACAGAAACATTTAGACCATACATGTGAGCTTCTCTGTTGACCTCCACGTTGATTCCTTGGAAGTACTTTTTTCCCAGTTCTTAAAACAACAAAAATTGATTCTCAGTTCTGGAAACCAGAAGTCTAATGCAGCTGTTGGCAGGACTAGCTCCTGGCTGCTGTGAGGAGCCCACAGGCTGCCGAGCTTGTCGTTGCTGCTCCTTGCATACCACTGTGTCACTCCTACCTCATACCTCTGATAAAGACATCAGCATTGAGCTAAGACTTCTGCTCTAGTCTACCATAACTATTTCAACATACAGTCACACTACAATTTCCAGAGTGGTGTAAGCTTTGGAAAGATACCATTCACTGATTCCCTGACTTAAAACTGTGAGGGATTACGGAGGCGATGCTAGAAAACTGGAAGTCCATTGGCGGGGTGTATCCTGGGCAAGTGTTTGAGATATATACCTCAAACCTGAGCCTAAGAAGATGGTGCAGGGCACCATGCTCTCGTATTCAATATTTCACTGCTCCCGAGAGCCCTAGTAGTTCTCCATGATCACGTTTCCTTACCTGCTACAATCACTTAACTGCACCAGAGGCAGGCACTGTTGAGGTAGAAGTGGATTAGTTTATTGAACGTCTCAGTGCTGGAACTTTGTGGGGCCAGCATGCAGATACTCCGCACAATTTAAATACTTCCTGTGTCCCCACAGAAACGGGGAAAACCTGGTGGACTTCACCTTCGTGGAGAATGTGGTCCATGGACACATCTTAGCTGCTGAGCACCTCTCCCAAGATTCAGCTCTAGGTGGAAAGGTAAGCTACTTGCTTCTCTCAGCACTTTGGGATCCGCTGGGAAGTTCTCTACCATAGCAACATCACATTACTTTGGAGTTGACAGCCAGGACAGACCCAAACCTCAAGGCTTTTTTCTCTAGAGCTCTCATGTTCACTCCAGGCCTGCCCACATGGACATTGGGCAGATGCCTGCTCCTCATTTTTCTCCTTCTTACAGTCCAGATCTTCATCCTCCCTCCCCACCCACACATGGCTCATATTGCTCAGGCCTGATATTCCTCTAGCAAGTAATACATATGAACTCCCTGGCGTTTGGTATTCAGAAGTCAGCAGAGTTGAGAGAATGTACTCTGCTCCTTCATGTTGCCTCCTACATCGCAATGCTAGCTCTGTAACCCCTCCTGAGTACTCAGTACTCTTTTCTCCCCTTGAACATTTTCCATTTTCCCACTTTGGGAGTGGTTGGAAATGGGGTGGTTATATATAGCTTTTGGTTTAAAAGATCTAATATAGATCTTACATGCAAAGATTAAAACCAAATGTAATCTTCTAAGTGCAAGCTAAACTTCACTTAAAGTCCTGGCCTTTTGTAGAGTTTGTATCACCTCCCCTCTTTGCCCTTAAACACTGCCCATTCTGAGAGTCTAAGACAGGCACATTGCCACAGCTAGGCATGTGACGCCTGATAACACAACCTCACCATTTAGTGCCCCTGCAAAAGAGATGGGGCAGGCTGGACAATGTGCCTTTGCTTTCCACAGAAGTTGGAAGTGGAGCCAGCAAGTTGAGCTTAGGGACCCATGTGTGGCCTGTTCACTCTAGCAGCTGTGCAGGACTCATGTTCTTTTACATGTTCTTTTACCAGGCATTTCATATCACCAACGATGAACCAATCCCTTTCTGGACGTTCCTGTCCCGCATTCTGACAGGCCTCAATTATGAGGCCCCTAAGTACCACATCCCTTACTGGATGGCCTATTACCTTGCTTTCCTGCTATCTCTACTGGTGATGGTAGTCAGCCCTCTCATCCAAATCCAGCCAACCTTTACACCAATTCGAGTGGCATTGGCTGGAACATTCCACTATTACAGTTGTGAAAAAGCCAAAAAGCTCTTTGGGTACCGGCCACTGGTCACCATGGATGACGCTGTGGAAAGGACTGTGCAGAGTTTCCACCACCTGCGGAAGGACAAGTGAAGTTCCCCAGTGCCCTCCCCAGTAACTTTCTCCTCTCTGTTGTTCTAAAGAACACATATCCTAAAGTGAGTTTCTCTTGACCTGTGTGTCCCTTGCTGGTTAGATGGTAGCATACCTGACACCCTCCATGACATTGGAGGTGACATCAGGAGACATTTCTCCCAGGATAGCATTGAACTTCTCAGACAGAGTCATAATCCACTGCTTGGGTCTTTTTCTTTCCCCCAACCCCCTACTTCTGTCTCCTGGGTTCATTATCAGAAAGACAACACTAAAGTGAAGTCTTTATCTGGGGTCTTAAAAATTGAAGCAAAACCAGAAATTGTAAACATACAGTAAGCCTTCAGACATACATTTTATATGATCATAGTACAATAGCTCGAAGCATTGATGAATGTAATCCCCAATCCCCAGTCCTTAAGGGTAAATTCACTGCTGGTTCCTTGCCCCCTCACATACTGTCTAGGTCTCTTTCAAAGATGGTTGCAGTGTCTGCCTCCATTGTTTTTCCATAAAGCATTTCAATTTATCCACAGACTCTGGTGTGGTCTTTATTGCTCAGTGGTGGTGCAATGCAATGGTACAGTGTGTGCTGTGTTAGCTGGTCAGCTCCTAATAAACAGGAGATGATGGCTGCTTGGCAATAAGTCAGAAAGAGTGGCCTCCTTCATCGACATGATGTTTGAGTAGAAACTCCTCCATGAGATGGTGCAGAATGGGTTACAGACAGCTTTGCAGCTCACTTCACAGAACATTATTAGGCCACTTTCCAAAGAGTACAGGCCACTAACAATCCAGCCATTTCTGTTCTCTGAACTAATTGAAATGTATTCTTGAAAAATTCTAAGTTCTTCTTCATCACTGTTCAACAGTAAGATGATTAGAGGACAATAACAATAAAGAAATAAAAAGCCATACAGTTTGTGTTGCTGGCTGTTCTTCCAGAGGCCCCATGTTCAGTTCCCAGCACCCACATGGTAACTCAAGACTGTCTGTAACTCCTGTTCCAAGGGATCCGGCACCCTCATACAAACACACTTGCAGGCAAAAATACCAATGTACATAAAATACAAAAAATTTTTGAAAAATGGAAAAGGACAGAATACCATGGGAAGGAGATGGCCCTGTGAATGAATCGGGTGTAGGAATTAGGTGTGGAAGCAATGTCCCCTCAGACCTAAAAGATGTGAGTTAATTAGGAAGAGACAGACCTACATTCTTAGCTGCTCACTCTTTCCCAGCATTCCTAACTCAGCCCCACTCACCCACTATGCCCTTTTGGAGGAAATGCAAGCACCAGGAAATTTCAGCCTTGGGCGTACCCTAAACTGTGACTGGGGAATAGACCTGGCACTGTGTCTGCCAGTCCTGCAGATAGTTCCAACCACTAAAGTAGCCTCACCTCAGCCACTACAAGACACAACTTGCTGTCATCACAGGCCCAAGTCCTAGGGGTTACCCAACCTGTTGAATTTCTGATGACTGATGACCTACAGTAGCTGCCTAGAACATGGAGCTTGGCCTCTGCATCTGCCATGCAGTACTTTCTCCCTAGAGAATCAGCCAGAGGAAGGCAGCTAACTTTCTGTATGTCTAGTGGGGTGATCTCCCATTTCGGTCCCTTTTCCCATCTCTATGGCTGCTGACCTAGTTCTTCCTGGCTCATCTGCACCTGAGTCAGGTGTGCTGTGATAGCAAGCTGATCTGTCCCTCTTCCAGTCCTGGGGATGTCAAGACCTAAAACAATTCTAGATTCTACCTCACTACTCACAATGCTTTAGCAGATCTCAATGTTCTCCTAGCCTACCTTTCCACTTCCACCACTAGGCTAACATGTACTGTATTGCAGCAAAACTGTACCATCACTTTTGACCCTGTCATCCATATACTTGCTCAGGTTGTCCTGCTTGCTGACAGTGCATTTTTGTGGCCATTCCTTTCCTTCTCAGATCCTCTCCGGCTCCTCAGTCTGTGGCTCTTGGCCTTCACCTCATTTCATGTGTTCCCTGCCTTTGCTTTCTCCTACTTCTGCCAGACTATAAGTTCTTTCAGGGACAGAGGCAGCCAGTGTCCTGCCAGCACAGGGTAGCTGTCCATTAAGCACAGGTGATCTTCTTTCCTGACCTGGTGTCCTAGGGGAACAGCAGGAAGTGCTGGGGTAGAGAAGAGCCACAATCCCAGCATACATGTGTGGGGTCTGCAACCTCTGAGTACCATAAATTAGCCTTTCAGCATGTGTCTTTCACCAACGTGTCGGACAAGACTGTGACCTAATAAAACATTGCAAGCTAGAGAATCTGGAACTCAGCAGCTGTAGGGAAACCTGCTTTGGAGAGAGAGCCAAAAGAGAGAAGCAAAATGGCGGTAGTAATCTCTGTCGGCAAGTCTCTAAACTAGCTCTTCCACTGTGGAGTCCATCACTTCAAAATGGAAGCCATGCAAAGGACAGAAATGGCCTCTTGCCCTTCAAAGGTTCCAGGTATGCCCTCATGCTGGGACGTCCTCCTTTCACACCCTCTCCCTCCCAACTCTACTCTTTTTTTTTTTTTTTTTTTAGATATTTTATTCATTTACAAGTCAAATGCTATCCCAAAAGTCCCCTATACCCTCCCCTGCTCCCCAACCCACCCACTCCCGCTTCCTGGCCCTGGCATTCCCCTGTACTGGGGCATATAATCTTTGCACAACTCTACTCTTTTATCCCCAAGAGTACAGCTTGTGCCATCCTCTACCCACTTCCTCGGCGGCAGCATCCTATACCCAACCTCCAGCTCACTGTGGGGGAGGCAGCACCTGATTCCCTTTCAAAGCCTATCTCCAGCATAATTTCTTCCTTATAGCTCCCCTCACTTCCTACACGTCCATCTAATTATGTCCTCAATCATATATTAACCATTGACCCAACTGCCCACTCTCCCTTGTAGACTGATTTTCTTGCTCCTTAGAGGCCAAGGGCTTTCTATTCCTTACCTATTTTATGGAAGGTGCACACTTAGTATGCCAAGAGCCAACAATTCCCACATTAGCCACCTGAGGGAGCCCCAAAGATCCTTTTCAGAATCAGAATGGGGACTAATTGTTTTGGCCAATAAGCACCACCTTTCACATTCATACTCAGCCAGCCTAATCTAGCTAAGAGTTCCTAAACCTACAGGATAGCAGGCTTCAATCTGATATGTTTGTAACCTGAAGGTTTCAAAAAGCACAAATAGGGCCTGGGGAGATGGCTCAATGAATAAGAATGATTGTTGTACAAGCATCAGGAACTGAGTTCAAATCCCCAGCACTCACATAAAAAGCTGGGCATGGGTGTATGTGCCTGTAATCCTAGTTCTAGGAGTAAGACAGAGACAGGAGGATTTCTGGGACTTGACAGCTGCCAGCCTAGCCAAAAACAATGAACTTTAGGTTCACTGAGAGACCTTGTGTCAGTAGAATAAGGTAGAAATCTATTGAGGAAGATACACAATAGAGGAAGGTGCCTGATGTCCTCTTCTGGCCTCCATACATGCACTCACAGGAGCCTGAACATGTGCATCCTTCTAAAACTTAGGCCGCCCTGGCTAAGCCATGATTGACAGGCTGCCGGAGCTGTTCCTTGATTGACAGGCACATCGCCCTGGCAGAGGGGAAGGGGTAGGAGCAGATAGATTGCCATTTTGCCTTTTTGTTTTCAGCATCTAGTGATCATCTGTTTTGTTGGCTTGTGACCCCTTCTCTTCAAAGCATATTACTTCCATCTCTGTTTATACTATCTTATTCTTCACTTACTCTTATGAAAATAGGTAAGATTTTCCTTATGTCCACTGAGATAATCCAGGATTATCATCTCTTCATTTTAAGACCCTTGATCACCTCTGGCTGGTGGGGTTGCAGGGCAGAAGTGTCCTGGTCCTCTACTCTTTGCATAGTAAAATCAATCCAGCAAAACTCTCCAAAGGTAGAGACAGAAACAACTCAAGTGAATGAGACCAGGCAGCCTTGAGTCTAAAGCCCTGAAACCTTGGAGAAGCACAGAGAGAAGATCCCAAGCCACCTGATGAGGCATGAAACATGCTAGAACTCAGTTTGGAAGCTAACTGAAAGAGAGAAGAGAGGTCAAAGGACAGGCAAGTCCTAACAGGTTCAGTTGGCCACCGATCTGGGGTAGGGCAGCCGGGCAAGTTGGCTCAGAGAAGAAAGTGCTTAAGGCTCCTTCTTGCCCCACAAGGGCGCCTGCTAGGCTTCCACCGGGTCCAAGACCTTAAGGAAACTGTTAGATACTTTCAGCCCTGAACCAGAACCATTCAGATCATTCCCTGGACTGGTTTGTCACTGATGAGTGCAAAACCTACATAGAGGTCGCCAAGAGGGTGGTGCTGAGAAATGTGGGTGGAGCCTCCTGAGAATCCAGTGGCCTAGGGTGAGCAAGTGCTTGTTCAGCACTGCTCCAAGCTCTGGACTGGAACATCTGGGTCTCTGGCTCCAGCAAGTATGGGACTCAGACACTTGGGCATACGTCTTTGTACTTTCTGTGGTGCTGTGATTAGCATGTCTGAAAAGGAAGCTGGCAGGCTGACCTAAAGGCTTTCAGCCAGCATATACCAATGAAGGGGTTTCCAGGATGGGACTATGTAACTCTTAGAAGAGTACTGCAAAAGCTGGGCCCTGCACCAATGACAGTAGTAAGACCCCAGGTGCCAAAAATCACTGTAGGCTGTTCAAATGAAGGAAGGAGCAGCAAGGCAAGAAAGTATACAGTCAGAGAGACACTGGAAAGCCTGATATCATGACCTTGGTTTCATGCCTAAGCCCTCATCCCTGTGAGGTGACCTTTTTAGTAAATAGTCTGTGTAGATAAAATCAAGTTAATATTACACGGCCTGAATTCAAATATAATGGTGTTCTCAGAGAAGAGACCAGAGCCACAGAATATGACTGAAGATGGCCATTTAGAGAAAGAAACAGATGGGAACCATGTGGTCACAAGCTGAAGAACGCCTGGGGCTACTAAGGCTGGAAGACACAAAAAAGGACCAGCCTTAGAGGTTCACTACTAACATTCTATTTCAGACTTCTGACATTCAGAACTGAGAGAGAAGCCACTCCATCATTTTAAGCACCCTGATTTGTGGTTCTTTGTTCCAGCAGCCCTGGCACACTAACCTTACCCACGTGTCTGCAGAGGTCTAAGTGTTGCATGTCTTCTAAGTGAGTTATCCTCTCACTGCCACCCCAACAGTGAATAAACAGCACTCCTCCCCTTCAAAGCATCTTGGGAATACTAATTAACTCGCACTTAATTGAGTGAAATAATGTGAAGCTCTAGTGACATCATCTCCATCCTGTGCCCAGATCTAGCCACAAGCACAGTCTGGTGACTGTTGGGCTCTGAGTCTTGTGGTAACATGTTGAACCTTTCCCAGCTGTCCCACAGAACATGGCTGGTAAGGGCCCTCCATTCATCTCAGTTCCATAGACTTAAAGATGGCCAGTTATGTGCACACTTAGTCAGCATAGGCACACAAATGGTTTCTGTAACTGAGGATGACAGGGAGTACACTGCCAGGCATCTGCACTTGGCCACACATCATCAAGATGATATTACTAGTACTTCACCTACAAAAACACATATCCTTTCATTTATTCTACACTGTGAGCCAAAGCCCTGTTTTCCTGTGGCCCTGTGGCCCTGAAGACCTGCGTGCCTCTTGCCTAATAGAACCAAAAGGAGAAGAATCCCTTTGGTGATGGTGTTCAGGATCCCAGCAGGCAAGAATTACTTGAAGTGGGTAAGTAGCTGCTTGCAAGGCCTGGAGGCAAAAGTCTGCTGGAAGTCAGAGGTAGTCTAGGCCAAAATTAGTTAAAGAAGACTCAGTTAGATGAGACTCAGATCAAAGCCCATGGGTCCTAATGAGGAGTGGGGGCTGTCCCCACCATGTCAGAATCATTGGTGGTCAGGAAACTGAGGTCAGAGTACTGCCTTTAACTCTGCCACTGATGACAGCAGCCACCCAGCCTAGGCTGTTCAGACGTGAAGCCATAACCCCTTTATTCAACATGCATCTGCCTGGATCACTTTGTACCAGGCAGATCTGCTCTTGGCTCCATCTACTGAAAACTTCACTTGTGTGTCCCAACAGATCGACCTCAACATCATTGGTGATACAAAGACTGTCTTTGTTCACAAGAAAAGAAATGAAGGCCACCATTGCTGAGTTATCTTGCAATCCTTAATATTATGAAAGGAAAGTAAACCTTTAACAACTCAACCCTCCAAACCATGTACTCTCTTGTTTTCACTCTGTATTAAAGTATATATTTAATTTAGAACTCAGAAGATTAGGCAGGCAGCTACTTCAATCAGATTCTTGCCTTCTTTGGCGACTGCTCAGAAGTATGACCATGTAAAAGCACACAGACATGGGAATGCTTTGCTTTTTTATTGTACTTTCAGGGATTTCTGACCATGAATGTTTAGCTCCATTAGCTTGGGCCTATAGCGAAGCAGCCATCATGATGGAAGTTTATGACAACACAAAAACCATTCACCTTGTCACTAGAATACAAAAGAAAGGGAAAGAGGCTGGTATAGGCCCTTCCCACAATAACAAAGACCTCCCGTGAAAACATATCTTCTAAAACTCAAACTCTCATCGTTTCCTGGCAGTACCACCACAAGGAGTAAGCCTTTAACACATAGTTCTTTTAGGAACACTTAACATCAAAACCAACCATAGTCTGCCCAAGAGGACATGAAAACCCGTCAGCATTTCCTCTGTACTCCATCCTGTGTAGTTTTTTCTTTGAGCAGTTCTTGAGTTACATTTTTAATAATAAACAATAATAACAGGTAAAGTCATTTCCAGAGTTCTGTAAGCCATTCAAGTAAACTATTGAACTTGAGGAAGAACCCTGAATTTATAACCAGCCATCAGGAAGGGCAGATGGCAACTTAGGACATGAACTGGCATCTGAAGTGGAGGCAACCCTGTGGGAAGTGGACTAACTCTAGGTAGCTTTGTGTCAGAAGTGGATCTCATTGCAGAACATGCAGTTGGCATCTCGAGATTCAGAGAATAAACTGTTGGCCAGAGGCAAATACCTACACTTTTGGGCTGGGTGGGTCAGTATGAGTCAAAATAGTTGAGACCCTATTAATTAATCTGGGGGCTACTTGAAATACTCTGCAGGAGTGATTCAGGTCCATCATGAATGAACTCTAAAGTAGGGAGATGATCCTAGACCCTCAGCCTCAGCCAATCATCTATGTTGTGGTGGTTTGCAGCATAGGTCCATATCTAAAGGGCCCAGCCTGCTATTCTTTATGGCTGTGCTCTGCAATGTAGACCTCCTCAAGTGGCCCCCACTATCACATGAGTCACTTCCTTTCAATGGATTTTTATATGCTGCTGTTTTTTTTTTTTCTTTTGGAATGGATAGCTAATTCATTCAACAAAATCTTCACACTTAGGGAAATGGATAGTGAATTCTCTCAACCATTTGACAGAATCTAGAAAAAGAAGGAACATTCCCTAAAGGGAACAGAAAATAAGAAAATGGCAATCCAAACATAAACATAGATGCCAAAAATAAAACTCCACCACCTCAGCAGTCATAGATAGTGAAGGTATATGGAACATAGTCTTGTATCAAAAGCAAGTTGGTGTAGATTCAGGGGTACAATTGCTACCTAGCTCTCATTCATATACAGTAGGATAGAATTCAGTTCAAAAATTGGAAAGTCAACTATCAAACTTTTAGAGAAGTACACTTGACAACAATGACCATGAGCTTTAATTATGTCATAGCCTTATTTTACCTCTTGACATCTTTCATGCCTCAGAATCCAAAGTTAAGGCACCAGGTTGAAGAGGATCCCTGGATCAACTGAAGTTCTGCATCACTCTCCTTTACTGCCCAAATCTATGGAGAAGCCTGATTTGCAGCATTGGTTGCTACAAAATTGAATTGTGTCCTTAGGGCAAGTTATTTATTCTAGCACAATTGCTTTTCTGAAGGGCTCCAGGAGCTTTGGATTGCTATCTGGGCTCAGCCACTTCAAAGCTATGTGGCTATATGCCCTCACTTCTCTAAGCCTCAGTATCCTCCTGTGGACCATACACCAATGACAGCAGCTAGTAGGCAGTACAGGAATATATTCTGGATCAGATCTGTCTGCCTAGACTCTCAGTAAGGGCCACATCAACAGGCAACTAAGATCATAGCCCCCAGAAAGAAAGCCAGCTGGTCATGGATCATTCCCTGTCGGTGACTGGTGAGACCTTCACTCCCATTGCAAGCAAACATTTACACTGAAGCTTCCAAGTATAAGTTACCTCTTGATCTATCCAGAAATGTCCTACTAAAGGGCCAAGCATGTGACTTTGGTCATGTGTGGCATTTTACACACAGTTTTACTTAAACTTCTTTAGTTCATTTTTGAGACAGGATCTTGGTGTGGAGCTCTGGGTGTCCTCAAACTCAGTATGTACACCAGAATGGTCTCAGACTCAAAGCAATCTTGCCTCAGACTCCCACGTGTTAGGACTACAGAAAAAAAGCCACCAACCCCAGCCAATAATTTAATTTTCACCAAAGGGAAAAGCCTTCTTATGGAGGTAGCAGAAAGAAGGGGTCCAAAGTATCAAGGGTGGATTTCTCAGGATACCTAGGAGAGGCATTTGGCACCATTCTTAAAGATTAGCTTTCCTGTTGAGATCAGGAACTGCTGGCCAATGTATTCCTGTGCTCCCTACTAGCTGTTGCCATTGGGGCAGGGGCACCCTGAACATCTGGAAAAGTGTCATACCTTCCCTTTGGGATATGTTCCACAGAAGGATATGGAGGCTTAGAGTAGTGTGGGCATATAGCCATATAGCTTTGAAGTGGTTCGCCAATTTTGGCACCCTGTGTAAAATGTAAATAATTATCATTACATCACAAAGTGGTATGAGCCTGAAATGAAATTATTTCCGACATAAAAAGTATTAAATAAACGTCCACCAACTATGCACAAGAGAATCACTTGCCTTGATCCAGCTTCATCAAGGTGGTCTTGTCTCTCAGTAATGTCATGTCAGGCAGGGATCAGAAGTCTCTGGTCTTGTGGCTACCAAAATTTGGATCAGATTGAAATGTCAATTGCAGGCTTGTGGTCACTGTTCCTCCAGGCAGGGCAGCCTCCTAGAAGAGGAGGTCTACCCTTGCCATGCAGGTAAATCTCAACCAAGGTGACTTCTGAGGCCTTTTATCAAACTCCTTCCTTGTGGAAACTGAATCCTCTCTGGCCTTCTCTGGTCATCTTGACATAGTCACTCTTTCTTATGCTATATTCACCAGGAGCTTCAAGGGGCCAAGGCAAGCTGCCTACATCCCTACATAATTAGGTCTCTCTGGGTCCCAGTCATGTCATTGCATGTCAACTTCATCTTCTCTGGGTTGTCACATAAGCCACTCAACCCTACTATGGATGCCTTCTCCTCCACCATTTATTCCTGAAGACCAGATAGTTTCCCTAAATTGTCTCACATGGCATTTCTTATTTCTAAGTAATAGATGATTGGTGGAAGCAGCCAACACAAACAGGCTCTGAACCCCAGGCCTCCCTAGTCAAAGCTGGAAAGTAGAGTTGGGAATGAGGATATGAAATCGTGCGCCAGCCACACAGAAACATTCTGCTGCTCCAAGAAACCTACATCAAAGTGGCCACAGGGTGAGCTAATAGAAGGTGAACAAATGTGACTCCACATTAATTGCCCTTTACGTAGAATCCAGACTTTACAGGGAGGGAAGGGCTGGGATTATAGGTGTGCACTGCTATTTCTAGATGTGGTGCTGAGTCTCTGGGGGATGACTTCTCCTTCCAGCAGTGACACTATAGTTTATGGCTTAAGACACTACTCAGAAGCAAAAACTGCCATTGGCTCTGGGTCTCACATGCTCCCTGGAAAGAGTGCTTTGGCATGGCTTGAGTTGGCTCTTTGTAAAGTACTTGGGGGGCATCAGAGTCACTGTTCAAGTTGAATCTGAAGTTTCTGCGACTGGTAAAGCTAGCCTGTATGCTAAGAACAGCTTTCTTTTTTTGTTTTTATTAGTTGATTTTATTATGAAAGCAGTGTACTGTCATAAAAAAAAATCAAAGAACACAGAAGGGAATAAAGAAATTTAAGTGCCCTCTTATTCTGCCCACACAAACCCACTTCCAGAGGCAGCCACTATAATCATTTTTTGTGTGAAACCTTCTAGATACTTTGTATGTGGAAATATGAGATAAACTGATTTTTGGAAAATGATTTTTGAAAAAGACTCTTAGCATCATTTTAGTAACTGTGTGCATGTGTGAGCATGCAATCACACACATGCACAGTGTACTGAGATCTTACTCATCCTACCTCCTGCTTCACCACTCCTACTGATCCCTCCTCCCAGCTCATCCCTCTTACCTTTATATCTTTTGAAATCACTAAGTTTAAGTAGTATCACTTGCATGCGCATTGCTAAGAGGGTTTTTATTAGAAAGTGTGCAACTTACCAGTGGGTAGACCACAGATGAAAGTGACACACCTCCCCCAGAACCATTAACTATCAACAGCTCTCCAGGGAAGGGTAGGGCCTCCCGTGTTGGAATATCAAAGGGCTGAATTTTGTATACATCTTGAACAGTTAGGGATAAGTGTTGTGTCCTGTTCCTCCTCCTTCTCCTCCTCCCCCCCCTCCTCCTCCTCCTCTACCACCACCTTTTGTTCTTCCTTTTGGTATGTGCTATGTGTGTGGAGGCTATGTGTGTGGGGTGTGTATGTGGTATTCATATTGGGTATGTGGGGACATAGAAAATGGGGTAGAAAGAATATAAGGGCCTGAAAATGAAGAAGAAAGCTGTAAAGTGTTCTGCCTATGACATGGCCATTACAGTCATGAACACAGAGCAGTGGCTGGGGACAATATATTGAAGATGACTGGTAACTAGCTTTCTTCCAGAAGGTTCTATGCAGACTGCAATGATCTTACCCAGCTTACCATTTATTCCTCAGTACATTCTGCATACACATGAGTGTTCAGGTCCATGTGTGTATGTGGAGGCCAGAGAAGCACCTAGGGTGTCTTCCATTGCTCTCTCTGCCTTTCCCCTTTTGATGGGGTCTCTCACTAAATCAGAAGTTCACTGCTTCAGCTAGGCTAGCTGCAAGTAGGCTTCCTGAATATGCCTTTTTGTGCTCCACAATGCTGAGATTACGGGCACATCCAGGTTCTGATTTTTGTAAGGGCTCTAGGGATTCAAACCAGGGTTCTCCTATTTGTACAAAAAGAAAACATTGCATAGCACTCCTCTCTATTCCGAGGCTTTTATATTCTCTCTGCCCCCTCTTTTACAATGCTACCTGGGCCCTGGAAGGGATGATATAGGTGTCCTGCTAAGGGCTAAAACTCAACTGTCACTTATTATCAGCACTTTGCCCAATCATGAGTCTCTGCACTAACCACCACCCATTACAAAAAGATTCTTCTCTGTGCACAGTGGAGAGCAACATTAGTTAGTCTGTAGTTATAATCATGAATAGTTAGAATACAATTTGGCGACATGTCCAATTAACAAAGCATCAATAGTATGTTGTCCCCTAAGGCACGTGACTTTCCCTTTTGATCAGCTTTACATATATTGCCTACTATAGACCAGGCCTCAAATCTAATCAGAAAGAGATTACCTTCCAAGCAGTCATATGATAATTGCACCAGTGGTAAAATATTGCCTGGCAGGTCAGCATACAGAATCCACAGCTGGGTAAGGCCACTAACGAGTACTCTTCCATAGCAGCCTGCACATAACATCCTGGCACTATGAAAGCTAACCAGGAAACAAGCTTCCAAATCGGTTTCATCTTGGTTTCTATATGCCTTGCAACCAAAATCGGTGGTTTCTTAACCAATAGGTTCTTAACATCTGGTCCTAATGGGCCACCAAGAGCAACTGCTGTATGCTATATGATTTGGGGAGCTAGTGGAGCTTCCTTGACCAATAACTCATAGAAAGGTGTTTGGTTTCATAGAGACCAGGCCAGCTGGGCGCTAAACTCTATAGGTAATTGAGGATGCCCTTGAGTTCCAGATCTTTCTGTCTCTACCTATGAAGTACTGGAATTATGGGAATGAATTTTTTTAAAGTGAAACAGGTAGAGAGATGGACCAGCAGTTAAGAGTAATGGTTGTTCTTCCAGAGTACCCAGGTTTGATTCCCAGCATCCACATGACAACCCACATAACCCCAGTTCTAGGAGATCTGATGCCCTCTTCTGGTCACCATGGGCATTCCACACATGTGCTATACAGATATATGTTCAGGCAAAAAAAAACCCCATACATATAAAATGAAATAAGTAAATCTTTTTAAAAGTGAAACATTATAGGAAATACAAAATAGAACATGAGAAAACAAAAACAACAACAACAACAATACTCAAATCCTGCTCTGAGAGAGCCAGGATCTCACTCCTAAGCCCACAGGTGAGATCACCACTTTCACTACAATAACTATCCAAAGAGGGACCTGCCAGGAGAACACTGGGTACAGGAACCATGGAACAGCTGGGGACAGGGTCCTTCTGGTCTCCATCTGCATCCTAGAGCTAAAGCTGTCACACAGGCCTCCATACCCAAATCCCACCCAGGACAGAGCTGGTCTCCGCAGGAGTGCTAACACACCTAAGATCACAGGCTAACAGGTCCACAGGAGTGTCAGAGACAGCAAAACCAACTAACACCACAAATATCCAGATAGCGAGAGGCAAGCACAAGAATCTAAGCAACAGAAACCAAGGCTACTTGGCATCATCAGAACCCAGTTATCCCACCACAGCAAGTCCTGGATACTCCAACACACCGGAAAAGCAAGATTCAGATCTAAAATCACTTCTCATGATGATGATAGAGGACATTAAGGAGGGCATAAATAACTCCCTTAAAGGAATACAGGATGGCTTTGCCAGTGCCTTGCAAATACAGAAATGGATGCTCACAGTCATCTATAGGATGGAACACAGGGCCCCCAATGGAGGAGCTAGAGAAAGTACCCAAGGAGCTGAAGGGGTCTGCAACCCTATAGGTGGAACAACAATATGAACTAACCAGTACCCCCCAGAGCTCGTGTCTCTAGCTGCATATGTAGCAGAAGATGGCCTAGTGGGCCATCATTGGGAAGAGAAGCCCCTTGGTCTTGAAAACTTTATATGCCCCAGTACAGAGGAACGCCAGGGCCAAGAAGTGGGAGTGGGTGGGTAGGGGAGCAAGGCAAGGGGGTATAGGGGACTTTTGGGATAGCATTTGAAATGTAAATGAAGAAAATATCTAATAAAAAATTTTAAAAAGGAGGACACAGGTAAATAGTTACAAGTCCTTAAAGGGGGAACACAAAATCCTTTAGTTACAGGAATATACAATCAAACAGTTGAAGGAAAGGAACAAAACCATCCAGGATCTAAAAATGAAAATAGAAACAATAAAGAAGTCACAAAGGGAGACAGCCCTGGAGTTAGAAACCCTAGGAAAGAGATCAGGAGTCATAGATGTGAGCATCAGCAACAGAATAAAAGAGATTGAAGAGAGAATCTCAGGTGCAGAAGATTCCATAGAAAACAGTGACACAACAGTCAAAGAAAATGCAAAATTCAAAAAGCTCATAACCTAAAACATCCAGGAAATTCAGGACACACTGAGAAGACCAAACCTAAGGAAAATAGGTACAGAAGAGAGCAAAGACTCCCAACTTAAAGGGGCAGTAAATATCTTCAACAAAATTATAGAAGAAAACTTCCCTAACCTAAAGAAAAAGATGATGAACATACAAGAAGCCTACAGAACTCCAAATAGATTGGACCAGAAAAGAAATTCCTCCTGTCACATAATAGTCAAAACACTAAATGCAAAAAGACAAAGAAAGGCCGGACGTGGTGGCTCACGCCTTTAATCCCAGCACTTGGGAGGTAGAGGCAGGCAGATTTCTGAGTTTGAGGCCAGCCTGGTCTACAAAGTGAGTTCCAGGACAGCCAGGGATATACAGAGAAACCCTGTATCAAAAAAAAAAAAAGACAAAGAAAGAATATTAAAAGCTGTAAGGGAAAAAAGTCCAGTAACATATGAAAGCAGACCTATCAGAATTACCCCAGACGTCTCACCCAAGACTATAAAAGCTAGGAGATCCTGGGCAGATGTCACACAGACCCTAAGAGAACACAAATGCCAGCCCAGGCTACTATATCCAGCAAAACTCTCAATTACCGTAAATGAAGAAACCGAGATATTCCATGACAAAAACAAACTTATATAATATTTTTCCATAAATCCAGCCCTACAAAGGAAAACAGATGAAAAATTCCAACAAAAGGAGGGAAACTACACCCTTGGAAAAGCAAGAAAGTAGTCTTCTTTCAACAAACCCAAAAGAAGATAGGCACACAAACATAATTCCACCTCTAAAATCAAAAATAACAGGGAATAACAATCACTATTCCTTAATATATCTTAACATCAATGGACTCAAATTCCCCAATAAAAATAAATAGACTAACAGACTGGATATGTAAACAGGACCCAGAATTTTGCTGCATACAGGAAATGCACCTCAGTGACAAAGACAGACACTACCTCAGAGTAAACAACAAAAACAACAGAAAGCCTACATACACATGGAAGCTGAAGAACACTCTATTCGATGATAACTTGGTCAAGGAACAAATAAAGAAAAAATTTAAAGACTTTTTAGAATTTAATGAAAATGAAGGCACAACATTCCAAAACCTTATGGGACACAATGAAAGCAGTGCTAAGAGGAAAACTCATAGCTCGATTCCCTCCAAAAAGAAACTGGAGAGAGCATAAACTAGCAGCTTAACAGCACACACGAAAGCTCTATAACAAAAAGAAGCAAACAGACCCAAGAGGAGTAGACAACGGGAAATAATCAAACTCGGGGATGAAATCAACCAAATAGAAACAAAAAGATCTATACAAAGAATCAGCAGAACTAGGAGTTGGTTCTTTGAGAAAATCAACAAGAGAAACCCTTAGCCAGACTAACCAGAGGGCACAGAGACAGAATCCAAATTAACAAAATCAGAAATGAAAAGGGTAACAAAAGAAGTGGAGGAAATTCAAAAAATCATTAAACCTACTACAAAAGCCTATTTTCAACAAAACTGGAAAATCTGGATGAAATGGACAATTTTCTAGACAGATACCAGGTACCAAAGTTAAATCAGGATTAGATAAACCATGTGAACACACCCATACCCCCTAAAGATGTAGAAGCAATCATTAAAAGTCTCCCAACTAATAAAAGCCCAGGATGGCTTTAGTGGGTTTAGTGCAGAGTTCTATCAGACCTTCAAAGAAGACCTAATAACAATACTCTACAAACTATTCCACAAAATAGAAACAGAAGGTACTCTACACAATTCATTCTATGAAGCCACAATTATGCTTATACCTAAACCACACAAAGACCCAACAAAAAAAGAGAACTTCAGGCCAATTTCCCTTATGAATATCGATGCAAAAATACTCAATAAAATTCTCGCCATGATCAAGTAGGCTTCATTCCAGGGATGCAGGGATGGTTTAAGGACCTCCCTCCACATAAAACCAGGTACACTGAAACTCATAGAAGAGAAAGTCGGGAAGAGCCTCAAAGATATGAGCACAGGGGGAAAGTTCCTGAACATAACAGCAATGGCTTATGCTCTAAGATCAAGAATTGACAAATGGGACCTCATAAAATTGCAAAGCTTCTGTAAGGCAAAGGACACTGTCAATAGGACAAAATGGCAACCAACAGATTGGGAAAAGATCTTTACCAACCCTACATCTGATATAGGGCTAATATCCAATATATACAAAGAACTCAAGAAGTTAGGCCCTAGAGAACAAAATAATCCTATTAAAAATGGGGGAAAGAGCTAAACAACAAATTCTCAACTGAGGAAACTCAAATAGCCGAGAAGTACCTAAAGAAATGATCAACATCCTTAGTCATCAGGGAAATGCAAATCAAAACTACCCTGAGATTCCACCTCACATCAGTCAGAATGGCTAAGATCAAAAATTCAGGTGACAGCAGATGCTGGCAAGGATGTGGAGAAAGAGGAACACTCCTCCATTGCTGGTGGGATTACAAGCTTGTACAACCACTCTGGAAATCAGTCTGGCGATTCCTCAGAAAATTGGACATAGTACTACCGGAGGATCCAGCAATACCTCTCCTGGGCATATATACAGAAGATGTCCCAACCGGTAAAAAGGACACATGCTCCACTATGTTCATAGCAGCCCTATTTATAATAGCCAGAAGCTGGAAAGAACCCAGATGCCCCTCAACAGAGGAATGGATACAGAAAATGTGGTACATTTACACAATGGAGTGCTATTCAGCTATTACAAACAATGACTTCATGAAATTCTTAGGCAAATGGATGGAACTAGAAAATATCATCCTGAGTGAGGTAACTCAGTCACAAAAGAACACACATGATATGCACTCACTGATAAGTGGATATTAGCCCAAAAGCCAGAATACCCAAGATACAATTCACAAACCACATGAAGCTCAAGAAGAAGGAAGACCAAAGTGTGGATACTTCGCTCCTTCTTAGAAGGGGGGGGATACACATGGGGGGGGGATACACAGAGACAAAGTGTGGAACAAAGACTGCCCAACCTGGGGATCCATCCCATATACAATCACCAAACTCAGACACTATTGTGGATGCCAGGAAGTGCTTGCTGGACCCATGGCTCCAGCCACATATGTAGCAAAGAATGGCCTTGTCTGGCATCAATGAGAGGAGAGGCCCTTGGTCCTGTGAAGGCTCAATGCCCCAATGTTGGGGAATGCTAGGGTAGGGAGGTGGGAGTGGATGGGTGGGTGGGGGGAGCACCCTCATAGAAGCAGGGGGAGGGGAATGGGATAGGGGCTTTTTGGAGGGGAAACTGGGAAAGGAGATAACACTTGAAATGTAAATAAATAAAATATCCAATAAAAAAAGGAAAAAAAGAAAAAGAATGACAATAATAATAACAACAACAACAACAAAACCACAAAGTGACTCAAGTTTCAGCTTATAGACCATAACAACGAGTAATATTCTCCAAGGTGTTTCTCAATACCTTTGTTATAGAAATAAAATCACACTATGCTGTCATGGATCTCTTCTTCTTCTTCTTCTTCTTCTTCTTCTTCTTCTTCTTCTTCTTCTTCTTCTTCTTCTTCTTCTTCTTTTTCTTCTTCTTTTTCTTCTTCTTCTTCTTCATCTTCTTCTTCTTCTTCTTTTTCTTCTTCTTTTTCTTCTTCTTCTTCATCTTCTTTTTCTTCATCTTCTTTTTCTTCTTCTTCTTCTTCTTCTTCTTCTTCTTCTTCTTCTTCTTCTTCTTCTTCTTCTTCTTCTTCTTCTTCTTCTTCTTCTTCTTCTTCTCCTCCTCCTCCTCCTCCTCCTCCTCCTCCTCCTTCTTCTCCTTCTTCTTCTTCTCTCCCCCTCCTCCTCCTCCTCCTTTTTTATTCTTTTGATACAGAGTCTCACTATACATCCTAATGCTATGTAGACTAGTCTGGCTTTGAACTCATAGACATCTACTCCCGAGGATTAATGGCATGCATCAACATGCCAGGCTCCAATGTGCCTTATTTTCATGCAAGCCATATTTCCCTCTTCCATTTAAAAATGTGGTAAATAATTTCTTGTGTCTAACTTGAGATCTAAAATCATCTTGATCAGCCAGAGTATCCCACTATAAAATGTGGGATATTGTTATGGTTTTGAATGTGAAATGTTGCCCATGAGTGCATGTGTTAAGGCACTTGGTTCCCAGCTGTTAGTATTATTTGAGGAGGTTGTGGGATCTTTGTAACATAGAGCCTAGCAGAAAGAAGTTATTAAGTACAAGTTTTAAAGAGTATATCCACACTGGGTTCCAGTCCTATGTTCTTTATTTTCCTGGTCCATACCATGTGACAAGTACAAGTTCCCAGCACCATAGGCTGAGACCCTGTGTTCTGCATTCCTGCCATGCTAGCCTTTGTAACCATAAACCAAATAAACCTTTAAGTTGTTGCTGCCAGGTATTTTAAACCTATTGATTAAAACTTGGTAGGTTTTGCCACTAGTGTTGTTTGTTTGTTTTGTTTCAAAACATAGTCTTATGTAACACAAAGTCATGCTGGTCTTGAACTCCTGATCCTCCTGCCTTTGCCTACTGAATGCTGTGATTACAGGCTGATACTATAATGCCCAGCATAAAAAAGGCTTTGAAAATACCAGTGAACAGTGTTGTAGTGAGCATACCTGTGGTTCATTTTCCTCACCATGATGATAATGCAGGTGCAAACTATTAACAAGTATCTAAATTTATAAATTTGGGAACTCTTATAATAAACATCTTGTATCCACTGTACTGACAAACATAACACATCTCACAGCATCAAGTGTTGGCAAGGATTTAAAACACTAGGGATGCTAAGGCAGGAAAATTAGTATTCTATTGTCAGATCAAACAGGTTTGTTACAACATCATATTCAACAAGGTTCTCTAATCATTCTTGTTTGTGGGGGGGGTTGTCTTTTTAGTTGACACATAATAAATATGCAAATTGGGATACTGAAAAAAAAAACATTTGATCCCAAAACCTGAAATTCAAGGAATGGGCTTGAAAGACTAGAATTCTATTTAAAGTTACAAGCTGGATTGAAATCATCTTAGATATGAGTATAATAGAGTTCCAAGGACTGATTTCTGGATACTTCAAAAATTAAGAGGGTATGGCCTGGGGAGAGAGGAGGAACTGAGAAGGAACTAAAGGAAATAGGAGTGACTGGTCTCAAATGACACTAGTATCCGGTAAAATATGAACTTTAAAAGCAGCCATTGGATTTAGCAACACGGCAGACTCCAGGCCGTGACAAGAGCCACTTTTGTCTAGTGATACAAATGAGGAAGAGAAAAGAGAAGCAGGAAATGTAGATGATTTTCTGGAGGAAAAATGGCTTTCAAGAAAAAACTGGCTTCCTGTGTGAGAATTTGAGAACACTCTCAGAATGGCCTGATTAAGAGAGACTGATTTCTAAACCAGGAGGAAGGAAGAAGTGTACTATATGGCAGGATATGGGATGTACAGCCTATAAATTGACCTTTAATCTGAATCAGGACAGGTCATTCCAAAGCTCCAGAACAGAGGCTAAAGTCCCTAGCTAATGCTACTGGCATGGATAGATATGTATACACATCATGTTTTATATAAAAGTAAATGTGCATATATTATATCACATACTAAAAGGAATCTGTACATGTTAGTACTCCTGGGTATTTTCCATATGTGTTAATTGGCAATTGATGACTTTTCTTTTTCCTATTGTCTGTCCCATTCTTTCCTGACCTATTTTCCTGTTGGGTTAATTTTAAGATGAGAGCTTGCATTTTCATATAGAGCAAACAAACCTTTCTCATCTGTCATTTCTGTAATGACAGTTATGGTGGGGTTTGCTGTACAGAAGTTTTTCATTTCTCCATCTTTTCTTGTATGATTTCTGGTTTTCATGAAATGCTTAGAAAGGCTGTCCCCACCCCAAGATTCCTTCTAGTGCTTTTATGGTTTCGTTTTTACATTAAACCTCTGAGCCATCTGGAGTTTATTTTCATGTGTAGTATGAAGTGGGAAACCCAGCTTGCTGTTCCAACATGATTTCTTGGATGATAATGCTTTTAATGCACTGATTTGAAAGGGGAAAGAGGGGGCAGGATCAGGTGTGGGAAGAGACAGGGGGATGTTCAGGGATCAGGAAATTGAACAGAGGTGTATAGCAATGGGGGATGGGTAACTGGGAGTAGCCACTAGTGATTTGGTCATACACTGCATTTGAAATGAACCTTTCCTTCCTTCCTTCCTTCCTTCCTTCCTTCCTTCCTTCCTTCCTTCCTTCCTTCCTTCCTTCCTTCCTCCCTCCCTCCCTCTCTCCCTCCCTCCCTCCCTCCCTCCCTCCCTCCCTTCCTTCCTTCCTTCCTTCCTTCCTTCCTTCCTTCCTTCCTTCCTTCCTTCCTACTTGCTGGACGTTCCTGTCTGCTCACTCAGGTATGGTATAGCAAGGGCTCACTGGGGAAAAGGGCAGGTGTGAAGGGGAAATGGAGGAGAGAGACCGTGACCATGCCAAGTACTGTGAAAAAGCAGATAGAAGAGACTTTTCCCTGGACCTTGGTAGTTAAGAACTACTTCCTGTGGTGAGAAGTAGAGGGTAGAATGGACTTTGGAGGAAGAGAGGAGGGGGAGGGGAAAGAGGGGGCAGGATCAGGTGTGGGAAGAGACAGGGAGATGTTCAGGGATCAGGAAATTGAACAGAGGTGTATAGCAAGGGGGGATGGGGAACTGGGGTTAGCCACTAGAAAGGCCCAGATGCCAGGAAAACAGCCTCCCAAGACCCAATGGGTATGATATTAGCTGAAATACCCAACAAAGGGGAGAGAGATCCTATAGAGACCACATCCAGAGGTTAGGCATGACCTCCAGTTGAGAAATGGAGCCACCCACCCATCTCAAAAAATTTAACCCAGAATTGCTCCTGTCTAAAGGAAATACAGGGACAATGAGTAGAGCAGAGACTGAAGGAAAGGCCATCCAGAGACTGCCCCACCTGGGGATCTATCCCATATGCAGTCAACAAACCCAGACATTGCTGATACCAAGAAGTGCTTGCTGACAGTAACCTGATATAGCTGTCCCCTGAGAGGCTCTGACAGAGCCTGACCAATACAGATGCAGATGCTCGCAGACAACTACAGGACTGAGCATGAGGACTCCAATGGAGGAGTTGAGAAAGGACTGAAGGAGCTGAAGGGGTTTGCAACCACATAGAAGGAACAACAACATCAACTAACCAGACTCCCCAGAGCTCTCAGGGACTAAACCACCAACCAAAGAGTACACGTGGAGGGGCCCAAGGCTCCAGTTGCATATGTAGCAGAGGGTGTCCTTATCTGGCATCAATGGGAAGGGAGGCCCTTGGTCCTGTGAAGGCTTGATGCCCCAGTGTAGGGGAATGCCAGGGCAGGGAGGCAGGAGTGGGTGGGTGGGTAGGGGAGCACCCTCATAGAAGCAGGGGAAAAGAGATAGCATAGGAGGATGGGACAGGGATTGTGGAGGGGAAACTGGAAAGGGGGATAACACTTGAAATGTAAATAAAGTATAACCAATAAAAATGGGGGAAAAAAACAACTTTCTGCTAGAAGCAATGAACTTGCCTAAAAACCTGGGAGTGGTAGTAAGGCAAGTGAAGGAGTCAGTACTAAAGCTTGGAGACAGGATACATATTGGATGTGAACAAGCATAAATCCAGTATGAACTCAGTGTGAGCAAGAGACTGGTCTGTAGCTTGCACCAGACCTGGATCAGAAGTTAGATCCTCAGAAAGTGCCCTGTTGCCTGCTTGCATAAGGAGCACAGAGGTAAACCCCTCTAGGTGCTTTAAATGAATGGACACAGGGGGTTGACACCAGCAGCCAAGAGAGCAGAGAAGAGGTGAGGACGCCGATATAGACTGGATGGCAATGGGTGTTGGTAGGAAGTGCTCTGGAAGGTAGAGCTGCAGCAGGACTTGCTGATTGTTTGAATGTAGATGAACCATTCTGATAATGAAGTCAGGGAGAAAAGATTGCTTTGGAGGGCAACGGGGCCCTGAGAATCTCAAACTGAAGCATTCCATCTCCTAGGAAATCTCTTTAAAAGAGAAGGTAAACAACTGAAAACAGCTTCAGGAAGTCCCGAAAACTGATCAGAGTCACTAGACCCCTCCCTCCCAAGAGTAAATAATACTGCTGAGACTCTCTCGGACAAACCAAGCTGCAGACAAGACTGAGAACGGACCAGCTGCCTAAAGACTCACAAACCAGCCACACTGCCTAGAAGAAATTTACACCAACTTGGAGAGTCACTTGGAAGGGACACTCTCTAACCTATACAGCTGCCTCAGGCTGTGCAGTGTGCTCCAGGTCCCCCAGCTTTGTGAGCTATCACCCACGCTGGTGTGGGTCTTGGTGATGCAGCTGTCTTTGAGTCATTTCTGTTCCTGTAAGTAACCCCCATCCATATTCATGTAAGTAACCCCAATAAAACTCATTGGTCCACCAAGCTGGACTTGAGTAACATTCATAATTTATGTGATCTGTTATAGTCTCCCTATCTGGGATGAGTTGTGTGTGTTTGTGTGTGCCTGTGTGTGTGTGTGTATGTGTGTCTATGTGTCTGTGTGTCTGTATGGGTCTGTGTTTCTGTGCCTGTGTGTCTATGTGTGTTATGAAAGTCTGTCACAAAACAAGGGCTTAGAATGGAGGGACAAGAATGTTTTTGAATGTGTTAATTTTAGTTGATTCTTAAACACCCATATGGTGAATTCAAACAGCGGTATTTGCAACAGCAAAAGTTCACTGAGCACTGCCAAGAAACAAACTGTATTATAAACAGAAGGCAACTTTACAATGTTTTCAGCATCCCATGAGTGCAGGTAATGGTACTTTTTTTTTTTTTTTTTTTTTATTTTTGAGACAGGGTTTCTCTGTGTAGCCCTGGCTGTCCTGGAACTCACTTTGTAGACCAGGCTGGCCTCAAACTCCCGAGTGCTGGGATTAAAGGCGTGCGCCACCACGCGGCTTGGTAATGGTACTCTTGCTTCAAGTGTACAGATAGAAAACTGAAACACAACAAGTAACTTGGCTAATTTGCATATCCAGTGTTTGTACCCACATCATCTTGTTCCAAAGAAAGTGAACATAACTTTCATATCTCCTGATAAGTGGAGTGTCAGAGAAGCCACACAAAACAAGTCTTTCTAGAAGGAAGGAACTACCAGTTGTACCTATGAAGTAAGGGCAGGGGTGTGAATGGTGAATTTGGCAATATGAATTGCTGACAAGAGTGATTTTTGAACAAGTGGTGGGGTTGAAATACTGATGGGAATGAGATTGCGAAAGCATGGGAGAAGTAGAAGCACTCAGTCCGGAAAAGAAAGTAGAGGTGGCAGTGCGGCTCACTGATTGGGGATGATGATGATGATGATGGGAAATACTCCAGATAAGATGGACGATATTTTTTTGAAGTGCTAGGGATTGAGCTCACGGCCTTGCATATGTTAAGTGGGCATTCTACCACTGAACTGCATTCTCAGTGAGACAGACATTATTATAGTACAAAAGAAAAGAAGATGGCTATGGGGGTAAGGAGGTGGTTCTGTCAATAAGCTGTTTGCCGTATACGCGTGAGTAACTGAGTTCAACCCCCATAACCTCTGTTTAAATTAAACAACAAAAAAAGCAGGTGCCTCTATATACATCTCTAATCTCAGCACTAGGGTTGTGGGTTCAGTTTCAACTGCTCTGTGTTTGCTTATTATTTATTTATTAAGACTGTGTCTCACGATGTAGCTGTGGCTGGCCTGGAACTTGCTAAATAGAGCAGGCTGACCTTGGGCTCACAGTGATCTACCTGCCTCTGCTCCAGAGTGCTAGAATTAAAGATATCACTATACTTGGCCATTTTATTTTTTGAAAAGCTAATGAATGAAAAGCAAAGAGAGAAATCAAGTTTAGAGGTCTGCAAAGCTTCATGGATATTTGTCCCTGAACCAACTGAACAAACCCTTAGAAAGAGGGGAAGTTGTAAAAATAGAGGCCTGTATTAGAGATTCTAGCAGACGGACATCATGCCAGGTGTTTGAGGTGGACTTGACAGAGACTTTGGAGACATAAAGGGTAGGAAAAATTGGGCGCCTGCAGGTTGGGGATGACCAGTACCCAGATATGAGCGACTGGTGTCACATACTTATTAGCCTCCTGTTGCTCTCTAGTTATTTTCCCCCACCTTCTACAAAGCGAATCAGACCTAATTTTCATTCCAGAACAGACTAGACAATCTCAAGAAAGATGAGTGTGGGGACTTCTCCTGGGAAGGATTTCAGTTAAGAATGAAGTAGAGAGCTTCCTTCAATGGGAAGCAGGCACTCAGAGCAGCGTCGTTAATGATGGCTGTGGCTTCTGTCTGTGCATTCTAACATAGCAGCCACCAATCCCATTTGAAATGTAACCAGATGACAGAACAACAGAATTTCCAAGAGTATTTCACTGTGATTCATTTAAACTTTAATAGCAGGGCCCCTGAGTCCAAGCTGCTGCCCCTTACAGAACAGATATAGCCATTTAGAAATGAGCATTTCTGTGCACTCTGTAGCTCTCTGCCAGGTCTCCCAACCCAGGACTCCTGTCTGCTCAGGGATCCCATGGACACTCCCAGCCCCAATGGCTACTGATGCCTATCTTAGTAAGTATAGCTCTACAGATATATACTTGTTTCAGGTTCCAGCATCACAGATTCCTAGGCCTAGAATAGGACAAGAGGAAGAATGGAAGGTACAATACCAGCCTAGAGCCATATGGTCAGTTCATGATCCACAGATACAGATTACTAAAACTATATGCCACAAACAGGAGTCAAGGGCATCCCCAGCTAGGTCTGCCTGATACTTTAGGATGAGAGCCAGACCTTTGACCAGAGCCTGCGTTTCCATGTAGGGGCCAGGAATCTGGCCAGGACCAACTTAGACAAGAAGAAAAAAAAGATACTCATCGCAATTGAAAGATAGGATGGGGGAGTAATGATCCTGCTCAGATGGATAAGGAGCAAAACCTATACTTCTTCGTTCTCTTCTCCCAAATGTTGCTCCTCTCAAGCCCCTGGGAAGTCAAGGCAGCAAAGCATCCAGGAAGGTTTCTGAGAAAGATCAGAAAGTCTACAGCCTACAAGAGGTAAGCCACAATCATCTGCCCCCTCCTTAGTACAGAAGGCACACTGTGGCTTCAGAGGTGCGCTGCACTTCCCTTTCCAGGGTGTGCTTTTCAAGTACAAGGGAAGAGTTCCACACACTAGAACAAATCCATAGCTCTAGTACTTGAAAACACCTTGAGTAGCTCTGGCCACAGGTCTGTCAGCCAGTGGCTTATCCCAGAGTCTGAGGTACCTCTTTCTCTGCTTCTTGCAACAGATGGACCCATTCAGAAGTTCAAGTACAGGCTGCCAGGCGTCCTAGTACAGGGCCCATTAATACCATGGGCCCTACAGAACCCAGTTTGGACTATGCCTTCCTGTTTCTGAGCAGGTAGCAACTTCTTCTTTCAAGAACTTTCCTCTTCCAGGCATTGGTTCACAATACTCCTATGAGAGGGTCCCAAGAGCCTGAAACACTTCTGGGGCAATAATGGGGCCTCCTGGGAGCTGGCTTGGGCTGGCCACCAGGAAGAAGCTCCCAGCTAAAGCCAGACAGCCTCTGAACTCCCAAGGCTAGCAAGCCCAAGCCCTCGACATGGCCCCATGCTGGCCAGCAGTGGCTGAGCTAGCTCAGGAGATGAGGGGGCACTGGGCAAGGAGCCCACTGTCTCCTCCTCATGACTTTCCTTCCTCCTCATCCCAGGAGCCTCCTTGCCGTCCAACTGTACTAAAACTCCGGAAAACCATGGCGGGGAGGTTTTCCAATTAGAACATTCTTTTTCCAATCTGTGGGATGATTCTTAAAGCAGCAAAAAGCCATTCTTCAGGGCATGTGGGGATTATCTGCCAACAAGACCTTGGCTCAGCGTGTGCACTCGTGCTCCGGAGGCCTGGCCTGGGGCAGCTTCAAAGCCAGAGAGAAAAGGCAGAGTTTGTTCTGGGGCATCAGGTCATGTCATACTCTGGTAGAAAGTGTCCTGCTTATTCAAAGCAGTGTATTAGAAGACAGTACAGCTCCAAGAACAGGGATGGAGGACATTTGAAAGTGGCCTATCTCAGGAGGTGCATGACATTCCAGTCCCATTACTGGAACATAAGCTCAAGACTCCCAGCAGGATTGCAGCCTTTGGAGCAAACAATCCTTCGGCACATAAGCTGCTCCTCAGAAAGGAACTGTCCGGCCTTGGCCAAAAGACTGGGAGCTACATTTTCCTGGGCAAGATGGAGTGTAGTGGAAGCTCTTGACAAGTATGAGTGTTTGTGTATGGTGGAGAAGAGGCACAACCTCATAATGGAGTTGCAGGGGGTCACTGAAGACAAAATTTTATAGGTAAGGAACTCACCCCATTTGCTGAGAATCTGGCCCACCTCCTGTCAGGTGAGCTGATTACAAACACAGAGACCTGGGATCACAAGCTTAGGGTTCCATAGGTCCATTCCTGAGTGTGGCTCTGCCTAGCTTGGGGACCCCTAGCCCCAGGGGACCCACCCTGCTGAGAGTCAGCACTCACCTAGCAAGTGTAAACTGGTTGAAGAGCTTAGCAGGATGAGGCAGCAGGGCGGGACCAGAGAAGGAGGGAGGGTAAGCAGGGGATTAGGGTACAAGCAAGAACCTGGCACTCCCTATACACAAACTCCAGTTTCTACCAGTTGGACACATAGTCCACCCAAAGCCTCTGGAGTCCCTCTCCCTGCTTCTGTTTCTGTGTGTGTGTGCAGCTGCAGCATTCAGGCCATTTGTCTTCAATATACTCTGGTATAGGAATCCTGCCTGCTCCACCTCTGGGTCCTGTTAGCTTTCAGTGTACTATCTGTTGTTCCTTTCCAAGCCTAGAAACTCTTCAGCTAAATAGGCCTGTCTGAGCTCTGCTTCTAGCTTTGCAGATGAGAAAGGGCTACCCTAGGGAATCTAGTAATCCTGCTGGCCCATTCTCTCAGACAGCCACTTGTCCTCTGGTCTTTGGTCTGGCCTGCCAGAGAAGCTGTTTTGGTTACCTACTCCTGAGCTGTGGCCTCTCTGAACAGAAATACCACCTACTATGCCATGACTTTCCTGGTAGTCCAGCCTGCTCCTCAAGCCTACACTTAGAACCAACTTCTGTGCTTTCAAAGCAATGCCTTGTTGATGGCATTCCTGGGGGAGGGCTGCTGCCCAGTCCTCTTGGGCACTACTACCCAAGCTGGAAGGATGCCAGAGCCAGAAGGAAAGGATGGAGGGGAAAACTGCAACTCTGAAAAGGGTTAGCTTCTTGGCCAGTCTTGGAGCTGAGTCACGGGCTAAGGCACAATAGTAGAAAGGAGAAACAGGGACAGGCTCAGGCCATGCACAGGTACAGTTGAGTCTGAGAGACAGTAACCACCAAAACCTTGGGTTAGAACTTAAGGGGAGTCCAAGGAAAGATTCATGGAGACAACAACTTGACAGCTCAGAATGGGTACAAGATTACCAAATGTCCCTAGAGAGAGATGTCATCTCAAACAAAGGGGCTTGGTTTATCTGAAAGCATAGCACTTGTATATACCTGTATCCTAGCATTTAGGGGATTGAGACAAGAGGATTGTTGTGAATCTGAGACCAACATGGAGCACATGGCACCTCTCCTCCCCCAAATGGTGACTGACTAAGGTGCCTGGAGGTAGCCCTGTAAGAGGTGGGGGTTGAAAGCATCATTGGAAGAGTCTGTTGGGGCAGTGAACAGGTGGGCAGGGCAGGGCAGGGCACCTACCATTCGAGTCAAACCCGTTTGCAGGCAAGATCCGCTGCAGGGCCTGGCAGCCTAGCTAGGAGGGAGGAGTCCAAGGCTAGTCTCTTTGGCTAGAGCTCCAATCTGTGTTGGGCAGAGCCTGAGTCACTTTGGACAAGGAAAGAGCTTGAGGTCTGGTGCAGCTCTTAATGGCCAGCTACGTTATTGGATACCACTCTTGCTCATGCTCTACAGCTGGCCCACCTGATTCAAGGCTCTGCAGCAGAGCTTTCTCTTTTCTGGAGGGCCTTGGGAGACAACTACTACCACCTACTCCCTCCCACCCATGGTGTATCACTTTGTGTTTTACATTCTGCCTCTTTTGGGGCTAGGTCCAAAAGAGTCTTGTGATCCATCCAGTTAGTATGTTTGGGAGCTAGGATGTCAAGCCAAATGGAAGGCCATCAGTAGCCTTTGTGGGGGAAGGAGAAGATGCATTAGATGCTGGCCACTGGTCTGGGACTAACAGAATTGGAAGGAGAAAAACACCTGTTGGCAGGAGACAAAGATTAACCACTCCTCCAGAACACACAAGGCACTTCCTTTCTGTCTGATAAACCCACAGAGAAAAGAACCCTCCTTTCAGAGTTGTTCTCTCTTCCTTCTGCAAATGCCCCAGATCCTCTGGGCCGGTCTCTGTGATCCAGAGATAATCGGACAGGGCACCAACATCCCAGAGCTCACCACTGAGAATAAAGGGTTATATACTGTCACCCGAGGGAATGGGAGAGTGAGTGCACAGAAGGAAGTGGTCAACTTGACTAGGTGGCAGGCAGGAGAGGATGACATCTGAAGATTGGGTGAGTTCAGTGGTAGAGGGATATAGGAAGGGTACTGCAGAGAGTATGAGTGCAGGAACAAAGATCCGAGGTATGAGGGCACAGAAGTAGTCAGAAGACACGGGGAAGCCGGGGAGATTACAGTGGAGTGCTGGGGTGGCTGGTCTTACAGACAGAGGTTGAACACAGTCAAACATTAGGCCTTCTAAAAGCATCTGCTTTCATTCCAACAACAACCAGAAGCTATAGGAAAGCGCTCTGAGCAGCTAGCATCTGGTCATACACCCAGTGAAGCTGCATACATACTGTGTGATGGCTGAAATGGGAAGGACGATAAGTCACAGGAAAGCACAACAGTGAGTAGATTTGAGGGCCACTGCTGTAAAATTGGCAACAGGACGTTAATCTTTCCTTTTTTTCCCTTTTTTTTCTTTCCTTTCCTTTCCTTTCTTCCTTTCTTTTATCTTTTCTTTTTCTTTCTTTTTTAGTCTATCATTCTGATCGTTTTTTGTGCACACTGGCTTAACTATCTCCTCTATTGAAAGGACTTCCCTGACCTCACAGTGAGGGTTAGAAGCCTTTGTTGGATGCTCGACACCCCTACTACATCCTCACACTTAGTGCTATGCACACATTACCTATCAAAAAAACGTGAATGAATGTCATTTATTAAACCGAATGTGTGTGTCTTCCGCCCTGCCCTGAGAGGTAGTCCTGTTTTGCCTCGCTGCTGGCTCCAAAAATGACCTTCCAGGGTACAAGTTTTCCCAGGCGCCAGACAGAAGTTTCTTGCTCACTTTTTTCTCCTATGCCTGACTTCCTGCATGATCTCAGCCATCAGTCCGCAACCCCCTGCCCCCAAGCCTGGTCCTTTCCCCGCCCCTGTCTGGGATCTCCATCTGTAAAATGGATCTAGGCACAGTAGTTCTCGACAGAACTGACCCGCCAGCATCTGTGGAAGTCGTTGGCCCAGAGCCTGGCCAGATCTCGCCGGGCGCAGGCAGGGACGCCACTAGTCCGCGAGGGCCCTTCATGTGGTGGAGTCCTCCTGGCCCCAGGGCTGGGAGCCCAGAGGAATTAGCCTGGAAGTTTTCCATAGCGGCAAAACTTTTTGGAGCTCGCTCTGAGCTGGGTGAGGGGAGCCCCAGCCTTGATTTCTCCAGCAGCTCCATTGGGCGGAGCAGGGAAGGGGTGGGAGGACCGAGGACACCGGCTGGAGAATGTGCGGAATGTGCCAGGCGCATCTACCTACCCCAGGAGAGGGCAGAGGAAGGGGGCCGGCCGAGGGGAGGGGCGAGGGGCGAGGCTCCCGGCAGCCGGAGAAAACCTGTTTGTTCTCGGGCGGGCAGAGCCCAGTCCGTGCCTCTTCGTTGCCCCGCGCGCTTCTCATTGCGCCCCGCTTCCCGCGCCCGGCCCGGCTGGGTCCAGTGCTGCCCACCCGAGGGAGCCCGCGCACCACGCCTGTCCGACCCTCTGCCCGTCACACAAGCCGGGCACCTGTACCAGGTAGGGTTGTTGAGTCGCCGTCCTAAAGAAGTGGCTCGACCACCGGGAGGCAACAAGGAACACCCAGTTCGTGTCCTCCTGGACACAAGCCAGGGCCTCAGTTTCCCTACCCAGTTTTCATACTCGCTCCAAGCATGTCTCTTCGGAATCCCGTCAGGGAGGCAGTACCCTCGGTTTCTGCTTTTCACCGCGAGTGAAGAGACAGGCAACGTTCCTCAGAGTGTCCAACAAAAGCAGGTGGCTCTCTGGCTGGTCTAGTCCCTCTGACCTACTCATTTGTGCATGAGACCGATTGTTAGTAGACTGCCAGCGGGGATGGGGCAGGGTGAGCCTAGAGTTGGTGTGTTACAAGCATCACAGAATCCCACATCCTTAGTAAAATGTGCCCATTTTATAGATGAGGAAACTGAGGTACAGAGGCAAGCTTACTCAAGAATCCCCTCACTGGCCTGGAGCCCAGAGCAAAGGGACTTAATGGTGGTTTGTGATAGACATGTACTGGGCACTGGGCGACCTCAGGGCTGGGAAGGGAGCTGCTCATACTCAGACAGAAGGCGCCGAATCAAGTGTCACTGTGGTGTTATCAGCGGGATCTGCTGTGCACAGTCTCTGTAACTGGATTGTTTGTGCGAGGGCAGGGGAGAGCCAATAGCCTCATCCTCTTTGCAACTGCTTAGTGATAGCTTGGCCTCTGAGAAAGGTTGAAAACGCAGATCCTCCTGTCGGCTCTGCCACTTCCTTCTGTACTGTGGCACCTGGAAGCTCCACTGAGTAAAAGGAGAAGCCTACCAGGCCCACCTTCCCCTCCAAGGCTGTGGAGTCTATAAAGTATGTTGGGAGTTGTGTTCTCCACAAGCCATTGGTACTGACTCTTGACATTAAGGCAGGTGGTGACACCTGCTCTTGGTATTGTCTTGCTCTCATAGTTCTTTGGATTTCTAGTCATGGTGCTTAGACTGGGGCAGGAAGCAGGTTTCCACAGGCTGATAAACCTGAATAGTGGTGAGGGGCTCTGAATCGGAGAGCTGCAGTAGGAGGCTTATGAAGTTCTCATGGCCTCAACTGGCTCTTCTGCACAAACAGTGCCAGCTTGGGTGCCAACAGATCTCCAGGGTACAGGTACAACTTACTGGAGGGCTTTGGCTGAATGTACTGTTCACCGCCCTCAGCCCACTCACCTACAAGATTGGAAGGAACAAAACCATCCCATTAATTATCAGTGCTGACCAAGGCTGTGCACTCAGTGGAGCAGAACTGATAGAAGGTGCCTAGGTCAAAGCTAAGTACACAACACATGCTCAAAATCTGTTCCTTTTCCTCCTCTGGGCACTCATGAGTCAGTGACAAACATGGCTCATGACAACAGAGGGTGCTGCAGCTTTGAAGGTGAAAAGTGTTAATAGCCTGGATCACGGATGCAACCCAAGATGGAAAGATTAGGAAGGCTCCCTGGAGGAGGGAACCTTTGAAAGTTGAGCAGGTCAAGAGGGATAGGAGAAAAATCAGCCCTTCATTTTACCAAGAAGTCTCTAGAGATAGGCTACTCCAGAAAGAGCTGCCATCTGGATGGTAAGAGGACAAAACCCTCCCAACTTAGTGGTGAGAGTAGTGGTCCCAGGAACAACTAGAGAATGTAGCAAAGTCCTTCCTCAAACTGCTTTAGGCCTTCTAAGACCTGATAGGGCAGGAACTCTGGTTTCCTAGCACTCGGGACCTGGTTCAGGTGGGCATTGGTACCTGTTCCCTGAACTGTGTTCAGTTGTGTGCCAAGAAAACACCCCCAATTTTGGCTTTGATGCAGAATCCTGTTTGATGGAAGCCGGAAGCCTGCCCGTCTCCTTTCTCATTGAAGCCTCCATATGTGATTTATCCCTTTAGTTTAGATGTTGCCTCAAGCCATGCCCTATATTGTGCTGGGTCACACATAACATAAATTTTCTTTCTGCTTGCTAAACCCTGAGGCCCCCTTCATTGCCAGCCCTATAGTGACATGGAACAGGATCATTGATGGGGGTCTGGGGTGTGGTGCTTGGAGAAACTTCTCGTATTACACTACAGACTTTGGGCACCCATGGTGGGTACTTGGCCTGGGTGCAGACAACTTGTCTGGCTTCTTTCTCCCAAACTAGGCCCCACTTCACCTCTTGCTCCCATGGCCAATGAGGAGGAAATTACCATCCTAGGTTAAACACTGTCCTTGTATCAAGCTGCTTGAATACAAGGTGGGAAATCAAAACCATAAGAGGTTGGGTGGTATGCTCAGGCCTGTCCAAGTGGATGGTTACTTAGCTGGGCTCTGAACTCAGTGTGGCCTCTGGGCCTTTCTCTTACCCATGGTGCTGGAAAGATACTATCTTCACTGACCACACACCCTGCTATGGACAAACTGTTGGATAGTTCCTCCCCCTGTTCTGCTGTCAGTCCCCTTAGCACACGGCCCTGGTCCTGCTATCAGCTGGTTCTCCATTGGCATAGCTGGTGTCAGTTCATTTTTCCCAAAGAGTAACTGAGACACAGAATGGAGGCCCTTTACCTTCTCTTGTGGATCCACGTGAAAACATTTGGCAGGTCTTTTCAGCTCACTGTCCCTGCTAGAATGACCAAAGTAAGAGGGTGTGGGCAGGAAAGAGGGAGGGGGCCTGGGTAGAAAAGAAGCTGGAAAACGAAAGACCCAGAGGCCCTGTGCATGTTGTTCTCCAGGGCTTATGTGCAAACTGAAACTCAGAGGTGAGGAGGGTGGAAGCAATCTGCAGCTTAAGCAGATGTCCCTGGGGAATTTATCTGCTGAAGAAACTAAAAGACTGCTCTCAGAAACACTGTCTGGTCTTTTTCTGTGGGCAGTGCTCACTTCATGTTTTGAAGAGAAGCTGGGAATTTGAGGAGTACATAGAGCAGTTTTTTTTTTACCTACTTGCTAATGCCTACATTGTAGCCCCTCTTCTTGCACAGCTGCCCTTGAAGTTACTGCTGGTGGCCTGGGGAGGCTGTGGAGCTCTGGAGACACACCCAAGATTCAGAGAAGACTTGACCCCTAGGGCCAGTAGTGAGCAAACCCTAGCTACTGGTGGTGGTTGTTGGTGGTCCCTGTCTTTGGTTCCATCTGTGGGCACACATCAGGCATGAGGTTCAGCCCCCTTGGGCTGATCCCTGTGGTGGTTGGCTCAGAACACCGCTTTCTGATGACTAAGTCACTTTCCCAGAGAGCTTGATGTGGCAGAAGGTTGCTATGGAGAGAGGAGGCCCCAGGATTCCAGTCACACGAATGGGGATCCCTGTTGAAAATGCTGACATCAGGCATTGCCTGGTTTAACCTATAAAGAGAAAAAACCCACAAAACCCTAAAAGCAGACCTTGTTTCACCATTTCTGACCATGCGCACACTCAGCTCCTACTCATTCTTTCATAGTTTAGGACCTGGTCCAAGAGCACCTCCTTGGGAAATGCAGCACTCTGGCAGGGCCTCGGGGCCTGTCTGTTTTCCTCTGATTCTTGTCTATCTCCCCAGCACCCAGCCTGACTGTTAGCTTTCTATGGGAGCTTGTTACAGAAAAGAAAATGTGACCTTGGGCAAATGCATTCTTCTCTCCTGGCTTCCATATTTTTATCCCAAAATGGGGGTAATTGTAGAAGCAAGGGTGGAGTGAAGGGGGCTTTGGGCTTGAGATGGACAGGGAAATACAAGAGAGTATAGAGGGATTGATGGGGAGAAGGCTGTAAAGAGAAACATTTTTTGGTGCTAGAAAAGCTGGTGGGTAGTTAATTTTTTCATCCTCAGTAGAGGATCACTTTTAAGATGGACAAAAGCAATTTGACCAAAGTTAGAAGCAAGTGGGGCTGAGTTCCTGTCATCACGTGTGCTCTGGCAAAGGTCAAACAGGTGGCAGTTGTGAGGACTTGGGATACACATGAAGGATGGAGGAAGGTTCGTTCCAGGATTCCCAGCCCCTTTGACCTCATGACATGTCCATCTGTAGATGGATATAGCATCTCTGAGAGAGTAGGGCTGGCTTGAGACTTTAGATTTCAGTTTGCAGAAATAACCGTTGTGATGTAGAGATACAAGAGAGGTGCCTAGGACTGTGGAGGAAGGCATAGGAGTTCCTCAGTGCCCTTTCTTGTGGGATAGCTGCAGAGGTAACAACAAGAGTAAAAATGTAAATAGCTCATATGGGAAATTGGAGCCAAGGTCTTGTTGGGAGCAAGATGCTTTCCACTACCCTCAGCAGGCTGCCCTCATCACATATCTCAGGGCATATCTCTAAGAGCTCTTCCCAGCTGCCCTTAGTGGTCCTGTAGGCCAAGGTACCCCTGAAGTCTCTCAGCATCTTCAAGCATTTTTGAATACATCCCTCTGAGAACCAGAAAATGAATACATGAGAGTCAGGGGATTCTAGGATCTTAGAAATGGAAGATAGCTAAGAGGACCCCTTCCCCCTTGGTGTTGCAGCTCCCTACCCCATTGAAAAGGACCTGGGCTGCCTCAGACATCTTCCTCCCAGGATTCCACTAGCACAGACGCCAAGAAGTCTAGAATCTGGGGTTTGGGGATGGGATGGTGGGAGGTGAAATTCCAGACTTTCATGCAGAAGTCATTTACCTGTAAAGCACATTTACAAATACCACCCCCTCCCACCATGCTTGCTTTTTTTCCATATTACATTTTCCCTCTGCAACCCAAGTCTCTTCCAACTCTTTTTTTCCACGTAGTATACCTCCTTCCTGCTGCCTTGTTGGCTTGCCGGCGGGAGCCCCAGGGAGTAGAGCATTGCAGACAGGCCACACACTCCTGCCAGAGAGGCCCAGCCCTCAATTCCTGGGACCTGTACACTGAGCACCAGACTCAGGAGCTCAGACTAGAGCCAGCTGCTGCTCAGCCTTTGCTCTGGCAGAGTCAGCGCTGTCTAAGGTCTCTAAATCACTTGCAAGTAGTTCGTAGTACCTCCTGGACCAGCGATAGTAGTGTCTCTGCTAGCTCCTTACGGTTGGAAAGCAATCCATCTGCTGACTGCTGCTGACACTCCAGTGCAGGACAGTGAGAATCCGAATGCCCAGGGTTACAAAACCTGGCCACAGGGAACCTGTTTCACAAATGGAACATTTCATCATTCCAGTCTTTTTGGCCTGGAAAGAGAATCAAGTTGGCAGCGTGAGTGGTAGTTTAGGTCAGCCTTGGTCCAGTTTGTGGGCCAAGTGCATTCCTTGAGAAGGGATTGGACTAGTACAGCTAAGTATGCTGAATATGAGTGGGGGTGTTGAGGTTGTGGTTCCTGAATTTTAGCATTTCTTGGCCCCTCATACTCACTCCACTTCAGGTCAAGTATACCTGCTCATCCTTGCACTTCCTTATGAAGCCTCTAGAGGGAGACAGCCACAGCCGAGATTTTCACTACTGTGCTGGCTTTCCATCACATACAAAGCAGCAAGCTCTTCTTGGGCTCCATTGATGAGCAGAGAAGCTGCTCTAAAGCCTCTGCTTTCCCCACAGGAAAAAACCAGATATAAGGGCTTGGCATAGGTTGGATTGGGCAAGAAGGGAGGAGTTGAAGTACTCTGGCCAAGGAGCTACCTAATCTGACTGGACGCTGGAGCTCAGGAAGCTTGGATTCTCAGAGTTTTGGAGCTCAAACTAAGCTCTTGCAGGACAGCTATAGAATCAGGGGCCTGTTTCCCTTGCAGATTTTGATTTTTTTTTTTCAAGTTTGGTCCTGCACCCATACATGGTGGTAAGGGACCAAGGTGCTGTGTGGGGAGGAGGGTTTGCTCAGGGTAAGTGAGCAAGTATGAGGATGCTCTTCCCACAGACCAATGGAATCTCTGAGGCTGCCCCTGATCTCAAGCAGTGCCCATCCAAGAGATTAGCATTAACTGCAGCCTTCATCCATCTTTGAGGCTGCTCTCAGGGCCCCTGCCTGGCAAAGCCAGAGATTGATCCCTGCAAAAGGTCTGCATGCTTGGAGAGGTGGAGTTGGGCTTCCTCTGCTCTCCTCTGCATAAAGTATCACAGTTTATCTTTGGCAGTGAAGCTCTTCTCCCTCCTACCTCTACCTCTTACTTTTTTGTTTGTTTGTTTGTTTTTCAAGACAGGGTTTCTCTGTGTATCCCTGGCTGTCCTGGAACTCACTCTGTAGACCAGGCTGGCCCGGAACTCAGAAATCTGCCTGCCTCTGCCTCCCGAGTGCTGGGATTAAAGGCGTGCGCCACCACTGCCAAGCTCCCTCTTCCACTCTTCCTTGTACTCAGACCAGTGCCTAGCACACCAACATGGAAACAAACCCCATCACCTATACCTTAGGCAGCCTCTCATTGTCACACCACACTAAAATAATCACTGATTTTTCTCAGTTGGTGGAGTGTTTGCCTACCACGAAGCTCTGGATTTAGTCCACAGCACGGCATAAAGCAAATATAGTGGTGTACATAAATATTCCCAGCACTTGGGCAATGTAGACAAATGGACAAAAGTTAACCATCACACTTGGCTACATAGTGAGTTAAGGCCAGCCTGGGAAAATGAATGGATGGATGGATAGATGGATGGATGGATGGATGCCAGCCTGGGAGAATGAATGAATGGACGAACGAAAACAAAATAATGTTAAAGGCTTTGCTTCTTTCTCACTCCCAGTTAATTTCTATTGACATCTAGCACCAATTTCAGTTTCTAAGACTGGGAGCAAATTTGGGGTATCTTGACCTGGCTCTTCCAGTGAGCTGCCCTAGTCTTCATTCTATTTCAGCAGTGATCTTTTTCTTTGTTGTTTCTCAATAGAGAATCTGAAATAACCCAGGCTGACTTGAACTTGCTTGTGTAGCCAAGGATGACCCTGTACTTCTGATCCTACTGCCTCCACCTCCTCTGTGCTAAGAATGCAGGAATGTACCATAGACCTAGTTATGTGGTGGTGAGAATGGAACCCAGGGCCTTGTGGGTGCTCAGCAAGTACTGATCCAACCGCACTACATCCCTAGGCCCTTTCCACGTTTACTGTTATTGGAAAGAGCATTGGATTTCTGAAATGTCGTCAGATCTGAGGGGAAGCTGGTGACACAGAAGCACCAGCCCCAGTTCTTTCTGGCACATATCCTTGCTCCTTTGCCTGTATTAGGAAACTTCTAGATAGACAACATGGCTATTGGATCTATCAAGGGGAAAACTCACAAGTTCTGGGTTTAATACAAGGCCTAGCATGGATGCAGCTGCTATAATGGGGATGAACGTCACCTGCTTGCCCAGTTCCTCTGTGGAAACCAGTGGCCACAGTCCCTGGGGTCTTGGAAAGGAGTATGTCCTTGAGGTACCTTACAGAAAATAAGTTAAGATAGCAAAAATAAAAAATGGCCTAGTACAATTTGAGGGACCAATGGGCGGCGCATTCGCTTTCATGCAAGAGGAGAGGGACTGTCCAAGGTTTTCATATGTAATAGCATGAAAAGACCTAGGACTGAAGGCTCAGGCTTTAGTGGTCTGCATACAGACACTGACTGTATCATGCACTCAGGCTCATGTGGTCACTACACATGTCTGCTAGGATGCAGACAATTGAGTTTATGCAACCATAAGAGCAACTGAACACTGATGTGGCAGCTTCAGTGCCATAATGAGGTTCCATTCCTGGCATGTAGAAGGTTCAGCCTGCCTGGACTGCTCACTTGGTACAGTTTATGGGAGAGCAGGCTCTTGCTGATGTGGCTAATTTAGTTTGGTCTTGGCCTCCTTCCCTTACTCTTTTAGTGTGTCCCCGATTTCCACAAAAACATATCCAGGTCCTGCCAGTTGGCACCATTACTGAACTGGTCAAAGCGTAGCCCTGGAGGGACCCAAGGGGGTGGCAGACCCAGGGAGAAAGGTCTTTCTGCCTTATCACTGCCAGGGCCTTGCTTTTTGTCCTGTTCACACCTCTGAACCTCCCAGACTCTCTTTATGTCCAAAGGAGCCAGTTTGGTTATTAATATATCCAAAATATCCAAACCCACAGTCTAGTCCTTTCCTCCTCCTCAGCTTTGGGCCTCTCAGCCTGGCGAACAGATTATAACGAACCTGGAACCTGTTGACTCTGACCAGTCTCCTCATCTGATGCTGAGGCCACTCCTTAGCATTTGGTCCCTGTGAGGAAACAGGATGAGGAGCCTCATAGGGCTGCAAATATCCACTTTGTCCTGTACTGATTGGAGAACACCAGCTGACTTTCCCCCAGCAAACAGATTTAAAGTCACTATGGCTTGGCTTATGCCCAGCTGCCAATGATATTCCTGACTTTACAGCAGTCCAGAAATGTAGATAATTTCACTTTCATCTTACAGGTGATAAAACTGAGGCAACCCAGAGAGATTAACTGATTTGCCCAAAACATGACAGCTAGTGCAAGAAAGATGGTTGAGTCCTAAAACTGTTGGTTCCCTGAACCCTTGCCCTACCTCCAAATCATCTGCCTGCCCTCAAAGGTGGTGTGCCTGAAATGTGCTTCCTTCAATCCTACTGTCTGGCTCAGTGCCATACCACTCTCCAAGACACTGTTGGAACTTCCTTATTACTACCAGCTCCCTTCCCCAGAGTCTTTCCATTAGAACTCGCTGTGGTCCACCCTTAATAACTGACTAGAACAGTCAGTTCTTGACTACCCACATGTTTTCATATTCTCCAGGTGAGCAGCCATGGCTATACAGGTAGGTGTAGCACCCACGGTGGAATGTGTGCTTAGTCCTTGACCTCTCTCATACATTTGGAATTCCACCAATTCTTGTCACCCCTGATACCTGAAAGGAAACCTGCATGATCTTAGTGTGCTCCAGGTTCATTTCTCTTTTATTATGATGTCATATGTGAGGCTGGGTGCTAGGCTAGAGAAAATATATTTATTTACTTCTAGAGACTCAAGGCCATAGGGGGTAGCATTGCCTTGATTCAGGTAAAGGATCTCATGGCTGGTGGCATTACAGCTGTGGGCAGGAGAACCTGAGTTTGTGAGATGGAAAGCCAGGGAGAAACCAGAGCTGGGCCAGACTTGCCTTTTGATAACAAACACTGATGAGAACCAACCAGTTTCTCTCAAGACATTAATTCCATCATATAGAAGCTCTCCCAATTATCTAATCCAACCTTATTTTGTGTGAGGGAGTGGGGATGGGAATGGGTGTGGATGTGTGGGTGAAGGGGCTAAGTATGGATGCATATGTGTATACATGTTCATATGCACACGTCAAAGTCAGAGGTCAGTATCAGGTGTCTCTATCACTGTTTGCCTTGTTTTATGAGATAGGGTCTTCTAGACTGGCTGGCCAGCAAGCCTCAGGGATCCTCGTGTCTTTGCCTTCCCAGTGCTAGAGCATAAGGGTGTGTTACGATGGCCAGCTCTGACTGAGTCATTTTCCCATTCCCCCAAATTTCATTTCTTAAGTGTCCCCTCTTAATACTGCCATATTGGGACCAAGCTTCCAACACAAGAGCTTTTAGGGGACAAACCACATCGAAACTCTAATGGTGACCCACAAGCCATTATGATTCATGTATTGACAGATTTGTGTTTGTCTTTGTTCCCAGGAGCTCACTGAATCCACTAATTACAGAGCTGACAGATAAACATCATGAGCATTTCTTCCTTAGGAAGTATTGGGAAAGGTGAGCCTGGGTACCATGTCTGCCTGAATTATCCCAGGCAAACCCCTATGCAGCCCGTGCAGCTAGTGGATGACCTCATAGTGGGTGGGCTGGCAAGAGCCCTGGGTCTAGGGGCTGTGGTTCCCTGTTTAAGGCTCTTAGCCTTGCCTCTGCCAGGGAAAACTGTACCATCTGGTGAAGAGGAGCGCAATAATATCCTAAGACAGATGAAAGTACGGACTACACTAAAGGGTGACCAGAGCTGGATCACCAAGCATGACGACTCTGAGGACCATACCATGTAAGTCCAGGACAGAAAGCCAGAGGGGAAAGCTGCAATAGTGAGGGCATGTGACCCAGCCCTTCCTAGGGATGCTGAGGACATCTCACCATTTAGAGCTCAGTCAGGCTGTGTGTCCACTGGCCAGCCAGGTGACATTAAAACTTGAAAAGCTGTACACAGCCACAAATATTGCAATCCTATGTGCTGAGAGGCATGTGTAAAGTGGGTCAGGAAAGGGGAAGGTGAGGTGCAATGGTGGTACACGTAAGGCTAACTTTGTGATAGAGCCGCAGGAGTAAGAAGTGGTGAGGAGCATGGGAGCCACTATCTTCAGGGCCTGTCTTTCTGCAGAGAGCCACTCTCAAGTCACAACCGAACCACATCCTTCTCATCAGTCAGAGACGAATCAAATGCCAGGTAAGAGGTGTTACTTAGCTGACTCTTAAGTGGACCCCAGGAACTCTTCTGCAAAGAAGTGTACATCTCACAGAGGGAGCACAGAGGGAGCATGAATTGAGAAGGGCATGGAGGACCTTTAATGAGTCATTTGTAATGTTCTTTGAACTTTCCTTTTAGTGTTTCTGGAACTTGGCCATCTCCAAGAATATGCTAAGAACAGGTTTATAGGAGTAAATGGTAGAGTTCAGTGGTACTATTAGACCTGCCCAGAGCACTCATGCTGAATAGAACAACTCTTGGCTGAGTCCTTTCATCTTGCCGTCTGCTTTCATACTTCCATTGCCACTTGGGAGTGAGTGCTTCAAGGGCCAGAGGAGGAAATATTCTAGAGGAGTAGAAAGGGAAGGCCATAGGGATTTACCTTCCATCAGAACATCCCCAGGTTTGGGTCAGCCTGGGCTCTGATCAAAGGACTTTCAGTCTGATCCAGGAGAGAACAGACTCTGCAGAAAATGTCCAGCCATAAAGCAAGCCTGGCCTTGTACCTGCTGTAGGTTAGGCTATGCTGAGCATGGCTGTGGAGGAGTCAGACATGGCAGTGTTCCTGGAAGAGACTAAAGGAGAGATAGGTGGAGCAGAGTGCGCACCTGGTCACTGTATTAGGAGATCAGCTGTTGTAGTTGGAAATAGGATGGAATAAGTGGTCTGAAATCCATAGTGAGGCCACGATTCCCTTGATGTCTCCTTTTCTCTTGGCAGGTCTCCAAACACAAGGGCTCCAGCTGGTTATATAATCCGGTAAGTGACTTCTAGACCCTACCTGCATCCTCATGCCACTAGAGCCACACACAGACTTCTCAATACCTTCTGGTGTCTCTTGTAGGGGAGTGTTCACCCGAACAATAGATAGCTCTTCTCACTCCCAGCATCGCCCCTCTAAGACCAACGGAGCTCCAAGAAGGTACATCCTGGCTAGATGGTCAATAGGAAGGTTGGGAGAGCCTTGTCCAGAGCCAAGTCTGAAAAAGGGCTAGCAAAGCAGTAAGGGAATGTCCTGTCTGGCTTATTCTCAGGGATAGAGGCTGGGAGAGGGAGATCCTCATCCAGGGAGAGGGACTCTGGACAGAGATGTGGATTGTGCCCACATATCTTCATTTTACTTACCCCTTGTCCCCTTGGTCTCACAGCAAGCACCTTGTACTTGCTGAGGGCACTGAGCCATGTGCTTAGTTCACCTTTCCAGTATGCAAGGCATCATGTTACCCAAACACCTTGATACCAGTCAAAACTGGGGCACTATTGGAGAAGATATGGAAGAGAGCCCAGTGGGCTCTTTTCTACCCAGTTGGGTCTGCCCTATTCAGAATGCCTGGCCCATGTCCTGTCTCTCTTGGGCTATGTTGGTAAACCTAGAGGCAAGAGGGGACCTGTGGTTGGGCAGATGGAAATGACTTGCTCTTCTAGTGCTTCTGGGCAGCTGGGAGCAGCTAATTCTGGTCATCCGCTTCAGTCGTCTGGCTATAAGATGACTACGGAAGATTATAAGAAACTGTGAGTATACAATGGTGCCAGATACTGGACCTACTGAAGGCAGGTAGACACTTACCTCTGAGCACAACCTGGGGAGAGCTATTCCTAGTGGCTTAACAACCCCTGCCACTTATAGATGTGGCCTGGAGCAAAGGATAACAAAACTCTAGAAAAATGAATGGTCATGCCCAATACACTCCTTTTAGGAGGCAAAGACTGTTGGAAACTTCTGGAAGGAGCATATGGGTCTAGACAGTGGACCATGAGCCATAGCTATGGGGGCTGCTGTTCACTCTCTGAATTTCCTAGATGAGCTCCCTTCCCCATTCAGGTCGCAGGATCTTGGGCTGGGCTGGGCTGGGCTGAGCTATGCTTTGAGGCATGAATTTTCTTAGGTTGCCACTGTCCCCGTTGGCTATTGGTGTGGACATTTTGTATCTAAAGCTGAGCTTCCCTTGAGGTTCCTTCCAAGGGACCCTAGACTGGAAGGGGGGTTCTAGACAGATGTCTGGATTGTGCCAGTACTTCCCAGTACTCCACATCTTCATACAGCTTATTCCTTGCCCCCATCATCCTGTTTTATGGCACAGCTGGCAGTATTTCTAGGGAAGTAGTGAAACTGCAATTGGCTGAGGGTGGTAGCCTGTAGCAGGGAACAGGAAGGACATGGAGGAAGAAGAGCCATACCTGCATCTCTCCCCACAGAGCACCGTACAACATCAGGCGCAGCTCCATATCAGGGGCTGAGGAAGAGGAGGTGCCATTCACCCCAGAGGAGCAGAAACGGAGGTGATGGTGTTTGTTATGGGCGTACCCATGGGCAGGGCAGGGGCCGGAGTCTTCACAGATTGCTGAAAGGAATCATACAAGCCAGAGTACAAAATGCATGACACATAAATCATGAGGACACCCCATGTCTTTCCAGAAGTCTAGGAACTATCTCTCAGTGCTAGGCCAGCTCAGGAGGCACTTCTGAGAACATTCCAGGGATAGAACTTGAAAACTATGCAGGGCAAAGTGCTCTAGGAGGGGCGTCTGCAGTGTTCTTTGAGTTCAAGAATGGATCCAGACTTTCAAATGCCCTGTGCTTACAAAGAAGGAATCCAAACGAAAGGCGAACATCTGCCAACCCATATGTGGTTTAGAAAGCATAGTGACAACCCCTTGCTAAAGGCCCTGTAAGGGTGTCCATTCTGTGCAAAAAGACCACAGTTGCACAAGGCCTGAAATCTGGATAGTGCAAGGGACAGGCAAATGAATAAGAAGCTCTGATGGTGGCTCCTACTGAATGCTGTTCTGTCACCTGCTTAAGTGTGTGCATTTAGTCAAATCACCAGAGCAGTGGCCAGGCTCAATCAGGAATGGAGTATGTCGGCAACTACTTACCTGGGTTGGGAGAGTCAATGAACCATTGTGAAGATGTCAGCATTGCTGAGCAGGGCACATGCTACATGCTCCCTAAGTAAGGGTCCTTCCCTCTGTGTCCATTGTCCCTCTGAATAGTTCTTAGAGTAGTGCTACCCCATGGTGTACTCCTGAGTTAGCCAGTGAGCATCCCAAGCTAGACTGACAGACACCCATCAAATGTCCCCCTTTATACTACCCCAGGTCTCAGGCTGCAATTGGTGTTCTGAGGAAGACAGCCCCACGGGAGCACTCTTACGTCCTCTCAGCAGCTAAGAAGACCACTAGGTGAGTTGTCCAGGAATGAGTCCCTGTGAGCTTGAGCCTGCCTTGGCCACTACTGACTCCATGTTCTGGGCTCCTTCTTCTTTTCTTGGGGCTTCAGCTTTCCTTTGACTGGTGAAAGAATGGGTTGAATACCTCCATGAGAATTCTAGCTTGAGCTCCAGGGTTCTCAGATGCACTTCTTAGAAAGATAAACTTAGGTAAGGTCCTGAGAATTGGAAAGGTTCAGGACCCTATAGGGATGGGGGCTAAGATGACACCTGCCCTTGAACTTTTTCCAACATGTTCCCCATTCTGCTTCCTTTCTAGCAGTCCTACCCAGGAGCTGCAGTCACCATTCCTTGCAAAAAGGTAAGTATCAGTTAGGAAAGCCTCAGGAGCCAGGTGCTATCCAGATAGCAAGCCTGCTGTCAGTAGGGATGCTGGGAAAAAGAAAGAAGCTCTCTCTGAGCAAAGAGAGTCATGTGATGCCAACTCAGGCGTCTTTTTGGAGGCCAGGTGAAGACCTAGGTGACTGGTGACACATGTGTCCCTTTTAGCCAGTTCTGTGCAGTTAGGAGCCTGGCTGAGAGAATGCTTTTGCTTAGGGGCCTTAGCAGATGTCCTCACTCCTTCCACAAGCTGGTAGGCACCAAGAAACCAACATAGCAAGACTCCTTGCTCTTGCCCTGCCCTGTGCTCTTCTATCACCCAGACCTAGGACCAGAATCACCAAGAGAAACTCCATGGGAGCTGACTGTGATGTTACTGATTGGTCCTATGGGGCAAACAGGGTGAAAGAGAGAATGAGTCCTATGTCGGTGGTCTAGTTGAGTGAGGTAAGGGTCTTATTATTTGACACAGGTCAATTTCTGTAGAGATGCAAACAGGGGAAGATGAGGTCATACTAAATTAGGGTAGGCCCTGAATCCAATGGTAGTGTCCCTTCGAGACCAAGGAAATGTGGACACAGACACAAAGAAACGTCCACAGGAATGAAGACAGTGGCCTAAACTGGAATGAGGCAAATACAATTTGTTCTAACCCTGCCAACACCTCAATTTCAGATTTCTGACCTCCACTTCTGGGGTTTTAAGCCATTCAGTTGGTGGTACCTTGTTCTAGTAGCCACAGCTAAGAACACACTATTCTCTGTTATTTTGTCTATGGAGGAGCAAGGTGCTGCCAACCCCCGTGCCTTTCACTGCTTATTGTATTTTAGTCAGCTACTGTCATGTCACACAGCACTGTATGTCCATTTCTGGGCCTTTGCAGTGGTTAGGCCTGGGGCTTGGAACATTTGGAGTGCCTGTTCCTTGTTGACTTTACACCTACAGCTTACCCTCTTTGCGTCTCTTAAGAACGTATTTCTAACGCAGTCAGACTCATGGGTTCCAGGGAATATTCCAATGGTTTTATAGTCACCTGACTCATGTGGACACTGGTGAAAGCACATCCTTCAAAGGCCAAAAGGCACCAAGGTAAGTGGGGAGACCACAGGTGCCACTTTTTTCGCCCACAGGGTTGATGTGGTAGATGAGGAACTCCTTCCTGAGAAAAACCAGGACCCACCTGCTCTGGCAAGACCTGATCCTGGCTTAAGCAGGTAATCAGTCACCCCCCTTGGGCTGGGAGAGACTGGCCACTGCAGCAGTAGCACCCCATTGTTAAGCTTGCACCGGGTACTTCTATAACTTGGCCAAGTTCAGCCTACCTGGGAGACACACTTGTCTCCAGCACTTCTCACATCTGCCTTCTTTGCTAGTGTGGATGGAGGTAGGACCCAAATATCTCAGGACATTCTAATTGAGTGCATGCTAAACATGCCTAGCCCCCCCCTCCGGAAGCCAGGAACCCAGGTACATGTCAAGAATCAGCTCTAGTGTATGAGCTGGTAATATGGCTTCTCACTGGCCTGGCTGGCTGGGTTTGGCAGCCAGGGAAGGTCTAGCAGTGGGGTTACAGTGCAGGGCTGTTATTTTCAGGCTGCTACCCCAATGACCTTTCTAAAAATGTCAGATTGACCGTGTCAAACCCCTTACCTCCACTTCAAGCCCATTTGCAGCTTCCCCTTACCAGGCACATCTGCTAGAATGCCCACCTAGAAGCCCCTTCATTGTCTGAGAGTAGCCTAGGGTTAGCTCTGGGTGGGAGACTGGTACCAAGGAGGCTTAAGGACAAAGAAAAGATGAGGACCAGGAGGGAGAGGTAGATGGGCCTGGTTATCACACTGCAGGGAGGCCCCAGAAGGAGGATGCCCAAAGATGCTGACACAGAGTGGGAGGGGAAGCTTCTCCTTCCCCCACACATTCCCCAGGCTCTCCTTTGACCTACAGCTCGACAACCGAGAAGATTGTCTATCCGCAGATTACAACCCCCACAGCAGAACTCCACCTGGTGGCCCCAGACCTGGAAGCCCTGAGGTACTGAGGCCCCATTGCTGTCCTGTCTCTCTTTAACCTTTCTCAACATGAGAGAGAAGCAGGAGACTGGTTTGTAACAGGTGTGGCAAACCTGGCTTCTCCATCACTATCTTGATATACATTTAAAATAATTATATAATGAATAATTATGCAATGTAATTTTGTGAGGTCAAAGGCCTGGCCTTGGGATCTAATCGTGATTGGGACTTCCTGGGCAAGAACTAGTGACTTCATCCGATGAAGGAGACAGATGATAGATGCTAATATGAACGAGATCAGCCTATAATGCTGGCCATGCCATGTACCTCCATGCCCTCAGAAAGTGACAAGACTGGTCAGCAGAGCTGGGTGGGGTCAATGTGTCTGTGTAACCCTTTATTAAAACCAGAGTTTTAATTATGTTGCTTATAGGACAAGGCATTTGGAACTGGGTGGGGTTCTCCATAGTTCACAATGCCACAGTGCCCTGTGCTTGGTATAAGAATGGATGAAGGGGCCGCATCCATCAAGGAGCACAAAGATCCAAGCTCCTTTTCCTTGGGGTGGGCACGCAGGAGACAGGCCAGCTCTATCATCAATCTTCAAACTCTGTGTCATCTTTCTTATTGTTCCCCCCTCCCCCTTGCTGCCTTCCGCACATTTACCTGGGGACATTAAATTGATAGCATGAAAGAACAGTGAGTAGCCTAGCAGGTTATGCAGACTGGGAATAACACTGAAGCATGAACGTTTCAAGGACAGGCGGGGGGGGGGGGGATAAAAGGAGACCAGAAACATGTGGCCAAGGAAGCAGAAGGTATCACAGGATTGAGGGAAGAGAGATGGTAAGTCTGAGGGAGAGACCCAGTGGTGAGCCAAAATAATGCTGAAAGTGACTTCTGGACAAAGGGCTCCTGATGATCTCAGGATTGACTGAGGGGTTAGGACAGGAACTCAGAAGAAAGCTGAGTTCCATTTCTTGTCACTTGTGGAACTTGGAACACACCACTCAGTCCTTCTGAGCATCAGGTGGCTCATCTGGAAAAAGGGCATGGATAACGATATTGAAGTCGATGTGGAGAATTACTGTGTGGAAAGTTGGAAGAACAGAGTCTGGCCCCTAGTCAACAACGGTGACTAATAATGAGGCTTTGTGAGTTGGTCAGTTCATCAATAGCATATTTTCAGCTCTTTCAAGGCAGCTGTCATTTAAGGATGAGGTAACTGCCTCCATCACAGTGTGGGTGGAGGAGTAAAGTCATTTCTTACCTCTGCAGGTCTTCCCAAAAAGCCTTGTGCACTCAGCCTAAAGGTTTCTGATAGCCTGGGTCCAATGTTAGCAGCTGACATACAGACCAGCACTATACTACTGTTGCATATCTGAAAAGGAAGAAGTAGAGCTAGAGAGGGTTGGGTCTATAGGGAGCAGAACTATAATATTTCACCAGAGGCGCACCAACTCCAGACCAGGCTATCCCTCTCAAAGTCCTTGGGACCCCACTATGTTGTCATTTGGGAGCCCTAGAACCCCCTCCCTAGAGTGAAGTGATCCCTGGGAATGAGGGAAGGGGAGCTTGGATGAATGGAAAAGGTTTTGTCTTCTCTCTCTGGCTTAGTAGCAGCCCAAAATTCCTTGTGTCTTGCTCTAGTGACCATTGACCATCAATGTGGCTACCTCCCTCTGAGTTTTCACCTTTTGTTTCCATTCTTGTTTGTAAGCAGTTAAATCTGAATAGCAATCCACTGGAACTTGGATTGGCTCTGATCACAATAATTTATAGAGGCAAAGATTTCTGCTCCCAAGTCATCTAAATTACACAAGGTCACAGCCTAATGAACGTGCTGAAACAGGCATTGGTGCAGAAAAAAAGAGGGTGAGATGCCAGTGCTTCCCACCACCATTACCAGTACCACACCTTTTGCCCATGGATGGTCTCCTTCTTGTTGGATTTTCTTCTTCTCCAGACTAAGCCACGCTGCACCTCCATCATTGACTCTCCAATTCCTGCAGAACAAATACAAGTCCCTAACTCATAGCTATAGGCCCATCCCTCAGCAAGGAATGGCCTCGGGTACAATGAATGTGTGGGGAAGTCAGAAAAAAAAAAAAGACTAACGAATGACCTATTAATAGAGGAATCTCTGCCTTCTTACAAAGTCTGCCTTCCCCACATACTCATCTGCATAAGTAGCCTTTGTCTCCAGGGATGCCTGTTTTAGTTTGGAACCATGTTGGAATTGGTAGAACCGTCATTTTTTGTTGTTGTTGTTGTTGTTGGTATGAAGAGAGCTGAAACTGCTGAAGGGCCAGCCCAAACCTCATGACCTCCTGAAGTCTACCCCACGTGGATCCATCCTTTGAGGACACTTTTCTAGGTGCTTTCCCAGCTGGTTCTCTCAGCAGGTTCATTTTCTCACTAATCTACCTAGTTGCAGTGGGTGCCTGGAGACAGATAAAGTAGGCCCCACCTCTGTAATCTCTCTTTTGAAGAGGTCTAGGAAAAGCCATTAGGCCAGGGACTCAGTTCTTTGAGTTGCCATTAATGTAACTTTTTACTATCTTTGCAGGCATCAGAAAGATCTTTCCCAAATAAGCCACAATGTGTTTATCCCCCTCTTTCAACTTTCAATGGCTCTCTGCTTCCTTGAAATTAAGCCCAAACCCCTGTCTCTAGCTCCTATAGTTCTGCATGGCAGTGGGGACTCCCTATCCAGCCTTTTCTTTCTCCTGTACCACAGTGGTGCAAACTGTTTCAGAGTGCTATTGGCTATTGTAGAAGGCATCTGATCTAGTCTGGCTCTGGTGGCTTTCTTTTGGACTGTTCATTGGAATCATCCTTCCATTTGTTTTACATGAAGCTAAACCTTAAACTCATTTGCAAAATAACATGAAGTATCTTTCTAGATTTGTAGGATTTAGTGCAGTCTGTTACAGTATCTTACTTATACTAGTTTGATTTTGTATGTATATGTGGGTGTGCATGTGTATGCATGTTTGTGTGTATGTTCACATGTGTATGCTCCTGTGTATGTGTGTGCTTATGTGTGTGTGTGTGTTTGTGTATGTGCATGTGTGTCAAGACCAGAGATCAACTTCTAGTGTCATTCTTTAGGCACCATACATCGTGTTTTGTGAGACAGGGTCTCTTATAAGGACCTAGGATTTAACATGTTCCAAAGCATAGAGTAGTTGAAGACTAATGAGTGAGGAGACTGGATCAGGGTCTTGTTCCATATAATGAAATTTTATCAGGTTTTAATCCAAAGAAGAACTGCTGTGGTTTATAGACTTAAAGATGAATAGGTATTTGAATTTTAACATCACACTACAGTCACCTTTTACAATAAATCATATGCTGGGAGGTGGTGTGGAAAATGGATCTGTAAGCTACAGGCCGTGTTATGCACCATTTTTCTTCTTTTAAATTTTACTACTGATTAGAACGGAGGAAAATAATAGCTGATGATAGTTACAGTATGTTGTCTTTATGTACTTTACAGTTGCCTCAATAACCCTGTGAGATAGGTAAATGGGGAAACAAACAGGTACTGATTTATCCAAAACCATACCTGTGGTAGCTGAGACCTAATGAACAGCCTCAAAGAGAAACCTTCCGAGAAACTTGAGCAAGCTAGTTGATGAACTGTGTTTGAAGGCTAATGTCTCCTTCCAGCTGGTGTACTTAATCTGGTGGTTATCATTCCCCAAGCCAAGAAAGATTTCTGATTGTGCAATTTGATAGAGGAGAAAACTTGGGTCCACACATGTGATGAGCAAATAGGAATAAACTCTAAATCTGCCCCACTGCAGAGCTCAGGTCCAGAGAGTAACTTTACTCTAATATTTACCCGTTTGAAAAATCAAAGCAAACATTTCTGATGACACTGTTTAATAACTGGCTATGTTTGGATTGTTTTTTTCCCATTTAAATTTTAAAAAATTTATATGTATAAGTGTTTTGCCTGCACATGTATGTTTTTGCACACCACCCATTTGCTACGTCAGTGGTGGCCAGTAGGGAGAGGACAGTGGATCCTCGGAGACTAGAGTTAGAGATTGTTTCTAGCTGTATGTGGGTGCTTGTAATAAAACTTAAGATTTCTGTAGAGTAGACAGTGCTCTTAACTGCTGAACCATCTTTCCAGCTCCTCGTCTGGGAAAGTATTAATAACAAAAGAGTTCTTGAGATGTTTGTTTAATTTCCTGAGGGTATGTCTCCAGCGTTTTTCTTAAGCATTTCAATTTCCTCTCATCTCCAGTATACACTGGAGATGGCGGTTCTCAATCAGAGCTTTGTCCTGCCCACCCCTACCCTCCTGCGTCATACTGTAGTAACCGAAGATTTTTTGGGTTGCTACAACCGAGGGTGGCTTCTAAAAAATAAAAATCATGGATGCTGCTAAACGACCTATAGTGACAGGTGATATTAGTGCCTCATTCTCAACACACACAGTATTATTATCCAGACAAAAACGTTAATATTGACAAGCCTTCCTCTAGCAACTTGTGTTCACTTGGGGGAACACACACACACACTGAGGAGTGTGTCAGCATAGATCTAGCCAGACTGCCACAGACAGGCACCACGAATACGGACGAATACACCCGTGACTGCAGCAGATTTCTGTTGCGCAGGCAGATTTGGATCGCTGCCTGCGGGGGGCGGGGGGGCGGGGCGGCGCATGCGCATGAGTAAGCTAGCCAGCTCCAGGGTAAGACTACACCTACTCGCGCGGCCATTTCCTGCAGCCGCTAGCTCAGGCTGAGGTGCCCGCTCTGAAAGGAGAGTACAAAATGGCTGCTCCAGAGACCAGCTTCTAAGGGGCTCCTCCTGAGGCAGTGCTAGCTCCAGCCGCGAGATGGCGCTGGAGGATCACAAATGGTCCCTGTTGTGCACTCCCGTTACCCATCCCCCTCCTAGTAATCTCAGAGGGCGGTTGACTACAGCAGCCAATTTAGGAGTGACCAAACCCAAGGATAGTCTGCAGTGAACACTGCGGCACCCACCTGGACCTCAAGGGCTATCTGGTCCTCCACCCACAACTGACCTCCCCCCTCAGCGGTGAATTCACAGCCCCCTTTCCTTTGATAAACAGTGATTGATGGGCAGACCCAGGTGACAAAGTTAATGTAACTGTCAGAAGCTGTAGGAGCTTTACCCAGTGTTCATTTGATTGTGCAAAGTGGACTAAATGCAGGGGTTCTTGAGCTTGAATTTAAGCCCAAGGTAACTTTATGGGACCTTTGGTATATCATTCAGCTCTTACATGAACAATAATGGAAATAGTTTCTACCATAGACAGTTCAAAGAGTTAAATGGGTTTACATATGTAAAGCACGCAGGACACTGAGGGGTGTGTACAAAATATTATCAAATGCTACCTTTATTTTTTATTTTATTTTTAATTTATTTTTTACACTCCATATTACATTCCCTGCGTCCCCCATCCACCCTCCAACTGCTCAACATCCCACACCTCCTCCCCACCCCACTCTGTCTCCACGTGGATGTCTCCAACCCCCACCCCACCTGACCTCTAAACTCCCTGGGGCCTCCAGTCTCTTGAGGGTTAGGTGCATCATTTCTGAATGAACACAGACCTGAGAGTCCTCTACTGTATGTGTGTTGGGGGCCTCATATCAGCTGGTGTGTGCTGTCTGTTTGGTGGTCCAGCGTTTGAGAGATCTCGGGGGTCCAGTTTATTTGAGGCTGCTGGTCCTCATACAGGGTCACCCTTCTCCTCAGTTGCTCCCAGCTTTCCACTAATTCAACAACGGGGGTCAGCTGCTTCTGTCCATTGGTTGGGTGCAAATATCTGCATCTGACTCTTTCAGCTGCTTGTTGGGTCTTTCAGAGGGCAGTCATGATAGATCCATTTTTGTGAGCACTCCATAGCCTCAGTAATCCAACCTTCAAGATAGATAAAGTTCCCCACTGCCACATTTTTTTGTTGTTTATTCAGTCATTTGATAGCACACTGTCTTGCCTTTTTCCTTTTGGTATCACACGTTAAATCTAAGACATAGATTGTTTTCTTCTTTGTTGTGTTGCAAGTGTGGATTTTTTTCTAGTTTATATTTAACACACGAAGGTGAGTGTTAGACATGTACTCACTGCTGGCAACTGTGGTCAGGCAGCAGATTACATTGTGTAGAAAGTGGCATTGTCTTCTTGTGCAGTATGTAGTTAGGTCAGAAATTGGCAGTGGCTGCCTTAAGCTACCAGAGTCTGTGAAGGCTTCAGAGAATTCAACAGTTAACAATCACATCCTATGGGCCTCCTTCTCTCTCCCCACTCCAGTTTAGCAGTAGCTGAGGCCGAGTGGCAGGAAATTAAGATACCCACTTCAGGATGTTATATTGCACAGAAAGGCATCCTGTGAGGGTTTGACCAATATCTTTTTCATGACCTATAAAGGTTACAACTGAAACTGCTTCAAGGCCTAGGGTTTCCCCATATTGCCCTATCTCCAAGCTGCTCTTCCTGAAGAGTCTTGCCTCTGTTTACTCAGCACTACTTCCTGGCAGAGCTGGACATGGCAATTGGTTTCTTTTCACTGCAGAGGAGTTTTCGTTTCCTCTTACCTGAGGCTGAAAACTTCAATTAGTTTTACAACCTAGTCCCTGAAAAGCATGGCCATCACACATTCTTTTTGTTCTGCCAGCTTAGAGTCTCCCAGGGATGGTAGTCACTGATAATGGGTTTTCATTCAGTCCTTACCTCAGGAGTTCCCAGAGCAGTGCAGGGAGGTTCTAAGATGGTAAAACAAAGAGACAGGAGTAGTGAGGAGAGATGAGTGCAACACCATCTCCTGTCTTTCTGGTGGCCCCTGGTCCTGGGGCGGTGTTGACTGCTTTCTCGGATTTGAGATGTTGGAATGGGACTGTGATCAACATAAGAAGTCTGGCGGTTTCTTGGTGCATGAGGCAAAAGGCAAGTCTGTTTCCCAGAGCGTACATGGGTTAGCTTCTAGGTTTGCTGAAGCCTATTGTTCTTTATACAGTGGTGGTCTCAAAGTATGACAGGGAGCATGAGTGACACGGACTATGGGGAAGAGAGAAATGGAATGAAAAAGACAAGGAAGGACATGCTTAAGAAAGCAAAAGAAAGAGTGAAGACAGTTTGTGTGTGTGTGTGTGTGTGTCTGGACGTGAATGATGGAAATTGTGACTGTAACTAAAGGTAACTGTGACGAATGGGCAGATTTTCAAGCCTAGGCTCTCATTTGTGGTTCCTAGATTTTAAAGGGTACATAAAATCAATGACATAAAATTAGAAATGGAAATATCTAGGGGAACAAAGGGAATTAGTTGGAGGTGTGTGTAAAATGAGAGTCAAGGTATATGGGGGAAATGTGTTCAGTGTACAAAATGCTTGTTTTAAATTGTCCTTATGTAACATAACACAGTGTACCAGGTACAATAAGAGACACAACAAAAACATTTTAAAATACATTTTTACAAGAACAGCCTACAGATGCAGGAGAAAGTGATCGGTTCTGTGGTGTTTGGGGGAGTGAGGTTGAACTTAGGTTTGAAGGCTAAGGAAGATTTCCCCCAAACGACATGCTAATGAAGAAGGCATTTCACATTGAGGAAACGTATATGGTGAGTGTCTTAGTTAGGGTTTTACTGCTGTGAACAGACACCATGACCAAGGCAACTTATAAGGACAGCATTTAATTGGGTCTTGCTTACAGGTTCAGAAGTTGAGCCCATTATGGCAGCATCCAGGCAGTCATGGTGCAGGAGGAGCTGAGAGTTCTACATCTTCATCTGAAGGCTGATAGTGGAAGACTGACTTCCAGGCAGCTAGCATGAGGGTCTTAAAGCCCAAACCCACAGTGACATGCCTACTCCAACAAGGCCACACCTCCTACTAGTGCCACTCCCTGGGCTGAGCATATACAAACAATCACAGTGAGTGTAAATTCAGAGTGACTATAGGAAAGAAAAGCTAATTGGTGCCCTTGCCAGGAAGCCCTGAAAGGAAACTAAGCAGTCACTTATTCATGAGCTGGTGGTGACTGCAAACTATATTCTGCCGAGCTGAAGGACCAGCGATGCTTTTCAATTAGGAGAGGAGTTCAAGATGAGTTGCAGGACTGCCAGGCCAGGGAGGTGCACAGCAGCACAAGGCAGGCAGCTTGTCCAGAACCTGGGGCTCAGACTGAGAGTGACGTGATAAGGCTGCAAGGGCTGCTGACCTTAATTAAAGGTAATAGTGATGGAAAAGTAGTACCCAGGGATGCTTCCAAATTTCTGTTTGGGGTGACAGGCTGGATGGTGAAGTTAGAGGAGATGCTGTGCAGGTGTGACAATATTAAGGTCATTGGGCCGTGTTAACTCTGAAGGGCCTGTAGGAGATCTCGGTGACAAGAAGCCCAGTGGGTTAGAGTTGAGTTAAGATCTGACCACTGACTAGAGACCTGAGGGTTGTCATTTATAGATGACAAGTGAGAGGAACGTATAAGAACAGTCTGGAAGCCAGTGCATAGATACATCCCTGAGGGACTGGTGTATGAAGAAGGAACATAACTCTCTCTAAACCAGGAACGTGCTTGGCATAAGCCATGAGCTTGTGCAAGACCTCCTGACCCCAACTCTCCAATTTTCTTTATCTTCTCAATTGTTGGTGGTTTAACTTAGGACACTTTCAAAACTGCTTGCTTTCTGGGAATTGGGGAGCTGCTTGCCTCTTGAGATGGGTCTCCCAGTGCCCTTGGGAAGTAACATTCAGATTCCAGAGATCAGCAAGGGCCAAGCCTCTGCTCTTCTCTGTATATGATATACAATATTCATTCTTTCTCAGCACTCCAGATTCTTGTGAGGAGAACAATGCAGCCCCCAAGATCATCAAGGGAGTACCTGGCACCCTACAAGATGGACAAAGTGACCCAACTGTGGCTTCTCAACAACTTGCAGATCTCAGCATCCTAGAGCCACAGAGTAGCCCCAGTGGACCCGAGCAGCAAATCAGAGCAGAGGACTGTACTAACATGTAAGAGCCTACACTACTACCTTCTTACTGCCCCGTCCCAGCTGTCAGGGGCCATGATCTAGGAATAACATATGCACTTACAGCACAAGCCTATTTCTCTTCGAAGATATGAGAGGCTAAAAAGCAGAAGGATTTGAGTGCAGGTGGTCTTTTGAATAAGAGCACCATGTTATCCACCAAGCAGTTGAAGTGGGAAAACTGATGTGGGTTGGAGTTAGGGATATGGGGTGTTTTACAAACCTGTTCATGGGGTTGTAAGGTCTGAGAAAAGTAGAGCCTGGTATGAATGAGATTATTATATTATTGCCATCACTAAAGCTGCCAGTTGGATGAGTTCTTTCACTGTTACTACTACCAGGACGGCCAGAGAAGGCACCAGTGAGTCAATAATTCACCTCTGTGGTGCTGACCTGTGAGTGTGTGGTAACTGAAATAGGCTAACAGCAGTAGTTTGAGGAAACAAGGGTCATAAGTTTTCTGTGAGAGTCCAAAATACCAAGGTGCAAAGCAGTAGGAAATAGTTGCTCTTTTCTGAGAGCAACTCGGGCCTCCCACAGTGGGAGCATTCAGACTCCTAGCCTCAGGAGAGCAGGGCCTGTCCACACCAAGGATGCTTATATAATATTTTTTCAAATTACAGTATGATTGTTCTCCATTCTAAAATATTCTGTCAATTCTTATTTATAAATAAAATCCATTAGAGGCTGGGATTAAATCAGCAATCCTCAGTTCTCTGTAACTTTCATTTTTTACGGCTTACTCTAATGATGGTTCTTAAATACTTTAGCCTTTCTTTTAGCCCACCATCCACCAGAGGTAGTGGGAAAGAAAGGATATTGAAAATAATAGATTTATTTTTAAAAGTTCTTTAAAACAACTCTTGTCTATGTTGTCTAAAAATCAACAATTTAATTCATAGGTTAATAATGATAGCTCAGTCCATTCACAAACACTTTATAGATACACCAACAGTTTAATTTGATAGAGTTTAAATAAGAAACACAAATGAACAGAGACAGCTAGGCCTCAGCCTCTACTCAAGTCAAGAGATACCCAAAGAGATGCCAGGAAAACTTCTCAACTATGTCTCTATCAACAAAACAAAAATCAACCAAGACACAAGACCAACAAATGTTATACAACTAGTTGTATAAACAAGCCAAATTCAACCTCTGTCACTGTCTGTTAAGTCCTTTTTATATGTCCTCTAAACATCACATGTCCTACACCAGTCTTGCCCATGTGTCTGTCTCAGTTGACATCATTTTGTCAAGCAACCCAATACACAAAAGTAACAAAAAACTAACACACCACCCAAAGTTTCTTACTATGTTTCTCTCTCTAGAGTCCCAACAAATAGAGCTCAAGTACACAATGTAAGACAGACCAATACGTACATATGGTTAACAAAGCATCCTTTCTCTTATGTCTGCTTCAGCTAAACGTTCCCTTATGAGTCTGTCTTAGTCTTTAACCTGTGTTTATTTTTAAAAAAATTCCTTCCCATGTTTGCCCCAAGTAAACACCTTCCAACATAACTGACTTTTTAAAGAAACCTTAAGTTTTCACTTCAGTACTCCTTTATTTCTTGGGCTTCCTGGCTTCTTCTGCCACCAGACATTATTTTGACCCACTGCCTCTGCCTTTCCATATCTCAGTTCCAAGAGTCTTAGCAGAAATGAGGATACAGTCGGAGCCCAGAGAGTCTACTGTTCACCAGCAGACTGTGCACACTGTTTTTCTGTTTGTAATAAGCCAAGAAAAAAAATCCCTTGTAATATGACACAGAGGGACGCAGGCAAAGTGTTACTTACGAGGCAGATCTGCAGCAGCAGCTGGAAAGAAAGAACCCACACAAAACCAAGGAAACAGGAAGGGCCCATAAGATGGACCCTGTGGTTGACAGGAATGGATGCAAGGGGAACGGGGAACAGAAAGTGGGCTTTTGTAGCTTAGGGAGAGGAGATCATTGGGACGGAATTGGGATGTTTCCTCACCACTGGGTATGAAGAGCTCTGGAGGCCTCTTGCTACCTACATTGCAGGTCTGGGGGTTTTCTTTTTCTTTTTTAATTTTATCTCTTCAGTGCTGCTGTTCTCTCTCTCTCTCTCTCTCTCTCTCTCTCTCTCTCTCTCTCTCTCTCTCTCTCTCTCTGTGTGTGTGTGTGTGTGTGTGATGTGTATGAGACATGCTTACCCATGTATGTGTATGAGTATGTGGAGGCCAGAGGATAGGGTCAGGTATTTTTATCAGTCTCCACCTTAATAATGTTTTGGGTGGGTATATGTGTGCTATGTGTACATTTATGCATGTATAGGTGCATGGTGGGTATGAGTGCGTGTATGTAGGTCAAAATTGGCATTAGTTATCTGATAATTTTCTTTTTATTGAGACCAGGTCTCTTGTTGAACCTGGAGCTGGCTAATTTCTGCTACTAAGTTAGCCAGCTTGCCCCGGGGATCCTTTCACAGGGCCTACCTCCGCAGTGCTGGGATTATAAGTGGCTGCTGCATTGCCTAGATTTTTATGTATATTCTGGGGATCCAAACTCCAGTCTTTGTACTTGTGAGCTACCTAGGGGGTCGGCGTCCTGGATCAGGGCCATGTGTTGCAGCCAGGGTGACTGCCTCCTCAATAATCTGTGAGCCCATCTACTCTCCTCCCATGGCCTGCAGTTCTCCAGAGTTTGATATTGGGTGAGGAAGTTAGTCCTACAAAAAGATTGTTTTGTCTGATTTCTTAACTAGCAAACTAGACTGTTTTTCCCTGCTCCTCCACACTGGCTGCCACAGTCCCAGTAACCTGACGGGCAAGTTACCAACACCAATACCCTAGCCTGCAGTCCAGAATTCAGAGTAAAAATTGGAAAACGGCATTCTCACGCACAAGTCATTCAAGAGCAATGATAAGGGATTTGCAGGCACTGTTCCCACAGCACTGGCATGCTCTTAAAGGTCTTGAAGTTGCAAACTTCAGGGTTAGGGCAGAAAGTTCTATTTGAATCAGGAAGTAGAGACATGCTTACTCATTTTCATTTCTTTCAGGCTGATGAGCCCTTCGAGCTGCATGGTCACTGTTACTGTCTCTGACACCTCTGAACAATCTCAACTGTGTGTTCCTGCTGTCTCAAGCAAGGTGGACTCCAGCTCAACCATGTAAGAAGGGCCATCTAGCAAGCCTTGGTGTCCTTAAGCATGGGCTTTCCTTATAATCTCCTTGCAAGTCAAGGATAGCACTTTCCTTCTCTGTTGTTTTCTCTTTTATGTCTTTTCCAGCTCCTAGCATCCCAGTAGCAAATGCACAGATAGAGTATAGTCCTTATTCCCGCAAGTATAAATTTTCCATTCCCCAAACCTATTGGCAGGACTGTAACATGCTTTCCTTCTCATCTCAACAAGATGTGGAATATACAAAGCTAGCAGATATAACCAGTGGGAGGTTTTGCCCTCTGTATGAAAGCCACAGAGGCCAGGCTGATCTCTCCATCCCTCTCTTTCACTGCTTTCCCTGTACTGTTGAATACCTTTAGCCTACAAGAAGGGATGCAATTCAAGGACTCTGCTGAGTGAGCAGTATGTTTAAGATCTCTGCTGATTAGGCCAGGGGACTGGGACATGGAAATGAGGGTCAAAGGTGGGGCTACACTGAGCCAGCCTGAAGCAAACCTTGTTTCTAAAGCTTGCAGAGGCTTTCCAAACCATAGATTAAGGTTAATGTAGGCCCCTGGAACCCGATTGATGATGGAGTTGGAAGTGTAGCAGGTGGCTGTTTCAGGGAAGGCACTGACTGTACATGTACAATGGCATCAGCAGCCTGCCATCTGTCTGCAGCTTCCCTTGCAGCCTGGCTTGTGGAGCCCACTTGCCCCTCTACCCTATGCCTTCACTTGAGCTTCTGCATTCCCTTCATACCGGGCCCAGTCCTCTAGAATCTTCTAGTACACATTGCTATTTTGCTGTGCTCCTTCTACAGCAAAGGGATTCTCTTCGTGAAGGAGTACATGAATACCAGTGAAGTGTCTTCTGGGAAGCCAGTGTTTTCACACTGTGACAGGTAAGAACAGGTTTCAGCTGCTCTGTTGTCATAGCCTGGACTAGGCTCAGTATTGCCTTCATTCCTACATCCTGCTACCTCAAGCAGGACTTAGTGGACCGTACCTACTGGGTAATCACCCAGTAAGTGACAGCATACTGCAAGTGCCTACTAATGCATGATTATGGATTTTCAGATTTTCTTTCTAGTTAGGTGGATAGAAAATCTACCCCCATGTTCTTTCATGCTAGATGGACCCACTGAACCCCATGTCTGTTTGGTTTCTGATGCCATGCAAGAAGTTACTTCTAAGTCTTTTCAGTACTGTCCCACCCACTCACACTCTAGTTTGTGTCAAGTTGATATAAAACTAGCCAGCACAATTGACCAGGGGGTGACACACAAACATATTGCTGTTAAGCCAACTGGGGTCTCTTGCTGCAACTGGACTGTACTTTAACCAATAATAGCCTCTCCCAGCCTCTCTTCAGGGTCTCCAGTCCTGCCACATAGTACCAAGCCCCCAAAGCCCTCCAGAGTCACCAATCCATGCCATGAAATCCAGTGGCACCTGAGTGACTACCAAGTTCAGCTGCCAGGACCAGGTGGAGCCTTGGCCACCTGTGGAACAGAGTTTCTGAGAGCTGATGCTGAGGACATACTTCACAGAGGGTTTCACCTCCATGATGCTGGTGATCCCCACTACATTATCAGTCCCAGCCAACCAGCATTGATTACCCTAGTATAGGAAACGTTTCATTTTAGTGCTGCTTGCTCCCTGTTATTCACAGCCAGTCAGTCTGTCCCAGCTCATCAGTACCACAGATTCTTCAAATAGACACGGCCTCCATAGAGTCTTTAAGTGATCCTGTGACTGCTCTCTGGCACCTCACAAGCCAGGCCTCCATCCTCCGCATTGTTCTCAGCTTTCTTATCTTCCAAGCTACCACAGAACAGCTCACCAAACTTAGGCAGCTCAATGGATTTTTTCTAGCCAAATTTCTCATGTCCCACAGCCCTCCCCTAAACAACATAGTCAGGTCTGTCACAGCTGTACACTACTCGTGGTACCAGTTTCTGTCTTGGTTAGTGTTGCTACTGCTGAGATGAAACACCATGACCACAAACCACTTGGGGAGGAAAGTGCTTACACTTCCACATCATAGTCCATCACCTAAGGAAATCAGGACTGGTACTCAAACAGGGCAAGAAACTGGAGCCAGAGCTCATGCACCAGCCCAGGTGGCACTGGAGCTGATGCAGAGGCTGTGGGGTTTTGCTGCTCTCTGGCTTGCTCTTTATGGCTTGTTCAGCCTGCTTTCTTAAAGAAGCTAGGGCAACCAGCCCAGGAGTGGCCCCACTCAAAATCGGCTAGGCCTTCCCATGTCAATCACTAGTTAAGAAACTTCCCTACAGCCTTTTCTATAGGCTTATCTTATGGAGGCATTTCCTCCAAGTGCTCTCATCTCTCAAATGATTCTTGCTTATATCAAGTTGTCATAAAAGTAGGCAGTATATCTAGATTCTGATTTCTTCAGTGTATAGGCTCCTGAAAGTTCCCATAGTAGCCCATACACAACTATCTGTAATAAGACTCTACTTTTTTTCTGCTGGTCAAAGGAACTGAGGGTCCCACTGGTACCTAAGTCTCAAGAATCTTACCACAGAGTGTCTTCTTCTTCATTCACCATGAGAGAACTCCTCACCAAGAAAAATGTGCCTCCTTAGTACAAGCTTTTGTACCAAAAGTGATTTCTGATCACAATGGTGATGACTGTCAGTGTAGTCATATCTCTAATTGTGTGTGGCCACAAGGCTAATGAGAAAAGTGTCTTCTATGTATGACTATGATAATGATGTGGCCCATGTTGTGCTCTCTTCTCCATTACACTTCTTGCAGTTCCAGCAGCATTGAAGACTCATTGGGTCTGGCAAAGAAACCCCCACATGAAGGTAGCCCTCCTGAGAGGTAGGTCTGCTTTCTTGACAGAGGTCTTCCAGTTATGTAGGTTAGAGAGTCCTAAGGCAGACCTCCACATGGGTCTTTCTCTGCTGCTTTGAGGCTTTTGATCTGTTTGCAGTTCTGTCATATAGTGGAATACTGCATAAGGTGTTACTACCCCAATCAGGATGTCACATATAGGGCAACTGAAGCCTGTAAACCAAGATGAAGAATAGGGTCTGAAAGAGAGCCTAAGGAGGCTCTTGTCAGCAAGATAGACTCTTCAGAATAGAATCTAATGATTCATTTGACTAACTTGCACTTCTGAATAGATGTCGAAAGAAACAACTACACAAGAGATTGTTATGTAGAGAAAAATGTTTTTGTTTGTTTGTTTGTTTTATTATCAAGAAGACAGAACTAAGAATGCACAATGTCCTGGAGCCATGGAACTGATGTTTTAAGGACAAAAAAGGGTTATTTTTTAAATTCTTGGAATAGGAAAGAAAAGAATGTGCATCAGAGAGTGAACCTACCCAGGTTACAGTGAGGAAAAAAGGGAGAAGGAATAAGTTACAGGAAATTAGTTACCGGCAGAGCCAGAAATGAATCCTGGAGCTTGAGTACTAACAGGCTATAGAGATTTCGCCTCTGCCATATGTCTTCTCACTTATTATGAGATCTAACTTACTGTGCTTTACACTCAGAAGCACAGCTAGGCTGGGGAGAACGTTAAGATGAAGCAAATCTTAACAGTGTGCTCCATTTACCCCAACACAAACAAGTACAGGAGCTTCTATATAGACAAGGTGACAGATGTCCCTTCCATTATGCCAGATTACTGAATTCTGGACAGTCACAGATCACTTGGTGAGTCATGTTATCAGATAATTTCATAGTATGTATATGCTACTTTACCAAAATGCCCAAAGCTGGGTATGGTGGCACATGCCTTTATTCCTAGGACTCAGGAGGCAAAGGCAGGTGGATCTCTGTAAATTTGAGGCCAGCTTGGACTACATAGCAAGGCCACCTAGGGCTACACAGTTAGACCTTGTCTCAAAAACAAACATACAAGGAAGGAAGCACCTACAATGACTTATGGCCTCTCGCTAGGCCCTACCTCTTAAAAGTCTTACCACATATCATATTGTATAGTAAGGACAAAGCCTCTAACACAGGACTCTCAGGAGGATACACTCAATCTTTGTAAAAAAAACCATGGAAGGTAGACTGCTCAGATGCCTGAGAATTCTACAGTTATATAGGAGCAAATGACATATATCATATTCCAGTAGCATGACAGATCAAATACCATGGTTCTCTGTCTCTCCATTGTTCCAATATTAGAATCTAACATTACTGATTCGTCACTGGGCTTGGTTACAGGACTGGGATTCTCTCCAAGGACAACCCCAGTCACTTGTGCACAAGTGTACACAAAGGACATAGGAGAAACAGGAATGCACTGAGAAGAGGATTCTCAGACAATTCTTACATCCAGAGAGTCAGCTATAAGCCAGCAGCAGGATGGCAAGGTGTCTTAGGGTTTCCATAGCTGTGAAGAGACACTATGAACATGGCAACTCTTATAAAGGGAAACATTTAATTGGGGATAGCTTATTATTCAGAAGGTTAGCCCACTATCATCATGGCAGGAATCACAGCATCATGCAGGCACACATGGTACTGGAGAGGTAGCTGAGAGTTACATCTGGATCCACAGGCAGCAGGAAAAGAGAGATAGTGGGCATGGCTTAAGTATCTGAGACCTCAAAGCCCACCCCAAGTGACATAGTTCCTCCAACAAGGCCTTCTAATAGTGTCACTCCCTTATGGGCCTTTGAGGGGGCATTTTCAATCAAACCACCACAAAGGGATAAAACATCAGTGCCCATGGCAGTGCTAGGTCCTGGTTACTAGTGACACCATGGCTTCTGTTGAATCATGTCTACATCTCTGGAAGATAGAACTCCTAATTTAAGCCTGTAGGATCAGAGAACAGAGTCTGCTTCAGCAGTTCTTGTTGGGGGAAGAAAAGAAAAGGGAGGAAAAGCAGAGATGATTCTCAAAAGTCAAAGGAATCTTGGAACAGAGGATCCAACTGATCAAGAAGTATCTTCTAGGACTTTAGCACGAGTTCTGAGCAGGCTATACAGTCAAACTATCATGGGTGCCCTTGATAGTAACTAGAAGAAAGGGTGAGCTCCATGGTCCCAGGCATGTAGGAGAGGCTGTCAAGACTGGTTTAGAAGAATAGTGACAAGTTGAAAAACCACTTTGGCATAGATTATGCTCCCAGTTATAGAACACAGAACACATTGGAAATCTGGGAATACTGGCAAACCTAGAAAGATCTGCTACATCATATCAGAAGTGTGGGAACCAGCCTGACTGCTTGGTTCTTGTTTCCATCTCCTAGACCAACTGAAGGGGTCTGTACTTACTGTAGCCACGAGATCCAAGATTGTCCGAAGATTACCCTTGAACATCTTGGCATCTGCTGCCATGAGTATTGTTTTAAGGTAAGAAAGAGGTGTGAATATTCTGATGATGATGTCAAAGAGTATGGAAGTGTAGAAGAAACTGGATTTCTGTTCACAGCTGTAAACAATCTCAGAGGCTCATCAGCACTTTGAGTTGCAGAGAGGAGTGGTGACAGTTCCACATGGCTAATAACAAAATGGAGGCAAAAAGGGGTGGGGGTGGGCTCTAACGGGAATGAATAGGATGGCAGGAATGAGAGGATATTGGATGAAATTTTCCTACGGCACATGTGAACATGTGAACAGATATCATTGTACCCCATATACAGCACCAAAAACAGAGAAAAGAAATTATTTCGCGCAAGTCAAGTTGGGTGAAACAATGAGTTTAATTGGGGTTAATTACAGGATATGTAACTTATGACATAGCTATACCACCAAAGAAAAGTAGTGCCCTCCCCTTAGCAACCATTAGCTGCTTATATATTCTTGGAGTTGGGTGTGGTGAGGCCTCCTGCATTTAGTAATATGCCTCATGGAAGCTATAAGCTTCCTTGTGAGTACTACTAAAGGAGGTGCCCACATGGGCTTAACAGGTCAGAGAGAGAGAGAGAGAGGTACCCAGGTGATAGGCATCCCAGGAGGATATAGGAGGCTCCAGGAGCCAGAGAGACCAAGAGATGCATGATGAGTGCACAGGAGGTAGCAAACTACAGGAGCCAGAAAGACACTTACCAAGTAGACAAGGAGAGACAGATGGTTAGAGCAGGTGGAGGGAAGGTGTGTCTGAAGTGGAGTCTGGAATTTGGAGTATAATATGGTAGATGGCAGAATCCAGCAGAAACAAATGATCTATACATATCTTAGGCAAGTCAAATCAGCAGGTTAGTTCAGAGCTGCCAGGTCCCTTGGAAAGGAATTAGTATATGCTACTCCCATGGTTTCAGCAGCAGATGAATGTAAAATGAGGACCTGACTGCTCCTAGGTATAGTTGCTGAGAAGGGTTTATTGCAGATATGAGGGAGAGAACAGCCAGAGGCATCTGAAAGCATCTAGACTGAACTAAACCTTGACAGGGGAAGGACAGGTGAGACTCAAGAGACGAAGAAAAGGACAGGGTGGGGGAACTAAGAGAGGAGTTGTAGACCAAGAGGCCAAGAGAGGAAGCTGGAGCCAAGACAATCAAGACAGCATGAACCCAGCCAGGCGTGGTGGCACATGCCTTTAATCTCAGCACTTGGGAGGCAGAGGCAGGTGGATTTCTGAGTTCGAGGCCCGAGGCCAGCCTGGTCTACAGAGTGAGTTCCAGGACAGCCAGGGCTACACAGAGAAACCCTGTCTCAAAAAACCAAAAAAAAAAAAAAAAAAAAAAAAAAAAAGGCAGCATGAGCCCACAGAGGCTGGGTTTTATAGGAAAAGAAAAGCTGGAGGAAGGGCAGGTCCTGGAGAGGTTTTACACAGGGGATGGAGCTAAGAATTTCTAAGAAGAACCAGAACTCTATAACATGTACTAGGAGAGCCTGGCTGCCATGTTTGCTTTGATATGTTACAGATATCTCAACAATTTATCCTGGATTTCTTTGATACCTAACACTTAGCAGTCTAAGGTGGTCCCTTAAGCTTTATGGAATTCAACTCAAACCAAACTGAGATTCGTGGCTTTAATATGGAATTTGAAAGGAATTTTAGAACTGGCTTGTATAATAAAGATATTTTAGTACAATCTTAATCATGAATGTTAAAAGAAAAATATGGGGCTGGGGAGATGGCTCAGTGGGTAAGAGCACCCGACTGCTCTTCCGAAGGTCCAGAGTTCAAATCCCAGCAACCACATGGTGGCTCACAACCATCCGTAACGGGATCTGGCGCCCTCTTCTGGAGTGTCTGAGGACAGCGTACTTACATATAATAAATAAATAAATCTTTAAAAAGAAAAGAAAAGAAAAGAAAAATATGACAGGTAATTGTGGGTCTAGCATTCCAAGTGAAAGTGACTTTTACATATGGGAATTTGTAATATCTTAATACAGGCCACTGTCCTCCTCATTGTTAGGAGATAAAAATGAAGTGGCAAGTCAGAGGAAGAGATGAACATAGACAGTTATCTCAGAAAGCATGTGTAACTTTGATATAACCTCTAATTTTTTATTAATTTAAATTCATTTTAGTGTCACTGTTGATCTTACATATAAGTTTTACATCTTACTGTTATGAATGAACAATTTTATCATTTTGTTACAGATCATTTTACATTTTTTTTTAGATTTATTTTATTTATTATGTGTAAGTACACTGTAGCTGTCTTCAGACACACCAGAAGAGGGTGTCAGATCTCATTTCGGGTGGTTGTGAGCCACCATGTGGTTGCTGGGATTTGAACTCTGGACCTTCGGAAGAGCAGTCGGGTGCTCTTACCCACTGAGCCATCTCACCAGCCCTCATTTTACATTTTAATTTTAATGCCCATCTCTGATTATTTTATATATAACCTATGGCTTTTAATTAAGTGATTAAAATAAACCAGTTTAAGATGATAAATCTCTTCAGTTGAGAGGAAATCTTACCTATAGTTCGGGTTTTGTTTTGGTTTTGGTTTTACTTTTGTAAGTTGAATAGCTACATTAATCAAACATAAAACCAGCTGGGATTGAAGTACTCATTTGTTTTTCTCACAACAAAGAATTCTATAAATCAAGATACTTTAACAACATTGGTGAAAAAGTTAAGTACACACTTAGCATTTCATTGATTGGTTAACTTGCTAGATTCCAGAAGGGTTTTTGTTTGTTAAGATGTGAGGTCTTTTTCTTTTAATGAGAGGATGAGAAGAAGCAAGAAATTGCTGTTTAGTAGGTCAAAGATAACCCAAGATAATTGTAATTAGGCGTTTGAACTTCACTATTCCAGTCTCTCCACAGCATTAATGTTCTAAGCAGCCAATCAGGTTTTTTTCTAGGAGATCTCATTCACAAATCAATCTAGAGAGAGTGGTCACTTGCCAAGGATTTGACAACGAAGATGTTAAGATGGTGACTGGATTGCTCACAGCTGGCAAGTTATGAGGATTCAAAAGATATCACAGAATTTTGTGCCTAAGCCTCATGGTAAAGAAATGTGATATTCTTTGCTACCATGGGAAAGACTGAAAAGGAACAAGTTAGGACATAGTTGACACTAAATGCATTTAATGAGGGCTGGCTTACAGGTTCAGAGATTCAGTCCGTCATGACAGAGAGCATGGCAGACAAGGCTGGAGGAGCCTTGCAAGAGTTCCACAGCTTGATCCAAAGGTAGCCAGGAGAAGGGTACCCTCCTCATTGGGCAGAGCTTGACCAAAGAAGCCTCAAAGCCCACCTCCACAGTGATTGAATTCCTCCAACAGGGCCACACTTCCTCCAAGGCCACACCTCCTAATAGTGTCACTCACTCCCTGGGCCAAGCATATTCAAACCACCGCAGTATGTGTGTTGCATAGGGAAAATATGGAACTTGTAGCACCAGTGGAAATACACTTGCACCTGGCTGGTATCTGCAGGTGCTGAGGCCCCGAGGGATAGTCTGGGGAAGTGCCTGATTTCTAACATTCTTTTTTATTATAAAAGGTCAGGAAAAAGGAACGGGTGATGGTGAAGCAGGAATGGGGGTGCTGTGCTCTTTAGTCTGCTTCCTGCTGTCTGAAGGCATTGACATCTTTGAGGACCCAAGAAAGTTGATATGCTGGCCAAGTCCAGAAATAACAGGCTGTTTCCCTCAATATCCAGGCTCTCTGCAGGACTCTCTGGGACTAGGAAAATGCAGGCTTAATTGAAGCAGTCTGAGGCTGAACTACCTGGGGCTAGCTGCTTTGGAACTGTCTTGGATGTCTTGGAACAACTAAAGCTGGGAGGATGTTGGAATATATATATATATATATATATATATATATATATATATATATATATACATGGCAGAAGATAAAGCTAAGGAGTTTAGGGAGAATTTTTTTGTTAGGTGTACATTTGAAGCTTCCAGGCCCAAGGTCCTGGTAGTTGAGGGAGGGAAGCCCCATGACCAGGGAAATGGGGTGTGATCTCACCCTCAGGAATAAGTGAAATAGGCAGATGCAGAAACAGGCTGTTGATTGACAGTATTTATCTGGAGTCTATTTGATCCAAGAGAGGTAGATTTAAGCTGATTACCCAAAACTTACAAGAATTTTTTTTTTTAGGTTACAAGAGATAAGTCTTATATATATTAGCATTACTGTTGCTTGTAATCTATACTGAAATCCATGCTGGAGACAAAGCAGTAGATTCACACCTTTGTGTCATAGTAGAAGCCTGGGGATATCATTTTGGGTTCAGAGCATGAACACTTTTTTTTTTTTTTTTTTTGTGGTTTTTCGAGACAGGGTTTCTCTGTGTAGCTCTGGCTGTCCTGGAACTCACTTTGTAGACCAGGCTGGCCTCGAACTCAGAAATCCGCCTGCCTCTGCCTCCCAAGTGCTGGGATTAAAGGCGTGCGCCACCACGCCCGGCTGCATGAACACTTTTTAAGGCAAGTTCAGGGAGGACAGAAACCTCCCATGGAGCAGAAGGGCAAAAGCTCGCTTGATCTTGATTTTCAGTACAAGTCCAGATCATGAAATCAGGGCCTTTTTCCTCTGTCCAGAAGACTGGGGGTATATAGATTAGACAGACATTTTTAGCACACTACAAAGTATAGACTTAGAAGACAACTAAAGGAAATTTAAAACAATGAGCTTGTTACTATGATATCATTTTGAAGTGCTTTACCAAAACTAGATTAATAGCTTACCAGAACTTCATTGATTAATGTATTTAAAAAGCTGCTGAGTTTTTGAAGTCTTAATATAACAATAGCATAGAGGGAAAGAAATCTGAAACCGTTTTCATTCTTTTTATACCTTAAGTCACTTTCTTATCACAATTTAAGCTTTCACATCCTCAGACCTTTTTAACTTGCATATATACACAACTTCTTAGACCAAAAACTATTTTCTTAGATCCTTACAACCTAACCTTTTGTATCCTTAGACCTTACGTAACCTTTACATCTTTTTTTTTCTATCTATCCAATCATTCACCATAAGACACAGGTGGGTGACTACTGAGAGCAGTTATTGTAAAGCAAGTTTCTTTAAATAAAGGAATAGTGAAAGTTACTTTGATATCTGTTTGTGAGTTTATCTCTTTTCCGAGTCTGGTAATAAGGTAAATTGTGTCTAGCTCTAGTTGAAGCTCCAGTAAAGTGAGGCCTGAGGCCTGATTGTTGCACCTGAAGAGAACTGAGAAGGCAGCTGGGGCCTTCTTGGTTGCTGCCATTACACTGACAAAGGTGTCACTAGCCTACTCATCAATCCCATGAGACATATGAGAAGGATACATTTTATTTGAGCAAGCAGGAACTACAGGCCAAGCAGCTTTTGAATCTATTAAAAATGGCAGACTTACTGGCTAACCTGGACAGTCATCAACCTAGGTTCCTCTATGGTTACTAGGTGCAGAGGTCCCAGGACAGAGTTAGTCTTCAACCACCAGGACCAGAAAATCTGACAAACTTTGCTGTGGAGTAGGAACTTGGGGGTGGGGGATCCAGCCTGGCTTGTCTAGGCAAAGCAGTGCAGTCAACTCCCCAGTGTCCTGCATGCCCACAGTTTAAACCCAGCTCCTTTTTGCTGCCCCAAGAAAAGTGATGATGACATTGGTTAGGGTCAGTCATATACATTGTCCATTTTCTGCATGCCCAGAAGAGACCCCCTCAATGTGTCAGCACCATTCTAAGTCCATGTTCTAGTCTGGTGTGCAGTAACTACAAGGATAGAAACATTATGTAGGAACTAGAAGCATAATTGATTTACATTGAGGGATACTCTGCCAGGAGAAGTAAGTTGGGAAGTAGAAGTATGCAGATTGCCATCAGAAGGGTGCATGGAGAGGATGAGCAATGAGACTTGGGGTTGTCTAAAGGCTGTTCTCTCCTTCCCGTGCACCTTTGGCTGCCTGTAGCTAGAAGCCTCAGGCTGGAGACATTGAGAGTTCTGGAAAACCTGGCACTTCATAGTCTCTTTTTACTCAACTCCCAGGGTTAGGAAGTCCTGCCACTGACATTCCTGGGGTCACAGGTTTATGGGAGGGATTGGACTAATAAAACCTCCCCTCTTCTGTGGGGATGTTCTCTATCACGTTCTTCTGGACCGTAAACATTCGCGGCCTCCAGCCTCTCCTAATCTTATAGGTGAGGAAAACGGAGACTGCGAAAGTTTTAGTAATTCAGCTTATAAATAAATAAAAGTCAAGATTTTAACCTAGGCTGATTATGAAACTGCAGCCCCTAGCCAGTATGCTAATCATCCTGCCAGTGTGTGTGTGTGTGTGTGTGTGTGTGTGTGCCATATAGCAACACTGGATGTCTTCCTCGGTTGCTTGCTGTGTTATTTAAGAACAGGAATATTAGTCCGAGCCCTAGAAATCCCATGCCTGCCATCCTAGCCCTGAGATTACAGTTTTGTACCTCTGCACCCAGCTTTTATATGAGCTCTGGAGATCAAATCTGCAGCAAGTGCCATCTCCCCAGTCACTACCAGCTTACTTTTGGTGTTTTATTGTGTGTTTATCTTGTTTTATAAATCACGTTGAATATCTATGTTTGCAATGTCTTATCTTCTTGGAAGTCCAGGATGTGCCATCAACTCACAGCTTTGAGTGCTCACCTCCATTTTGCTTTTTTAGTGCGGGATTTGCAATAAACCGATGGGTGATCTCCTAGATCAGATCTTCATTCACCGTGACACCATCCACTGTGGGAAATGCTATGAGAAGCTCTTCTAGGTGAGTTCTGGAAGCTCATAGGAGAAGCATCCCAGAGCCACATTAAACTAAAGGAGCAAGACAAAAATTTGCCTTGGTTTGGACATGGGTTTTACTTCAGAACCCTGCTATGCTTCTCAGCCATCTAATTAGAGAATCTCAAGTCCGTGTCCTTTGCCCTATGCTTCTTTGAGATCTTAAGTAATGTATGAACCCCTCCCCACCCTCACCTCTACCCCCACGACCCTTTCAAAGTTGTTAAAAGTCATAGTATCTTCCTTTACAGAAATACCTCCCCCATCTAGAACCTCAGCTGAATCTGTTAGTTAACCCTGGCACACCTGGGCCTATTTTGTGACAAGGAAATAAATATGTAGAAAGGGAGTGGTTCTAAACAAACATGTAGGTGGTATATGGTAAAATCTTGACCTCATTTCAGCTCTCAAATTCTAGTACCAGTCTCTGCCATCTTCAAGCATTATTTGCATAGCTTTAGATTTAGGCTTAATAACCAAGATGTTGACTAAAAGCTCTCTCTGGGCCAGTAGCCAGTGGGATTATCCCAAGTGTCGGAACACAGCATATTTTCCCTCTCTGGCTACCTGAGGTTGACTTATCTCCAGGAAATGCTTTTTGTGTTGGGCTTGGGCTCACAATCACTGCAACAGTTACCCATCCCAAAGGACCCTGGCTGTAAGGGATTAGATACTTCAAGTCTCACCAGTACCTCTATTTCCTTTTTTGGTTCCTCCAGGCTGAACAGAAGCTGATGATCCCCAGCTGTATTTGGCTGTCCAGTTGACCCAAATTGTTGGCTCCTCGTCCCTTACATCCTCCATGGTTCCACTGTACTTCTGCCTACCTTGTGCGGAAGGAGCATACATCTAAGATTGTATCGTAGTGATGTTATGATTTTGTGTAGCCTTTTATACCTTAGGAATATCTCAGTTCCTTGCTTCCAGGATGAATGAGTCCACTTTGACTTCCCTGAGACATGTTTTCTAATGAGTGCAGATGACCTAGTATGTTAGACATGGGTACAAATCTAGGTATCAGCGTATGCAGACTTTCTGAGGCTTCTGAGGGGCCAAGCCAAAAAACTGTTGACGATCCCTGGTAGGGAAATTACAGGCATTAAATACTAAGGGTTGGCAATAGGCTAATGTTTAGCTTGTCTATTTACTTTGTGTGTGTGTGTGTGTATTTTTAAAATAGTTAATTTTTTATTGAATCACGTAAATTTAAATTACCTCCTCCCATTCTCCTTTGGTTTTTCCAGTAAGGTATGTCAGCACATGTTGGAAAGTTTACCCAGGTTTAAATTTGATAAGATACAATATTAGGAGGCTTCTACCAAAGGGATATCTGTGTCTGTTTGAATTTTGTTAGTTAGTTAAAATCTTTACCCTCAGTATTGCTGAACTTTTCTCCTCTGAGCAGTTTTTAATGTATGTAAATCAGGGTAAAGAAAACAGATAAGGTTTCTTGAGACTTCTGTTCCTACTGTGAAATATTTCCCTGAAGCGAGTGTTAGAAATGGCTTTGAAAAGTGTGAAATTCACCCCATCTCTGGGCTTCTTGGGTCCCTCCATGAAACACTACGGTAATTTAATTGCTCCCTTTCCCTCTCCTCCAGAGCCTTTCACCCAGAGACAAATTTGGCTTACGTAACTTCTCAAAGAAAAGCTTGCTATCCAGTGAAACGTGAAGTAGGCTCTCTGCCCTGATCATGCAGCATTTTGTGACCTGTTTTCTAGTCCCGAATCTGTTTCAAACTAACATCAACTTCTAGGTCCCCAGGTACTCAAAACACTACCAGTTGATGTCTGGCACAGCAGAGGCAGGTTCATCCCTGCAGTTTGCTAATATGCTGCTCTAAGTCAACCTCACTCTGCTGCCTTTGGGCTCAGCATTAAATTGGAAGCTCCTTGAAAGGAAAAATAGTCCTCGAGGCTTGGGAATGCAAAATTGAGGCTTCGTTGTTGGATTGACTTAGAAGCTAGCTCTTCACTCTCTGCAGACTTTGAATGGACTTGTTCTTCCTACTAGGTAACCAGAGAAGAACATTCTATTTATTTGACTATTTATCTGTTACCTGAACTCTGAAGGGAAGAAGTGCACTGTGCCACACCCCAATACTAATTATGAACTAGTCTTTCTCAAGTTCAGCTCTAGAATGGGACTTAGCAGATAGTGGGCAATAACATATGTGTAACATATGTGTGCCAAATGAACTAGTAAGAGAAAACTAAGTCACTCCCTTAATTATCTAGGCATTTTAGTGCAGGCCTCATAGACAAGACTAAGAGGCTCTAGATCTGATGGCTTCCCCACTTAAAGGTGTACTCTGCCATTTAAGGAATTTTAGAAATATGAAATATACTCAAAGACAGCTTGTAAGGTTAGTATTGATTTGAATCCAAAACAGCCCTTTTGTGTCTTAGACACAAAATTCTGCAGTTAACAAAGAGAGATGGTTTTGCATTGATTTTCTTCTGTTTAATTGCTTACTGTTTTTAATTATCCTTGCTTAATCCACATTAATGTACACAAATTATAATAAATGTTAAGATGTTACACATCAGTATTATAACTTCTTTTTTTAAAAAAATCTGTGTGTATGTGTGCTCTTAAGTATAATAACTTGGTAGTTATAGGCATATGCTTTACCAGATGCCATTCTTGCTACAAAACAAAACTGGACATGGTAGCTCATGCCTGTAATCCTAGCACTCAGGAGACGGGCCACTCTGAGTTGACAGGCCTGATCCCTGATATAATCTTGGAACACTGAAGGAGTGAATTGTTGTCTTCTTGTTTTGTTTTGCTTACTTAGAGTGAGCCTGTCTAAAAAAAAAACAAGATGATATATGGGGCCCAAGTCTGCTCCACCACAGGGCACGGCTGCTCAGGGAGCCGGGACATGGGAAGTTTGACTGTGCTTACCCCACACTGTCTCCGGGCAAGTGTTGGGCTGTAGGGAATCCCCAGGACACTACTCTGGGGTGGGAGAGCAAAGTCTGAGGCAGGGGACAGCTGGAGCTGGCTTGGGGTCCCCAAGCCTACAAAGAGGCTGGAGCCATGGGGTTCCCAGGCTCTTGGACACCCAGGTGCTGCTAGAAGTTGAGGAAGAGCTGAGAACAGAATCTGGGCCAGAAGGCTGGATCTAGTCTGGGGTCGGGGACCAGAGAGGGGTGGGAGGAGGGAGCTCCATCTAGTCCCACTGTGGTTGTCCTTGGCTCAATGGGCTGAGGCTTGGGCTTGGTGGTGATTGTGGCTAGGAGTGCAGAGAGGCCTTCTTCAGGAGATTAGACAGTGGCTCTGTAAACAAAGGCTTTCTCCATGGCTCCCCACCGCAGATCCCGTTGAATAGAGACACTCTGTGGTTCCAAATCATTTATTGCCATGGAAAGCGGATGAGTAAAACCATACCCCACTTCTCAGGGCAGGCCTGAGACTAAATACCTTTTGCAGGGAGGAGTGTCTGGGAAGGAAAGCTCATTGGCTAAGCCCTCCAGGCCTCTAGATACCTCATTAGAATGGCAGTCTCTGTCTTGAGCCTACACAACCACAGGTCATGTCCTTTTCCTCATTAACATGTGGAGGGCTTGGAGTATTGCCCTTATGTGACTGATGGCCAGAAATCTATGGGGGACTGTGGCTAGTGACAGGAGCCTGGTGCCTCGGAGCAGACAAAGCTCCTACCATCCCTTTATGGTCTCCAGGGCTTCTAGCCTTAGCTCAGCTAAGGACCAGGATACCTTTCACGGTCCCACAGTGATGTGTGGCTTTAGTATGAATTTATACACAGGCTATCTATCTCCTTGCCTCTTTTTAATGGTGTCAGACAGAGAGCTCTCTTACCCCAATGAGAAAATAGTGGTCAACAACCCCATTCCAGTAATAACCACTAAAGGAGTAGAAGAGGTGCATAATCTGGATTTTCAAGTTAAAGACAGGTTCCTAGGTAAAGTAACCTCAGAGCTCTAAACCTAAAGGAAAGGGGAGAATTGCCTACTCACTCATGTTTCCTGAGCACCTACTATGGATAATATTGGGCCATGAGAGCGTGGTACACGGATCTGTACAAATGAAGTTCTGCCTCCCTATACCTCCCTTCCATCTTCATTTGATTCAATCAGACCCACCAAATTTATAACACACTGGTTCACAAGCTATGTAGTAACACATATGACAGCCACATTCACCCAATAACACACACACACACATTTACATTCACAGGCATACAAATGGCTCACATCCAAGACACTTAACCCTCAGAGTCCAGCCTCATGCTCTGACACACTCATTCTCACATACAATGTCACTAACCTTCAGTGACAAACATTCACATCCAGAGATTTTCATACATGAGCACACACACTCCCTACATTCAAAAAGAAGCTCTTACACAGCGACTCCCATGCCTAGTCAGTCAGAAATGCACACTAACACATGTACATGTGAGTGCATACATGCATGAGTGCATGTAAACAGTCAAATATATCCCCACCAAAGGAAAGGAAGAACACTATGACATGGTGTCCGGAATGAGTCCTTCCTTCCTTCCACTCTTTCCTGTGACACCCATGTCTGCCAAGCACTGTCCTACCAGTGCTCAAACACCCTTCAGTGAAGACAGAAGCTGGCCCCTAACCAGTCAGGAGGTAGATTGAACAAGGTGGAGGGAAAAACACCATGGTCTGAGTTAGGCATGACATCTATAGGGGCATCTTTTCATACCTGTCAATATATCACATAGATGCCCTGTGCTCTCTACAAGTACAGTGCTGCACCAGGAATCCTGGGGCCTGCCTTATATACTGCATTCTCCCTTCAGCACATAGCTCCTTTATCCCTGTTCTTGCCAAGTGCCCTAGGAAGACAGATAGCTATTGTACCCCATATCCATTGGCTACCAGAAGCCTGGTTCCTTCCCACCCAGGAGACCATTATAGCCCCTCATGGTCTCTGACATGCATATATGCCAGTGTCAACCCAGCGACTACAGCTGCCCAACTCACTCACAGCAGAGGCAGAACATCGCCAGAAAGAACATAGCCAGAACATTCATGAAATTTATTCAACAAAAATTGTATTAAAACCATTAAAAACATAACAGAAACTTTGAGTGGTCACTAGAAGCCTTAGGCTCTGCCCACACAGGGCCTTCTGCTATCTCAAGAGATCACCCACTCCAGTGTAGCCCTGCCTTAGAGCATACACAGTCCAGGCACAGGGAATTGGTGGAACCATAGCATGCAACAGCCCACCAACCATAGAAAGTAAAATTATAAGTAATAACAGGAGAGGAATATCACACATAGTCCCAAGTTGAACTCATCAGCCTTGTCAACACCCATGGTTCCAGAACCAGGCTCAGGAACTCAGGTTAGAACACACACACACACACACCTGCAAGAGAACAAGCAGCAGGCAGCTGGCCTAGATGTACACCAGGAAAGCTGACAAGGAGTTCACAACACCAGGTGGGTGGGAGAGCAGCTAGTGTAGCCTAGGCTGGCACAGAAGCTCACAACACGTGCCAGGGTGTAGAAGTGGCTGACCAGGTAGGTAGTCAGGGCCTCCAGTTGCCCTCACTCACAGCTTTATACAGGAGCAGCTGATGGTGGGTAAGCACGAGATGGGGGAAGGGACTCACTGGAGAGCTGGGTCACTATGAGGTTAACAGATAAGGGGGCAGGGTTCCAGGGCAGGGGGTAGCCTGCCTCTGGACAGCAGTGGCAGGGGAAGGGAGAGAGGGGAAGGGGAAGAGGGTAAAGGGAAGAGGAAGGGGCATTTGTGTTGGGAGAGCCAGGCAGTTGGCAGAACCCTTGAGATGGCCTTTTCTGTGATGTCCACCTGTTTGGTTATGGGTGGCAGAAGGAAGATGGCACGTGGCAAAGCTGCCAGGCCACCCTCCAGGTCAGCATGGTTTGGGGCCAGCCTTGGCAGCTGCCTGGCAGAGTTGTATTCACCTGGCTGTCCCTGCTTGCTCTCTGGAATTCTCCAGCAGCCCTGGACAAAAGAAAGCAAGACAAACTCTCCCCCCCTGCCCGCCCCCTGCCCACCCCCGCCCCACACACAGAGTCCTCTTCCTGCTGCTCCTGTTTGCTCACACAAAACCTGTCCTGCACACTCCCAGGCTCTCAGGCCAGCTGAGGGCATTAACCCTGTGGTGCCATGTGCCCCAGCCTGGGGCTCTTCTCAGGCACTAGTGTCCTGTCAGGGTGTCAAGAAGGAAACTGCCTTGTGTTGGCACTTGCCTCCCAGGTCCTTTGGGTCCAGAGACCTGCAGGTTTCACAGGGGTGGGGGGAGTTCACTCACGAAAGGACTCAAGGGTGCTGCCCTCATGGGGCTCCCCTAGAGCAGTGTAGACGATCCTGAAGACAGGCTGGATCCTGCGGCCTCCTCTCCTGGGTACTGTCTCCCTGCCTAGCCGTGCTTGTTCCCAGGCACTGGTGTCCTCTGCCCAAGACAACCCTGTGGCAGGCTCCTCCACACCCTGTGCTGCTTCAGTGTCAGTGGGCATTCTAAGCTCAGAACACCCATCCTTACCATCTTGTGACCCACTAGTATCCCAACTGGGGTCTGGATTACCCTGTAGTCTAGTTATCATATTAGCTCCCCATTTCAGTCTCTGACACTCCCCATGGACCTGCCATTTGCTAGTCACTGAGCTGTGTGGAACTTGTTCTTGCTTGTTGGAATCATTTCTAGCTAGTAAGAAGTTGGGTGCCTTACCCTGGCCCTGTTGCCCTTCTGCAACACTCATGTCCTCTGTCCTTTGTCCGGGCTGCCCCATGATTTTGTCAAGGTATCTCTGTTGCTTGCCACAGGAAGGAATTCCTGGCTGTCCTGAGCCTCTTATTTCCTTGGGGTTGGGGTGGCTCACTGCCCAAGCCCCTCTCTCGTTTCCCGACTCCTGTGCTCTAACAGAAGGCTTCTGCTCATCAGGTTCACTTTCAGCCCAGAACCCTGATTCCTTCCTCTGCCCCTCTTCCCCAGCACTCTGTCTCCAGAGCAGTCGCCTCCGTTTCACTGATGTGATCTCCTCTCCTGTGGTCTGGGTGCTGACCTCCCTAGAATACTCTGCCTGGGTGTCAACTTCATTTGCCGCCTCACATGTACTGCTTTCCCTTCCTACCTGATTCTGCTCCTCCACTACCACAGTGCTTTCCCACTCTTCCTCATCTCGAGTAAGTTTCATTAATTCCAGAAAAGTAGGTGGACACCCTTGCTGATCTAAGAGGGACAGCTTTCCCCGAAGGTCAGTGGTCATGGAGACCTGAGATAAGATATGCTTGAGACGAATTGAATCTGCACTGTGTGTTGACAATGGGCTCTGCTGCACTGCTTTTTGCAGCAGGGGCTCTAAACGTAGCAAGTAGTCTGATATCTTCTCTGCAGGTTTCTGAGAAGACTGAAGGAGCCTGAACTGTAAGACCTTATAGTCCTCGTTATTTCCAAAGATTTGCTTTAGGGATTTCAAGCACTGCTCCACAGTTAGGGAGTCATTGCTAGTCCACAGTGCCTGTGTGATTGACAGGGCAGAGCCACGCAAGCTCTCTATAAGGCACTGCTTCTTTTCCCTCTCAGACAGCTGCCGTAACTGCATCAGCTCAGTGACCTCCTCTAACCAGGTTTCAAAGCTTTCTTCTCCTGGGCCTGGAAAGGGACTGCCAGAAAATACTTTCAGCTTTTTGGAACATGTGCTATTATTACACAGAGACTTCAAGCCTTTTGGTTTGTCTTGGTCTAAATTCTTTAACTCCATTTTCTCTGTAGGAACAGTGCTAAACCCCAGGGCTTTGGCCACATCTACTATTCTCCGTCCTTCATCTCTTAGAAAGTACATCAACTTATTCATAAACTCATCATCTGGGCTACGAGGTTTGACAACCACTTCCCAGGCCCCACCCTCTGCTGGTATATGAGTAGGCATCACAGTATAATCAACAACTTCAGGCAGTTCAATTAAGACTGCCTTAGCTTCATCTTCCCTCCTGAACATCCTGCCTATCACCTTGTATGCACACAAGGGAGGTAAGCCTTCTTTCAGTGCATCCTTTATCTCAGCCTCAGTGTACTGCACAGGGATGCCCACAATGAGCACAGCCTTCTTGGGGTCCAGATCCATCCCCTTACACCAGTCATCTAATAGAGCCACGGCCATTGTTCCCTCCCTCTATCAGCAGACCTAACACTAGGACTCAAAGATTCTAAACCAACGCCATATAGAAAGGCAGTGATGTCCTGGTTTCCACAACCTGAAATGCAAATGAAGTTAAGATGTTACTTAATGATTCCCATCACCTTTCCTTTTCCCAGACATTTAGTCTTGTTCAATCACAGAAAGCTCCCCAAAGCTCACTGAACCCTGCTGACCTTTGGTTGCAGCAACCTTCTTGCAAGTCCAGGGACACTACTGTGTATTCTGCAAGTACCTGTGGGGAAAATGCCAATGTCAGGAGGCAAAGACCAATGCCAGTAGAGGAAAGAACAGGAGAGCACTCTGTCACCCACTCAGTGCTATATTGGATTTAGCCCATTCCTTGTTAGGTTCAAGATTGGCAGCATATAAACTCTCCTCCACCTGAAGAAATGCTCAACAGCTAAGAAAGAGGACTGGAACTCAGCAGATGTGATCACAGTGCTGAGTACAAAGAGCAAATGACAAGCTAAAGTATTGACATGGACACAAGAACAGTGTGAATCTAGATTTCTACCATACGTTACCACATAGGTTAAGGCCTTTTATGGACAACAGGTGATGCCATGGTTCTCCAACCAATGAAGCATCTTAGCAACAGGTATGGAGAGTAGGATAGGGCTGAGGAGCGAGTGCTGATAAATTAAGCATATGGGTTTACATAGTATGGAATCTGGAATCAGAGGCAAAAAAAAAAAAAAAAAAAAAAAGACCCCAGAAAGTAAACAGACAACTCTCGTCCTAGGTATGGCCCTATCCTGCAGTCTGTGAATCTTGGCAGGAAACCCCTTCACCAGTCTTTTGCTACAGCTAGAGGCTATTCCCAAAATAGATGCTCACCCTGCTGTTTTCTGAAGTGTGGATATGGTGACTTTCCTGGGCTGGTGCTTGACCCTGGCAGTCTTCTGGCTCTATCCAGACAAGCGGTTCAGGGGTGCTGGTTCCTGTCCACTGATCTGTTCAAGGCAAGGCAAAGGAATATTTAACATGGTCTATCCTGAATGTCCCTGCCCATGCAGGCTGTGCTAATTCTGAGTCTGCTCAAGAATCTAAAGACAGTCCCTTGCTGGGTATGGCTGAGCACATCTTTAATCCCTGCACTTGAAGTAGGCTGAGGCTGATCTGTCAGTTTTGAAACCTAAGCTGGCAGTAGCTACCTTTTTTTATTAGATATTTTCTTCATTTACATTTCAAATGCTATCCCGAAAGTTTCTGCATATGTGGTCTTGCAAACTTTATATGCCTCAGTACGGAGGAACACCGGGGCCAAGAAGTGGGAGTGGGTGGGTAGGGGAGGGGGAGGGAGGGTCTGGGGGACTTTTGGGATAGCATTTGAAATGTAAATGAAGAAAATACCTAAGAGAGAGAGAGAGAGAGAGAGCGAGAGAGAGAGAGAGAAAGAAGAAAGAAAGAAAGAAAGAAAGAAAGAAAGAAAGAAAGAAAGAAAGAAAGGAAAGAAAGGAAAGAAAGAAAGAAAGAAAGAAAGAAAGAAAGAAAGAAAGAAAGAAAGAAAGAAAGAAAGAAAGAAAGAAAGAAAGAAAGAAAGAAAGAAAGAAAGAAAGAAAGAAAGAAAGAAAGAAAGAAAGAAAGAAAGAAAGAAAGAAAAAGTTCTTGCAGCTGGGTGTGGTGGCGCAGGCCTTTAATCCCAGCACTCGGGAGGCAGAGGCAGGTGGATTTCTGAGTTCGAGGCCAGCCTGGTCTACAGCGTGAGTTCCAGGCCAGCCAGGGATACACAGAGAAACCCAGTCTCGAAAAACAAAAACAAACAAACAAACAAAAACAACAAAAACACCTGTCTCAAAAAAAAAAAAAAGAAAAGAAAAGAAAAGAAAAGAAAAGAAAAGAAAAGAAAAGAAAAGAAAAGAAAAGAAAAGAAAAAGTTCTTGCATGAATTTGAGCAACTGCTCCACTGACCTCACTCACAACGAAACGTCCCTCCAAATTCCAGAACCTGCTGCCATCCAGCTCCATCCCCGTCCGTACAACCTGCCAGCTGCCCCAAGGACTGCCCCTTCCCTGTTCCAGCGCCATTTTAGGCCACTCACCATCTATCTCAGTTCCAGCTCTGAACAAGACACAGACCAATCCTGGTTCCAGCAACTTCTCAACTGTCCCAAGTATTACCCCTTCCCAGTTCCGGCAAGTTCCCAGTTCCGGCAAGTCCCCAGACCCCCACCCCCACCCCCCAAGCCATCTCCGAGTCCCTGCTCTGGACCTTCCAATTACCTTTCAAGTTTCCTCTCCAGGTTCCGTGTCATCCATGTCCCACCAACACATCCTAGCGACAATCTAAACTCACTTCTGCTGCCAAATACCTCCTTCACTTATACCTAAATTCCCCTACCTCGACCTTTTCTAAAACCCAAACAAACCCTGGAGATCAGCTTCTCAGAAGGCAGGAAGATCACCTGAACCCAGAAATTTGAGACTATCTCACAAAGAGAAAACAACCAGAAAACAAAAAATCCATTATGCTTTGCACCCCTTCACAGATACCCTCCATTCCTCATATCCCTTATCTCACATTTCCAAAAAGTTTTAGTGAAAGAAAACAGAAGGCCATAAAAAGGACACAAATGGAATGGGTGATGTCTAGAAACGGCAGAAATCCTTAGGGTACCAAGGGGAAGGCAGCATAGTACCTGCTGAAGAGGCCGCCAGGCCAGAACTCCAGGAGACAGACGAGACAACCACAGACTCTTCAATGTGAAATGGGTCTGAGACCAGGGCAGGAAGATCTTATATATGCTGGCCCCGCCCAAGCCCGTGGAGTTGCACACGACCCTTTTGGGGCTGTATCACCTCCTCTTCTCCGCTACTCCCTAATAGGAGGATTCTGTTGCCTTAACCAATCCTGTTGGTTCTGGGGGAGGGGAAAGTGAAAGGAACACAGAATTTGAACAAAGTGGCGGGAGGTTTGAACTAAAGTTTGTTTTAGTAGACACCACCAAGCTTAGCCTGTGTCATGCCAGGCCCTGCAGCCATTGGTTCTCCTGTTTCACGTGTCTGTGCCTCATTGGCTACTAGCCGTGATGCGATAGTCATCCGTTACTCTTATTTGTATATTCAAATAGTGAAAGGTGGGTGTAACTAACTGTACAGGCTGAGCACTAAGTATGTGTCTGATTGGAATATATGGGGCCCAGCACAAAATACAAGCCCAGCAGGGACTTCATAACTGAAAGTTACATATTACCTGTTTATTCTTGATTAGGTTCTGCTGTCGACTTGGAAGGCGACTATTACAAGTTTCTTGCGTTTCTTCAGCGCAAAAAAAAATTCCTTTTGTTTTCTTTCCTTCCTCCCTCCCTCCCTCTAGCAGCTCTCGCTCTAGCAGCTCTTACTCTAGATTCCTCCTCCTCCTCTCTGTCTCCTCTCTCTCCGTCTTTTCTCTCTCCCCCCCCCCCTCTCTCATGCTAGCTCCCTGTTCTCACCTGCTCCCTCTCTCCCCACTCTTTTTGTCCCTCCCTCCCCTTTTCCTTCCTTTTTTCCCCTGTTTTTATTCACTTCAGTCTGTAGATTTCCCAGCCCTAAATTACCTACCTAGGACTTTAAACACTTTCCACCGTTTCCTAAGGACAGCTTCTCCCTCAGT